>NC_139965.1:3314675-3847175 GCF_963993115.1 Abramis brama
CATTTTCACGTCCTGCGCCACGTTGTTTAAATAGCAAATGCATTTGCACCATCTGTGGCCCATGAGCTGCTGGTTTGAAAACCAGGTGTGTGTTGTGGTGCATTGATGGAGCGTTGCTATTTTGAGGAACTGTAATAGACTGAGCCTTTGACCAACTGAAACCTGGTCTAAAGTCAATGGCGCAGTATTTATTTTGTTATTTAAAGAGTGTGTTAGTAATGTGCGCCTATAGACGGGTCCACAACTCTGTTTATTACACACACACTCTGCTTATTACACACACACTCTGCTTATTACACACACAGGGACATGCAGCAGCACACAAACATGCCAAATATTAAAAATAAAAGCATTACAATGTAAAAGATTATTATTGTGTAAATAAATATATGGTGGAATCCGCGGCTTGTCCTGTAGATAGTCTCGCTTTAACCTCACACACACACACACACACACACACACACAGCTTTATCCTTGCGCACGAGCAGATCCGTTTGCGCTCTGGAGATGCGTACGGTTTTTCCACTATCAAATTCCTCATGTAAATAGCGAATCCCTGATGGCGTGAGCGCAACTGGCATTTAAGGGGAATGGGAGAAGAGACTCTGATTGGTTTAACACACGTCCAAAACACACCCGTTACTCATTAAGAGAATAGAGACAACCCTTTTAGACCATGCGCCGGGAGCGCCGACCATTTTTCCCGTCGTTAAACTAGCAAAAGTGGATTCAGACACGATCTAAGTGAACTTGTGCCCTGCGCTTTAGACCATGAGTTTAAATCGTTAAAATAGGACCCAAAGGCTTTGAATTATGTAGTTTTCAAAAACTTGCACTTTGAAACCAATTTTCAAAAGTTAGCATTTTCAGGCCACCAAAACGCTGTTGTTGTGTAAATGAACGGCCAAAAGGCATAAAAAGTCTTCAGTTTTTAGTAAAAACGGTGTCATGTAAACGGCCCCTTTGTCATCTAATTTCTGCCTTATTTTACACTGCTGTAATAGATACCAAAAGAAGATTGGTAATCAGCTGAAATTTTCTTTTGATTAGTTTGTTAGTTATTTGGTTTGTCAGGTTTTGTTATGTCATGCTCTCTGGTGCTTTTTCATTAAAGCACCTCATTTTTCAAGACATGTCAGGCTAAACATTTAATTCATTCCATCAAGACTGGGAAGTTTTGCATGTAAAAAATCAAACCAAAGTGGAAGATCCAGCCAAGGGATAAAGGCCATGTAAAGTGAACATCAAATTTATGCAAAAGAAACACAGAAAAGAGCAAAAACGGCTTAAGAGGGATTTCCATATCTAACATTACAGGTATGAGATTGTTTCTATTACATATTCTTATTTATATAAATATTTTTTTCTTTTAAAATGAACTTAATTATATCTTATTAATTAATTAATTGTTTTTTTTTTTTTTATTCAAATACTTTTAAAAACTCTTAAAAATGGTTATTTATTGACATCGATAGTTCCATGAAGAAACTTTAACATCCATGGAATCTTTCAACTGCACTAAAGGTTTTTTATAGCGGAAAAAGGTTATTTAGATGATTAAAATATTCTTGATTCTTGAGAAAAAAAGGTTTCTTTTAATCACTAATCACTTAAAATGATTCTTCTTTTGCATTACTGCGGAAACAGCGTTTTAGAACCTTTAATTTTACGAGTGACTGGATTGAGAGTAGGAATATTATTTCTTTATTTTACATTATGTAGTCACATGTATTTCTAGTGCTTTATACAATTTATCAAAGTAATCTATTATGAAACAAAATAAATTTCAGCTGTATTTATCATCCAATTTCACATGAACAGAGTCTGATGGAACAACCTACTTTGTAATGTATGTTTTCAGGTGAAAGTATTCAGAAATGGATCTGAGAATCGCTCTAGTCCTGTTTTTAATATGTGAGTATATGCACATGATTATACTAAAGCAGAATAAAAAATTGTATGTATATTTTATGTATTTTTATGAATAACCTATAAAACCTTTCATTTTTAAGGTTCATGTACTTGGTCATAGAAAGTCTTCCTCTTTGTGAATCAATCCAAGATGTTTGATGAGGCTCAGCGATACTGCCAAGACGATTACGTTGATCTGGTAACTCTCTCGGATCCGGGCAGACACAGAGGAGCTGTATGCACTGGGAATCTTCACTTATACTGAATCCTGGATTGGACTGACGGAAACAGGCTGTAAGCAGTGGCACTGGGCTCTGGCCGATGAAAAGCTTTACAAGGATGTGTCCGACCCTCGTACACAAGCGGCCATCTTGGCGGAGGTCAGTGTCATTCACCAACAAAGTGATTTACTTCAGGTCTTTTTGTATGTTTATCCCACTTCTGACAAACATGAAGCAGAAGCTGGAGGAGCGGGGAATGGCATACGACACTGTGGTGGCAAACAAAATTCTATCACTGAATAAGAGACAAACATTTCCAATTGTCTTTGATGAGGTTTATTTTCTTGCAAGAAAAGGTTTTCTTATGACTTGATTACAGTTTGGATTGGCGGTATGGTTCCGTTCTGGGCGAGAACTCCCTGCGCATCCATGCAGCCTAGCATGGATAAGAGCAGGGAGAGCAGCAATAATCCCCCAAAACAAAACCATATGCCAATATCCCCCAAAACCAACTGACAGCGCAATCTGGATGCTTTTGTAGTTACCTGAGTGAACCAAGAAAATATACCTGAAAAGCTTGAGCAACAGCATGCTACCAACAATACCAGAAAGCCTTAAGCAACAAGTATGTTGCCCTTACCTGGATGGCCTAAACGAGTATGTTGCCAATACCCACATTTCTTGAGTGACGCCTGTGAGCTAGAGATGAGAGATGAGAGATGGAGATTTAATTTTCAATTATCTTTTTCATTGGAAATAAGTACTTTAGTACACAATACTGAAGTAATCCTGGTGGAAACTTCTGGTCCACACAGAATTAACAACACTGAATTAGAATTAGCTGGATGGTTTAATGTAACAAGCGTGATGCTGATGCTTGGATACATTCAGGTCACAAATATGGTCACAAGTCACAAATATGTAGGTTTGAATAAATTCCAATCACTAGACAAGTTATTTGTTGATGTACACTGTCACCTGTCAATGATTCATAACCTTGTTATACTTGGTTGTAGTTTACTTCTGTAGAAAAGAGAAAAATTATTAAAAATTATATATACACACACACATTTTGTTATTATAATTTTTACACACTACCCCCACCACGACTGAGGCTGATAGAATGGTTACATCCTGATGTTAGCATCATATGTTGAGCACTTTAGATCCAATCTAATTGGGGAAGCATCACCCCAAGCTGGAGCAAGCAAGGACACATGGCAACAAGCGTGTTGCTGTAGCCAATTTAACAATTGTATGGGATCTATTGGGGGAAGCTTACACCCCTAGCGGCAGCAACATCTGATACAACAAGCATGTTGTATAATCGCGGAACAATTGCTAAACTAGTGTAGTTTTGGCAGGGGAAGCCTACACCCTACAGCAATAGCTCCGACTAGCGGCAACAGCTAATACAACAAGCATAGTGTGTAAATCACAGAACTATTGCTAAACTAGTGTAGTTTGGCAGGGGAAGCATACACTCTACAGCAATATCTCTGACTAGTGACAAGAAAACTAATACAACTAGCATGTTTGTATAACCATAGGACTAGTATTAAAACTAGTGTAGTCCAGTCGGAGAAGCATACACCCTGTAGCTCTGAGTCAGATGCAGTGCGCACTGCGCAGCTAGGCAATGACATACAGTGTGCTTCCTCATTCATTAACATGATTTCTGCTCCCGTCCTACGGATTCCTTCGGCTGTGGAGGTGAAGATGACGACTCCCATGATTCCACACTCCTTCACAGGACCATCAAGCTACAATGTTGTTAGTGTTGAATACCAGACCTCTGCGGTGAATGTATTGTGTATTTTGCACAAGTATGTTACCGATATCTAGATAGCTTTAGCCACAAGCATGTGGTAACAAACACATTATGTTGCAATAATCAGATATAATAAAGCACAGGCATTTTTACAATGCAACCAGATAGCATAAACAACACTTGATTACTATAGCATGTTGCTGAGGACAGTATGCACAAGCCGAAGTAACAAACACATATTTGATAACATTGCTCTAGCAACCACCATACAGTACTGATAGCAATGTTGCTGAAATGACAGCATATTACTGATGCCTGAAAAATTTAGCACAGCATGTGACAATGACACCAGGTATAAGCCTAAAACACAGCCATGTTCCAAATAACGACTGGGCTAAATAACCTTACAAATAAAATAACCATGTTTCAATAGCAACTAACATCTTTTACAGCAAGCAGTTTTTAATAGCCACTAGATAGCCCTTAGAACAAGCAGTGTTTCAATAATAGTTTTTTTTTTTTTTTTTTTTTTACATATACACAGCTTAAATATACCACCATGTTGAATTTCAGCCTATAAAGATGCAAGCCCTTAAAAAAAAAAACCCAATGCATTAAAATGAAAGCACGGTATACAATACACTGTAGCTTTAAGAACGACGTGTTTCCAAGAACTAGATAGACCAAGCGTGTCCGAAGTGACTCAACTGAATTGTGACTGTTTACTGTCTTTTTTAAAGCTGTGCCACAGCAGAATATTTCCGTTTGCACCATGAATTGTTAATTCATATCAAGCAGCTGCTTGAATCTGTGCTGCATAGCACTAAAAGCACAGCGTGTGCAACGCGATCAGTTGCCAATGACAACACATGGTAACGCACATAGCCAATATGATCGCATAAGCCTAGCAAGAGCATTTTAATGAAAACGACTAAGTTAGATTAGCCCAAGCCACACGTATAGCATTAGCAACAAGCATGTTGCCAAAGCCCTGATAGATTTTAGCAATGAGCATTAAAAAGGACTTAGCTTAGCTTTGTGAAGACGTTCAGAGATGAATGGAGAATGAATCACGTCGAGTCCTGTGTCAATAATGCAGCAATGCAGACTGAGGTCACTTCCAAATCAGGCAACTTATGATCAATGCGGCAAATCTCGTGTTCAAGTTTAAGATGAATCTGAGGTAAAATCCTTGTGGGGAACGAATTCCTCTTGCTAAATTGCTGATTGCACGATTCCTTGTGAGATGATGTTGTTTGCCTGCCGAATTTCGCCATTTAATTAGCTCCTGATAAACGCGATAGCTCCTGATAATACTGAAGGAGCTTATATATGTGATAGGTGTCATATTCCTATAGGTAGATGTGGATCAGCTGAGGGTCAGCTGATGCGAGCTTGACTAACGTGACCTGCCAGAACTGACGCTACGCTTGATATTAGAATAATGTTTGTGTGTGCTCTTTTACTGTCATATGATGGTCACACACATCTTAAAGATAACATTTCTTCCACAATTCCCCCCTTCCCAGGCCCTCAGTCACCACAGTATAAACAAGAAAATAGTATAGATGTTCAGAATAGGAAAAACGTATCTTAACTCAATTCGCCTTATTCACCTCGAACGTTCCACCGAGCCTGAGGGGTACACTTACCACTTCCGGGAGTTCTCACTCACAGCGCGAATTCTGTCAGTGCAATGGCGCCTCACTGCTGTGTTCCCAAATGCACTTCATCACACAGGAAAAAATCGAATAGAGGACAAACATTTCACCGTTTCCCAAAAGATCAGGGACTACGTCGACAATGGATAATAAACATCAGAAGGGATCCTGGTCGTAATTTTAAGGTAAGTTTATGTCTGGTGCTCTGAGGCTAAGCCGTCTCCATACGTTAGCTTGTATCGCTAGCTAGGCTAGGACAGAACTAACAAGTTTTAGTAGCTAGATAGATTAAGGCAGAGAGCCAGGTTGTTGAAATATACAGCCTAGTCAAAAATTAGTAGTATGTTATTTAAATCTACCACCACAGATTCACTAGTATAAGCATATTCTGAGTGACTTTGTTTGTATTAGCTTCTAGTCACAAGCTAACCTAGGGAACACATCACATCAGTTTTCATAGCTAGGAGGATGTACATGAGTCTGATCAATAAAATTATACATGTAAAAATGTTTATATGATTGCATTTTATTTGCTGATGCAGATAAACACATACACAAAAGTGTGCTCGGAGCATTTCCTCCCAGACTGCCTTGTGAAAAGCAAGACTGGCATCACCAAGTTGAAACAGGGAGCTGTGCCAACTGTGTTTGCATGGAGTTCTGTCAGATCAGAGAGGAGGAGTGTTGTTAGAACTGCAAGGTAGTATTTAACATTAGATGAATTAAGTTACTAGTTTGTAATGCATTTATTAACTGTGTGTATTGACAGTATTTCTCTGTTGATGATTTCCAGTAATGTTTCCACGGATCTGGATGATCGACATGGTGTGAATGTGTTGAGGTACGTAAAAGATTAATTGGTTACATGAACTGAGCATGAGTATCATTGTAAAACACCTAATGTGTCCATCAATATGTTATCTTATACTTCCAGTGAAGAGACACCCCCTCCGCACCCAGACCATGAATATGCTGCACTGCCTCCCTCACTTCAAGATCAACTTGAGGAAGCCCGCAAGACCATCGGTGATCAAGAACTTTTAATTTTAGAGCTTCAACAAAAACAGTTTTTGATTTCAAATTTTCAAGGTGATGATAAACAGATTTTATACAGGGTTCCCAGATTACGATACATTTAAAGCTGTGTTTATGGCCCTGCAACCTACTGCAGAAAATATGGTGGGATGGAGTCAGGCTCAGCGACTTAAACATTCAAGTGGGGAGGTACTTCGTCAAGGCTTTAGCGCCTCTAAATTGTCCACTATGGACCAGTTTTTTCTTTTTCTTTGTAGGTTGAGGCAGGGATTTCCTGAGCACGATCTTGCAACCCGTTTCCATGTATCACAGTCAACAGTAAGCAGGATCTGTGTGACCTGGGTCAATTATTTGTATTTTATGTTGGGATCACTTCCAATGTGGCCTTCAAGGAAAACTGTGGATGAACTTACGCCAGATTGTTTTAAATGCACGTTCCCGGCTACTAGAGTTATATTGGATTGCACTGAAATTCATGTACAGAAACCTAGCTCCAAGGTCCTTAACTCAGCGATTTATTCACACTACAAAGGTAACACCACATTTAAGGGCCTAATAGGCATTGCCCCCTCAGGTGAAGTGACTTTTGTCAGTGATTTATATACAGGTTCAATATCTGACAAAGAAATTACCAAAAAATCAGGTATCCTTTCTGTTCTCGAAGAAGGAGATATGGTAATGGCCGATAAAGGCTTTCTCATCGAGGACCTGCTCTCTGAAAGACAGGTCTCCCTTGTAATCCCTCCTTTTTTAGGCCCAAGTGGACACTTCACTGCAGATGAAGTACGAAAGACTCAAGCGATAGCAAGACTGCGAATTCATGTAGAGCGCGCAATTAGGCGGATTAAAGAGTACCATATTTTTGATAAAGTCTTACCCATGACACTGGTGGGCTCCGTTAACCAACTGTGGGCCGTCTGTGCCCTTTTAACTAACTTTCAAGGTCCTCTCTTTTAAAATTGTAATGTTAATGTAAATATCTACCACTGTTATGTAAATCTCTAAAACTGAAATCTTAACCATCATTATTCTTCTTCTTTATGAATCTGTACAAAGCCTTAACCATCATTATTATTGTTCTTTATGAATCTATACAAATCCTTAACCATTATTCTACTTCTTTATGAATCTGTACAAAGCCTTAACCATTATTATTATTGTTCTTTATGAATCTATACAAAGCCTTAACCATTATTATTATTGTTCTTTATGAATCTATGCAAAGCCTTAACCATTATTATTGTTCTTTATGAATCTGTACAAAGCCTTAACCATCATTATTATTGTTCTTTATGAATCTGTACAAAGCCTTAACCATTATTCTACTTCTTTATGAATCTGTACAAAGCCTTAACCATTATTATTATTGTTCTTTATGAATCTGTACAAAGCCTTAACCATTATTATTATTGTTCTTTATGAATCTATGCAAAGCCTTAACCATTATTATTGTTCTTTATGAATCTGTACAAAGCCTTAACCATCATTATTATTGTTCTTTATGAATCTGTACAAAGCCTTAACCATTATTATTATTGTTCTTTATGAATCTATACAAAGCCTTAACCATTATTCTACTTCTTTATGAATCTGTACAAAGCCTTAACCATTATTATTATTGTTCTTTATGAATCTGTACAAAGCCTTAACCATTATTATTGTTCTTTATGAATCTATACAAAGCCTTAACCATTATTCTACTTCTTTATGAATCTGTACAAAGCCTTAACCATTATTATTATTGTTCTTTATGAATCTATACAAAGCCTTAACCATTATTATTATTGTTCTTTATGAATCTATGCAAAGCCTTAACCATTATTATTATTGTTCTTTATGAATCTATGCAAAGCCTTAACCATTATTATTGTTCTTTATGAATCTATACAAAGCCTTAACCATTATTATTGTTCTTTATGAATCTATACAAATCCTTAACCATCATTATTGTTCTTCTTTATAAATCTATACAAATCCTTAACCATTATTGTTCATCTTTATGAATCTATACAAATCCTTAACCATCATTATTGTTCTTCTTTATGAATCTATACAAATATGTGAACTTGTATTGTTACCATAGCACCTTATCATGGTCAGTGTATCACAGGATCAGTCCCTGTCAGACCTTATAATCACTTCTCATGCTCTTTACTTTTACATACCTGTGAGTGATTGTTTTACATGTATGTGTGTGTATGTATAAGCTACTGGATGTGTATCTATCTAAAGAATAAAGTACAATTGTATTACACATGGATGATGTCCTTCTTAACTTTATAATTTAAAATACCAGAACCAGAACAGGTCGGAATATCAGAAAACATCAAACAAACATTGATAGGCACACTGCTCTAGGTTTGTAAAGGTAACTTTGTACATAGAAGTTGGTACAAGGGAATAATGTAAAATGGCCTGCCTGTATACTGTAAGCATGGAAAAGGAACCAGAACATCAGAAAACAGGCCGTTCAAAAAACATTGATAGGCACAATGGTCTAGGTTTGTAAAGGTAACCATGTACATAGAAGTATGAAAAAGGAACCGGAACAGGTCAGAACATTAGAAATTACATTAGGAACAAACCATTTAAAAACATTAACAAAAGAGAACTATATATATGAACAGATTATCAGTGATGTATTACATGATTTTGTTACACAAAGATGGCAGAAAGTGAGAGAAAAAGAATCTGTCCAATTTACATTTCATGTTCTCCCACTCCTTTGGTTGGAAGTGCACCCGCTCCAAGTGATGGTCATCACTGCACTTCACAAAAAAGTCGCACCACTTCAACCCAGTGATGCCCATCTGCCCCATCACTTGAAAATAGTATTCGTGTGTGGTCTTCAGGCTAAGGCTACCATCAGCCTTGCAACGCAAGTACTTGCAATCCCTCACGCTCTCTTTGTTGGGGCACTTGATCTCCAGGAGGCCGTGCATTGGTGAGGCACTGGGGTCATTCACTTTTCGGTCAGGTGAGGCACCTAGGTGTGGGGCGTGGTGGTTGATGACGAACCCACAGGGGAAGATCTCATAGCCAGTGAGGTCTTGATATTCGGCAGCAGCAACAGGCTCCAGTTCCAACCCTCTCTTCATCACCTTAGTCTGCACTATTTTCTTTTTCAAATTGGCAGCTAATATGTTGTAGTCTGCCACCCTTGAACAAATCCTCTTGAAGGAAGAGGAGGTAAGATGGTTGGCTCGAACTTTATGCCAGGTCTTGCTATGGCTCTGTTCCCTTGTCTCGATCTCCAGTTGTATTGCAACAGCCTGAGTGACCACCAGGCCACCATAGTAGCATGACTCAGTTTCATCCAGGACAGTGTAAAATGAGCATGGCTGTGATGGTAAGGGAAACAGGGGATCATCATTAGCCCTGGAAGACTGTGTTGCGTGTTAAGTAAGCACAGATCCCTTAGGAAGGTCTCCAAAGTCGGTAGAGACAAGAGCAGCAGGCTGTTTCCTGTTCTCTTCCAGCAGCTTGAACATCTGACTCTTGCTTTTTATTTGACTCAGGTTTCGGTGTAGGCTCTCTGCAAAGGCATTTGATGGACGCGGGAGTGGCACAGGACAGTACAGGTTTGACATCACCCCTTCAGACGAGCGTTGCCTCTTTGGCGGAGGTGCGTTGGTCACCGGAGGTTTTAGCTTTGAGACACTCACAGAGCTCACCGTTCTTGGACTGACACCCAGGGCCCTCGATGGAACGTGCCAGGCTTGAGGCAGTGACGTCTTGCTCGTTGTTGGGGGGACAGATGTGTAGCCCATCTTGGCAAAGTGAGCGAGAGTGTAGAGCAGCCCGATGAGATGGTTGCACTGTCCCAAGCCAGCTTTGCAGTTGCACTGTGTCTCCCTTATAAATGGCTGCTCAAGTGACAGCTCCACCTGAAAAGATAATCAAACTTTAGACACTTGACACTTCAGAGTTGCTATTAACAAATATATGGCATATATATACATATATATACATACATATATATACACACACACATATATATATATATATATATATATATATATATATATATATATATATATATATATATATATATATATATCACACACACATACATATATATATGTGTGTATATATATATATATATATATATATATATATATATATATACACACACACACACACATACACTGAGTGTGCAGTGAATTAGGTACATCTGGCATTTAAATGATCTGCCATGAAAATATTACAGCTACATGCTGGTAGTGGTAGGTTGTTTACAGCTGTGATACTTGCGAACACAACTTGAAAGATACATAATATCTTGGACACTCATTGTACAAAAAAGTCAGGGTTGTGGAAAAGCTCATATTAAGATTGAACAGTATGGATTCCATATTATGTTAATTTTAAACAGATTTGTAAGCTAATTACATTTTGAAGAACCTTCCTCAACCCTGGATACACTGCTCCAAGAACTGAGCAACTCTTATCTTAACATGAATGTTAATACTTACCTTACCTTATCACTTACCTGATAGTTATACTATCATTACACTATCATTATCAACAAGTAATAGCAACATGCACCTAGCCCTGTCTGGCTTTGCTAATTTGAAATAAGATAATATTTGAGTAGATATTAATGAGGCTTATGTGATATTACATCAACTACAGATAACATGTTAATGAGATAAAATCAACATGTTATTTTCAGTAAGACAGGGAAAGGTACATTGTTGATATAAACTCATATAACTCATATAAACTCATAATGAACATTTAGCAAGCTGGTTTAACTGTGGCACTGCTCTGCGAACTGAGCAGTTTGTACCACTTAGCACCTGTATGTTGTAAGGTGCCTCATTTTTCCGCACCGAGGGAAAAGACCTAGCCCTCACAAATATGTGTGATGGGCTCCTATTAACTGTCGATTAAAGACATGTTAAGTGTTAAATAAAATCTAACATAGACATGTTAAGTGTTAAATAAAATCTAACATAGACATGTTAAGTGTTAAATAAAATCTAACATAGTACACATAGTCAACAACTCAATATCACAGCTAAACTTACCCCTAACGTTAGCTGCTACAAGCTAGCAGAAACTGAGGTAAATTAGCGTCCATTCATACCTTCAATGTCGTGGATAAAACCTTCGATCCAGTTACTATATCCCTTAATTAACACAGTTCGGGGGATGTTGCAGTCGGTACTGGCCCACTGCTCCACATTTTGTATAGTTAATTCGGGCAGACAGGAAAGATTGGTGGTCCACACTGGAGTTTCCATTGCTGGTGCTGCGTCGGAATCAAACTTCCGGGTTTGTGTACCCCTCAACGGCGTTCGAGTTTTCAAAATGGCCGCCAGGTGAATAAAGCGAATTAATACTTTTCACTGTAACTTCCGCTGGTCGTATCATCATCAAATTTCTTTGGTTTTCGACATACATCATCACATTGATCCTAATAATTAGACATTCAAAGCATTTGATATGAAACTACTTTTCACTATTATCTCCACTAAAGCTGGAAAAACATAGTATTACACATGGCATGCACATCAACACCAAAACTCCTATCACTTTCAGCACTGTATATCATGTCCAATATTCCCACTCTCCCCAGTGGTTGGTCAACCATTCAAACCAGTGAGTTATCACTTCTGAGTGGCTCTTTTACAGCCATTCTTATGTTCTCAATGATATTGGTTATGTTGTCACTATAGTCTGGAATGTAAAAACAACATGATATATCCCAACATTTTACACACTCCTCCTTTCTCAGCAGTTACCATGTCTAACAGTAATCTATTCCGTATAACAGCATCTCTGATTTGTTTAATTTCATCATTAACCATTGTCAAATCATTCTCAGTTCTGTTTGCTGTTTCCAACACAGTACAACATAAATGAACATAAACCACCATCCATCCATTAATCCACCTTCTTCCGCTTATCCGGGGCCAGCAGTCTAAGCAAAGATGCCCAGACTTCCCTCTCCTTAGACACTTCCTCCAGCTCTTGGGGATAATACTGAGGCGTTCCCAGGCCAGCCGGGAGACATAGTCCCTCCAGCGTGTCCTAGGTCTTCCCCGGGGTCTCCTCCCGGTGGGACGCGCCCGGAACACCTCCCCGGGAAGGCGTCCAGGAAGCATCCGGAACAGATGCCCGAGCCACCTCAGCCTGCACCTCTCGATGTGGAGGAGCAGCAGCTCTACTCTGAGCTCCTCCCGAGTGAACGAGCTCCTCACCCTATCTCTAAGGGATCGCCCAGCCACCCTGCGGAGAAAGCTCATTTCGGCCGCCTGTATCCGGGATCTTGTCCTTTCGGTCATGACCCACAGCTCATGACCATAGGTGAGAGTAGGAATGTAGATTGACCGGTAAATCGAGAGCTTCACCTTGCAGCTCAGCTCCTTCTTCACCACGACAGACCGGTACATCTACCACATTACTGCAGAAGCTGCAGCGATCCATCTGTCAATCTCCCGTTCCATCCTTCCCTCACTCGTGAACAAGACCCCAAGATACTTGAACTCCTCCACTTGAGGCAGGAACTCTCCACCAACCTGAAGTGGGCAAGCCACCCTTTTCCGACTGAGAACCATGGCCTCGGATTTGGAGGTGCTGATTCTCATCCCTGCCGCTTCACACTCGGTTACAAACTGTCCCAGTGCATGCTGAAGGTCCTGGTCTGATGGGGCCAGCATGACAACATCATCCGCAAAGAGCAGAGACGAAATCGTGTGGTCCCCCAAACCTGACACCCTCCGGCCCCTGGCCTTCTTAGCCTTCCTGGGAAAGTCTATGCCAGGGTACTGGAGAGGATTCAGGAGGAACAGTGCGGTTTTCGTCCCGGTCGTGGAACACTGGACCAGCTCTATACCCTCTCCAGGGTGTTGGAGGGTTCATGGGAGTTTGCCCAACCACTGGGAGTATGGGGTTCGGGGCCCTTTGCTAAGGGCGATCCGGTCCCTGTACGACCGGAGCAGGAGCTTGGTTCGCATTGCCGGCAGTAAGTCAGACTTGTTCCCGGTGCATGTTGGACTCCGGCAGGGCTGCCCTTTGTCACCGGTTCTGTTCATAATTTTTATGGACAGAATTTCTAGGAACATAAACCTAAATTTTGCAAAATACTCACTAGCCTTGTTACTACACCAAAATTGTTATAATTTGAACAAGAACAGTCAGATTTTCGTAATGCCATAATAACTTCATGAATCTCCTAGTTTGATGTCGTGCAGTGGTGTTATCAGCTGCTTTTCCTCGAGCTGCTCACCTAAACATAAATGTCAGATAGGAGAGAAGTCATTTCTTTACAACATGTCATGTTCACACACCTCGGTTGATGGCACTCGTTGTTTAACCCCTTCCATTCCCATAAATGGGTTTTCCAAACAATATCCAAAGCAAACCTTTTTTTTAATGCTTTTTTTAAAAGTTATCATCCCCCCTTTTGATGCATGGTCCAACCCGTGCATCATTTATCATAGTGTTTGAAGAAATGTTTCGGTAAACAAGGTTTGCCATCAACACTAAACCTAACGCTTCTTTAATACAGCAGCCAGAGTTCCTCCAAACAGACTTCTCTGTGTCTTAATCAGAAGACTAATGCTCTGTAACCAGTCAGAAAAATAACTTTCAGATAACATTACTCGTAATCTCCTTCGGTTGGGTGGCAGCAGTTTTTCAGCTGCGTCTGCCATTTCCTATAGATATAAAATCTTTTTTGTTAGTATGTGTAACTAGCCAATATTTATCAGTGTTTGTTAATGTAAAACCCCTGCAAATATTTAACAGTTCTGCTCATTCAACTCATAAATGCAAAAAGTCTCCTATCGATCAGACATGAAACTAAACCGGTGACTTAAGCATCACGAGTCGTAACCCCAGCTGACACACACGCGTTCTGAGAACATTTCCATGAAAACTTAATGTTCTCTGAACATTCAAAACATCCAGTTTAAAAAAAAAAAAAAAAAAAGTTTTTTGGTTATGCAAATTTTAAGGGAACATTCCATTTGCTAATTCTTCAGACATTATATGAATGTTACTTTTGAATGTTCTCTGAATGTTCTGAAACAAGTAGTAACATTTAAAAAATGCTAGATGAGCAATGAACATCCAACTAAAATGTTTCAGAATAGCTCTCTGTTAGTGGTGTTTAAATAGCCTAATGGTTTTGTGGGGACATTATTAAAGACCAGATAACTTTGAACAATCATTCTATTAATGCTAGTGGAAGAACGTTTGTTCAGAGAATCTTGCCAAAACGTTTGACAAATTTCTGAGAATGCTGGTGTTTATATTCTGCTTTCCTGGAGCTCTGACTACTGCGTTTCATCACTTTGTCTTGTGTTCAGATAATTGAGTTAATGTCCAAACAAGTCACACAACATGCAACCATTTATCCACATGCAAATAGAACAAGTTAAAGCTTTGTATATTTTCCTAAACGATTTTGCATGCAAAAAATAAAAAAAATCACTTTACATATTTTTAAAATGTATCTTAATTTCAAAATATTGTTGTAAATCAGAAAATATAATTATAAAACAAGATTATATTATTATTATTCCAGTATTTTCTCTGTCTGGTACAGAAACCAATCCCTGTTTGATCTGAATCGGGTCTCTCAGAAATGAAACTCTCAGTCCGACTCCAGCCCTTGTGACGTCACACCGGGAGAAAGTACATCAGTCTCTCCTTCAGGAATCATCGACGGATTTCAAACTGACTGTGAAACCACTTCATCATCAACGCTGCCGATCCAGAACGTACGGATTTCACAGGACAGGTTAGTGCGGTTCATTTTTAATAAAAACAAATATGACTGCAGATATTAGTGACAACAGTTGCTGATTACAAAACTTTTGAGTGTCAAACAAAACCATAAAATAAACATGCCTTTATTAATAATAACAAACTGTTAAGCCAGTTTTACTAATTAAATTTCCTTAAATAAATATACAATAAAGAAACTTTGTCCTCTGATTGTTTGTTGTTCCATGTCTTGAATTGCAGAAAGTTTTACATGTTTTTAATGTGTTCAAAATGAAAATCAATGGTTGACTTAACTGACATGTAAAAGACTTCCAGATGGCCCTCGGTCATTGCTGTCTGTCAGGAAACTCTGAAGCTGCGAGACTGAAATTTTACAGCAATGTTCCTCTAGGCTCCATGACGTCAATCTTTGTCATTTTTCACATTTTTGTTTTTTTGTCCCAACATTACAGAGCAATATAGTACATATTTATAAGGGCTTCTCTGTGAGATGATGGAGGTCATCGAGTGCTGGCTGTTGTTATTGGGTAACGTAAGACTTTCATTAATAACAGTAAAAAAAAAAAAAAAGACCTGTTCACACCAAAGACGATAATTATAACGATAACGACGATAGTTTTTAAAAAAATCGTTCGAAATATAAAAGAATAGCAGAGTCTGCACCACAACTGTGACGGCACATAGAAACCTTGGCCCGGTTCCCCAATAACGCTCACTCTTAGCGCGCTAAGAAGACTCGAAAGATATATCTTACCAAAGGTGTTTATGTTCCTAAGTGTGTTCCCCGAACCATACCTTAGGAAGCTGCTTAAGATATACCTTCTTACGTGCGACGTTACCCGGTGCTGTCCGTGGCGATGGTGCTGAATTGTTTGATATCGATGGCTCGAGAATCAATTATTCTCTCGTGCAGGGGCTGTTTATGTGAGAAAGCGGTGATCTTTATAAATGAAGCACTTCAGAAATAGTTGAAATTGCATTTATTAGGACTCATGGGATATTATAAAAAATAATCCAAACTATAATAGCCTATAATAGCCTAGCCTACGTATTTTTAAATTGTATCGTATATTGCTGCCATAATAACCATTTCAAATTTGTGCGTGCTTTCTTCTCTTTCCCATTTGTGTTCGCTGAGGTGGAGCTGTGATGAAATATTGTTCTTGGAAATACTTTCAAGCATTTCAGTAATAAAAGTGTAGGCCTACATCTCGGTGCTCGGCAGTGATCAAAAAGGGTTTAAACAGTGGATTTTGAATCTCTTCTTGTAAACTCAGAGATGTGGATTCAGACGGCAATTAAATCACCACACGACCTGTTTGTCAAAAAACAGTAGGTACTAATTTGGCCAGGGATTTTTACGCGGGTTGGGTGAGAAAAACACTGATATTATGGATTCGGACGGCACTAAAATCACCGACTCACCCCTATAAATGTTTAAAATACCATAGGACTTAACTGACAGTAGCCTATGCTTTCACTGGCCTTTAAAAGCGCTTTTTAATTAAATTAATAATATTGTATAATAATATAATTAAAAATCTAACAACAATCAGTGTAATGACAATTTTATTCTTTGCATGAAAACACTTGAATTAGCCTAATTTAATACTGTCTGGGTGTATTAAAACTTCAGAATTATATTCGTATAGACCTGCAACAGTGATAAGGTAAAGCTAAGAGTGGTCCAGACCAACCTTACGAAAGTGTGACTTACAGAAGATATACTTAGCGAACGAACGTTTCGGGAATCGTGCCATAACGTTAAGAGAGAGGTTAAGGAATAGGTTAAGAATTACTTAGCGATAAGAACGTTTTGGGGAACCGGGCCCATATCTTTGGACTCACATTCAGAACAATTTTTTTTAGTTGATGAACGATAAAAACATTGACAGCCAATCAGAATCCATCGTGCTGTAATGAGCTCGAGCATTTAAAGTGACAGATGACAAAACCGCAGCGTGCTTAGAATAAACAGTACAATATTGTTATCTGTATAGTTATCGTTATTGGGGTGAACTTGCCTTAAAGGGATAGATGATAAAATTAAGATAAAATTATGTTGAAAACAAAAGAAGATATTTTGAAGAATGACGGTAACCAAACAGTTGATGGGCCCCATTGACTTACATAGGATTTCTTTCCATACTAAAATCATCAGATCTGTATGGTGTTCCTGAAGATATGAAAGTTTTATAAACTATAGGCTAATTAAAATGAACTCATTCAATCAGTTTTATAAATACATTTACCTGTGCGTATAAATGTATTTTTTTTATAATAATAATAATAATAATAAAAAAATCACTATTTACACCCATCAAGTATTTCAGTTTGTTGTAGCCCTACACTGTAAAAAATGATCGTAATTTTAACGGTAAAAGACTGTAAAAATGCTACAGTGAAAAACTGTTAATTGGTTAACAGAAAGTTTCCGTACTATATACGGTAAATAACTGTGATAGATCTAACGGTACATTTAATGTAATTTTACTGTAACATACCGTTAAATTTACAGTTTTTGAAAGTGAAAAAACAACTCATTGTATAATTTACAGTGAAAAACCGTAAATTGACATTCCCACAATTCCCTGTGACACTTCACATTTGATGTATTTTTGTTGAAATAACTATGTTTGTTTCTTCATAGTTTTCTTCGTTTTTTCTAATCAGTTATGTACATTAGGGGTTTATGTTACATTTAATGTTGTTAAATTAATGTTTATTGCATTTTTAAAATTTCATGTGTTACCATGATGGTGTTTAATGTTTGTGTGAATGACACTGTGCAGCTTCTATATATATTAGTATTAACTTTCTTGTGGAAGAACTGCTTGTGTTGAGCTTTGATTGATCATGTGACTCTCATCACTGCTGTGATTGGTGGTTATCAGTGTACAAAACAGATATTAATACTTCAATAGGACGGTAAATTAACTTTATATCATATTACTGAAAATTACTGTTATATTTACTGGATTATACTGTAAAATTGACATGTTGTTCAGAATAGCACGTACATTTTACAGTTTAAACCAGTAAATATAACAGAACTCCAGTGTGTTATATGCTGGTTTAAACTGTAAAATGTACATGTTATTCGGTAAAAGCAATTACTGTTTTGTTGTATATTTTACGGAATTGTTCTGGTAACCCCAGCTGCCAGTTTTTTTCCGTAAAAACTACGGGATTTTTTTTACAGTGTACTTTGCACATTGTACTTTGACTTTTGTGCATCAGTGCATGGTTCATTACTCATTCACTGCTTTACAAAACAAACCTAATGTCATCTGGATGCTCATTTGCCTCTTTACATCTGATTGTTTATTATATTATTGCTCTGTTATATAATAGCCTATTTTTTGCACATGCAGGGCTGTTTTCTGTTCAGGAACTGGCAGATTGCGCTAAAGGTAGAGCAACTTTTCGCAGCAAAATTGAGGTTTTCAAATACACACACAAATTTAACAGCATCTAAATAAGCTTTCTGAATTTATAAAAATAATAATTTCACCTTAAGATCCACTGGAATTTAAAGCAATTTTTTATTGAAAGTTCCCTGACTGTCTCCACATCAAATAAATTTGCCTTTTCCAGTGAATCTTGCACAAAGAGGAACTGCCACACAGTCGACAACAAGCGGTGCTAAGTCCGCGGGCCGCGCCATCGATGGCGGGAAGGACTTCTCTACATCTTCTAGTACTTGTGCTGCAACAGGTTGGGAGCAAGACCCGTGGTGGAGGCTGGATCTCCAATCAGCGCTTCTACCAAACATCGTGGTTGTCACTTACAGAGACGACAGCTTTCCAGGAATAATGAGACCAATCCATGTTCTTTTTGGAAACTCTCTGCAGATCTATGGAGATCCCAAGTGAGGCGCTTCAGATGTTACACTTTATTTAGATGGTCCACTTTCTACTAAATACTGAGTTATGGCATGAAACTCTAGATGGCGCAGCTGATTGGTTGCTGTTGCATCAGCATGCTTTCAGAAACCCTCCACCTTCCCTAGCTCCACCTGTATATAAGTAACTTTACAACTACATGTCAACTAACTCTCATTAGAGTATTAGTAGACTATAAGGTTAGGGTTATGACTAGTTGGAAAGATGACATGTACTTGCGATGTTACTTATAGTCAGTAGAATATTTAAAGTGGATTAATCACAAATGCATGAATGAATTCAAATTACCATGAGAGAAACATTGCACAGGAGTAAAAATTAAACTAAACATGTAATTTACTTGAGGTTCTGACATAATGTTACTTGCTACAGTCTGTTAAAAAATGTTTAATTTTGATAATTATTATTATTTTTAATTGGTTTGGATTAATGATTCAGTGACTTGCGTGTAAAGACGCAGGCTGCGTCCGAAATAGCATACTATCATGAGTAGGTACTTTAAATTGCAAGTGCTAAAGAATGTGAATGTAGTCCTACATCCGCCATGATGGCATTATCATGTGACCTACCAGCGTCAGTCGCTTCACTGCCATTCATAAATCACTTCCCATGGCCTCATGGGATAGTAAAGTGTCCATTGTATGCACACTTCAGGATCTCAGCGGAAGTAGTAGTTTTTCACCTATGCTATAGGGAACATTATTAAAAAAGCATTATTGAAACATTGTTAAAAAAGCCTAAATCTAATTCAATTCATTTATACTGGTAACTAGTGTGAATGAAAAGATCAATGGTAATATTGATTGGTTTTGTGTGTGTGTGTGTGTGTGTGTATTTGTGGTCCTGTAGATGTACCGTGATCTCAAGTGATCAAGCAGCCTTTACCATCACCTACTCTTGCGGTACAGTGGAGGGTCGGTACGTCACGATTCGTGCATGGTGGGACATTCTGTCGGTGTGTGAGGTGGAGGTATATGAGACAGGTGATCACACACAAATCAGATTTCTGTTTCTGTGCAGATATACCTTGTAACGAGGTATGTTGTTATGGGAAGAAGGAGGCGGGAACCGGCGAACATTCAGATACATTTTAATGACAAAAATAAAACAAATACAAAACGAAAGTAAAAGACAGCAGCCCCTCATGGACGACTGTTGTCACAATAAAACAAACACAACACAAACTCAGGCCTGTTCCTCTCTCGATCACCACTGTCGTCGCTTCTCCTTTTATGCTTCCGCTCCTCCATGAGAGATACGAGACCGGTGCGTCGCGCATGTGTCGCTCATTATCAATCACGCCACCGGCCTCGCGCCGTCCTCCCACGGCCCTCGACCTCGTCGTGCTCGCCACATACCTGTTGAAGGCTTGTGAGTGTTTGATATAAAGGCTTCTGCGTAGATCAGGGGTGCAAAACCTCAGAGTCCTGCAGAGTTTCGTTCCCACCCTGGTCCAACACACACACCTGTAGTTTTCAAATGAACCTGAAGGACTTGATGAGCTGGATCACAGCCCTGGCGTAGAAGCTTGTAATAGTGGTTATGGTATATGGTATAATACTCGGTATGGACTTTTGCCCATAACCAGGCCCGGGGTGGGTAATCGGGAGAATGCCCGGTGGGCCGCTTCACTTTTGGGTCAGTCGAGGAATTTTTTTTTTTTCATTTTTTTTTTTTCACGTCACGTTACATTAGGCTACACACGTTCCGCATTCTGACACCGCAGCGCGCAGCCTCTGCATGGGTTGTACCATGTGAGGGAGTTCTCCCCTCCCCTCCCATAGAGTTGGTTGGGTCCATAGCCCGTCTTTTCCAAAACGTTTTCTCAGGTAGGCTACCGCGGCACCACCTACCGATAGCTGGGCCGGCCCTACCGTAACGGTACGCGTCAGGGAGGATGGATGGGAGGAAGAGGCCAGGAGGGGCTGAAAAAGCCAGGTTGAAAAAAAGAAAGGCATTGGAGGAGGATGCTGCCAAATGTGCCAAGCTTACAGATTTATTTTCAAAGAGGACAAACACAAGTGGCAACAGGTAAAGAGAGATAGGCCTAGTAATGATTAGCATTAGCAACACTGCAACGTAATTATTCGGCTAATACCGTTGTAGCGTTGTCAACCTATTCACAAGCAAAATATAACATTTTATTAAAATATTAGCCTTTTTGTATCACCCAATACATGGCGATTCATAGACTTTGCAAATATTATGCAATTTAATATTGATAACAAAACTCAAGCTTGATCTGTGTATGCAGTAAAATGACCTCTTAATAATTTTTTTGTAGCTTCTGAGCAGCAGACAACCCAGTCCCCCGCTGAAAATGAGGAGGCCATGATGACTACAGGGACAGGTAGAGAGGATACCAGAGTAAACAATATGAATTAAAGTTATTTAACCCTCAGGTTGTGTTCAAAACCCTATAACACCTTTTGTGTTTCCGGTCAAAAATGACCGGCCTACAAAAAATAGCTTATAAATCACTTGTTATGCTATATAATCACCCAATATTGGATTCAATCTTCAACAAATTTGTAAATATTACATAAAATATAAAAAAAAAATGCACTGTTGATCACACTAGTCTACTTTAATTTTTCACCAGGAAATTTGTTTTGAAAACTTTTATTTTGTACAAAATAGCACATAGTCACACTTGTGGTGTTCCCGGTCAAAAATGACCGGCCTACAAAAAATAGCTTATAAATCTCTCATTATACTATATTATCACCCAATATTGGATTCGATCTTTTTGTCAACTTGTTTTCTTTCAATAAGGACTTGATCTGATTAATCATAGTGTTATGTGTACTAGGGGGTCAGGGAGGCAGTAACAAGGAAATTACTAAAGAGTTGGCAACCAAGAACTCTCATCTCCTGTCCCACCACTATACAAAGAAAAATCACACTGATTTTTGTACTTTGGACTAAATAAAGTCATTCTTGAGTGTTACAAAAATCAGTGTGATTTTTCTTTGTAGAGTGGTGGTACAGGAGATGAGAGTTCTTGGTTGCCAACTCTTTAGTAATTTCCTTGTTACTGCCTCCCTGACCCCCTAGACTGGGAGGCACGTAACAATTGGGGGCTCGTCCATTTTCTACCAATTTGGAATTGTGTTATTGTAAAAGCATAATTTTGTTTGGCTGCCTTAAACTTTGGTGGATGAGGAAGTCGCATATTGTTGATAAATATGGATTTCGATTTGATCAAATTTACGCTGTCTCCTACGTTGGAGGAATTCAATCGTTGTAGAAAGAAAGACCTGCTTGTAATTGCTGACTTTTATAATGTAACGGTTGCTAGGACAGCACAGAAACAGGTGATAAAAGATGAATTGTACAAGAAATTGGCAGAGGTAGGTATCTTTCCAGAACCAATGGTAGAGCATGTGGTCGACACCGAAATTAACACAGAAGTTGTGTCCAGTGATTCAAGTTCAGGAAGTAGTGTTAAAAAAGAATCTTATCAGGATCCTCAAGTGGCACTTAAATTAAAAGAGCTTGATCTGGCATTAAGAAAGCAGAAGCATGAGACACAGCTGCTTCATCTGAGAGCTCTTGAAATTAAAGCTGACCGCGACATTCAACTGCGTAGGCTTGATCTTGAGGCGCAAACCTTTCGTGATCGACAAGTTCCTATTCCGCCTTTCCCTACTGATCTTGTTGAGTCTAAATCTGACTTTGAAATGGGCAAGTACATCAAGTTGGTACCTCCTTTTCGTGAAGCAGAAGTAGACTCTTATTTCGTCGCTTTTGAACGTGTCACCTTTAAATTGAAGTGGCCGAAGGACATGTGGGCTCTACTGCTTCAGTGTAACCTGGTTGGCAAAGCACAGGAGGTGTGTGCGGCTTTGCCAATTGAGGAGTCATTGGACTATGACACTGTGAAAACAGCAGTCTTAAGGGCATACGAGTTAGTACCGGAGGCGTATCGACAAAAATTTAGAGCGTGTTCAAAGCAAGCCAAACAAACCTGTCGAATTCGCTAGAGAAAAGAAATTACTTTTTGAAAAGCGGTGTCTTGCCAGTAAGACTTCAATTTATGAAGAGTTGCAAGAGTTGGTCTTACTGGAGGATTTCAAGTCTTGTGTACCGGAAGGTGTTGTAGTTCATTTGAATGAACAAAAAGTATCAAAGCTTTCAGATGCCGCGGTATTTGCAGATGAGTTTGCGATTACCCACCGAACCGTCTTTTCCACTGGTCGTCAAACAAAAACTTCCTTAACTACAGAATCTGTGGTTCGGGACACAGCCCGTGGTAATGTCAGTAAGCTTAGTGGGGGTAAAACTGTCTCAAAAGATGTGGAAAGAAAGAGGCTCTGCTTTTACTGTCTTGATCCTGGCCATATAATCTCTGATTGTCGAGCTTGGAAACAAAAGTCCGCAAATGCAAGACCTAAAAATGTTGCACTCGTACAATCTGTTCCCGACTCGTTTGCCACTGACACCTCGTCCTATTCACCATTTCTTCTGACTGGTTATGTGTCTTTGGTTGACAGTTCTGTAGTTAAGTGCGTACGAATTTTGAGAGATACTGGGTCGGCTCAGTCCTTCATTCTGGATGATATTTTGCCTTTCTCTGATGCTTCATACACTGGTGAAAATGTCCTTGTTCGTGGCATCGAAATGGGCTGTGTTAGTATTCCATTACACACTGTTAACTTAAAGTCTGATCTTGTTACAGGCTTGGTTCAATTGGGTGTATGTAAAAAATTGCCAGTAGACAACGTCAGTCTTATTATGACCGCCGCTAGCGTAGCTAGCGAAAGCGGTCATATAGGGATTGTCAAAGTTTTTTTTTTTTTTTTTTTTTCGTCATCTACTGAATTTTTCGTCAACGATACCAGGGACACCGAAACACCGGGGAACATGAAATTTGGTGGGCATGTAGCCCCACTAGACTTTTACGGAAAAATTTCGTTTGGTCCCCGGGGGCCACTCCCCCCCCGCGCTGGGCCCCCCCAAACCCAAAAAATTCAGTTTTTCCAAAAATATCTACCTGAACCGTGGCACCGAGGATGAAGAAATGTTTATGGTATGTTGGTCTTAAGGGCCCACATCAACCTAGCCCATAATCGATTGTCAAAGTTTATTTTTATTTTTTTTCGTCATCTACTGAATTTTTTCGTCAACGATACCAGGGACACAGAAACACCGGGGAACATGAAATTTGGTGGGCATGTAGCCCCACTAGACTTTTACGGAAAAATTTCGTTTGGTCCCCGGGGGCCACTCCCCCCCCGCGCTGGCCCCCCCCAAACCCAAAAAATGCAGTTTTTCCTAAATAACTACCTGAACCGTGGCACCGAGGATGAAGAAATTTTTATGGTATGTTGCTCTTAAGGGCCCACATCAACCTAGCCCATAATCACTCATTTGTGATTTGCGCTCCTCCCATAAAAAATGAAAATGCAATATTATTCTGCTTTAATCGCCCCTATCTTCAGTTGAGATGTTCAGAACTGCACCATATTTCATGTGTATGATTAACTTGACATCCTCTGGGGGTATGCTAAGTTTCGTAGAATTTCATCCATGGGGGGGTATAAAATAAATTAATTTATGTGCACATTTAGTGACTGTACACTCATCGGCCTGTAGATGGTGGTGTTGAGCGAAGGGTTGCTGGTTTAGGATGATACTGTCACTAAGGTTGCCAACTGTCCCGAATTAGGCGGGACGTCCCGCATTTTGGGCCTAATTTATTTGTCCCTTGCGTGACCTCCCGTGTCCCGTTTTTTGACAAGCTGATAAACCACTGACTGATACAACAGCAACAGCAGCAGTGCTGACCACGACACTTGAGAATGATCACCGACACCTGTCATCATCCAATCACAGCTTTTTTTAATCACTGTTTTGAGACAAATCATTGTTTGATTTGCGAACATCCTCTGCCATCTGGTCGCTTCCGCTTCAAGCCGGATCGTCTCGCGCTAACGGTAATTTCCTTTCACTGTCCACGTTTTGATTTCGGCTAATCAATTTTGGCGAATGCAAACAACGTGATTATTGTTCATGAGTCTAACATCCAGCCACGCAAGAAAACATGTAATCTACCTGAGGGAATAATATGCTCAAAAAACATTTCTGATTATTATTAATGTTTTAAAGCTTTTAGAAAGTACATAGAAAAACAGTAGGTCCTGCCTGTGAAGAGTTGTTGCTGGCTGAAACGCAAACTCCTGAAGTGCGTTTGAACAATTCTGCTATAATGGCTAGTCTAGATTCACATTTGTCCTATTTGCCTAAAAATCACAGAGTGGATGTTGTAAGGTTGTTACAAAAACATCCTGTCCTGTTCTCTGATGTTCCTGGAAGAACCCACGTGTTGTCTCATGACATTGACGTAGGTAGTGCTGTTCCCATCAAACAGCATCCGTACAGAGTGAACCCTGCAAAGCGAGAGATCATGAAAGCCGAAGTAGATTACCTGCTTAAAAATTCACTGGCGGAACCCAGTCAAAGTCCCTGGAGTTCTCCTTGTCTGTTAGTACCAAAGTCGGATGCTTCCTTTCGTTTTTGTACAGACTATCGAAAGGTAAATAGCGTCACCAAGCCTGATTCCTTTCCCCTACCACGAATGGAGGATTGTGTGGATAGAGTTGGTGCTTCAAAGTTTGTCTCCAAGTTAGATCTGTTAAAGGGCTATTGGCAGGTTCCGCTAACAGCACGTGCACGTGAGATCTCGGCATTTGTAATCCCGGACGAGCCCCCAATTGTTACTGCCTCCCTGACCCCCTAGACTGGGAGGCACGTAACAATAGGCCTCATTTATCTGAGAGTAGGTATCACGTTTTTGGATTAAAAAAGCATTATTTTTGAATATTTTTGAATACAAATAAAACTGTAAACATTAGTTCAATATGCCTCTTTGTGGAAGAGTGGGATACATTTCAAATGCTTTCTTTCTTTCTTTCTTTCTGCTTTTGTTAATTTATCAACCTATCCTTGTGGAATAGTGAAATATTTTCTGTTAACTTCTCAGCTTAAGTGAATTATTATTTAACTTTTACATTATTTGTTGAACCATGGTATTAATAAAAACTACACAATAGTAAGAGCTGAACTGTTGCTTCATTTATCCAATTTGGAAAAAGTGCTAATTTGGAATTCCACCATGGAAAAAGAGGGCCGGTCTTGGGCCTGAAACTCCTGGGCTGAAAAGTGGCCCCACTCCGGCCCTGCCGATAACTGATTGTTCTAGCAGATAAATCAGCAAATTGCTATTGACGCTACTAACGTTGGACATTTTTGCACATAAAATTTCCCTAATGTGACAACATTTGTCTCAGTCCATACCTTAATTAGAATTTTTTAATATAGGTTTTAGTCAATAATCATAATAAAGATGAAGTATGTGTGACTGATACTTGTGTTTGTTTGATGCAGTTATTTCTTTAGATTATATAAAACGATTGTTCATGAAGCTAGTGTTTAACTCCAGCGCCGATCTGACCGACCCGACAGTAACGGATCAAGTGCTTAAAGAGGTGAGAGTGTGATGTGAGTGTCTTATCCTGTTCTGATGCATCAATATGATATTAATGAGTGTTCACTGCAGTTGACGTCAGCGCTGGCTGTGAGAGGAATCACCAATGTGACGCTGAGCTGGTCTCAAACTCCTGAAGAAGTGATCGAAAACGGTGAGTGAATCCAGGAGAACCGCTGTAAAATCCTTCAGTGATGTGCTTAATGATGAGGAACGCCTGAAGCTCTGTGATTTTTCACTTTTAGATTCACACTGAAGCAGATCTCTGGAGACTCTCAGAGGAGGAGTGATCTTCCATATATTCATCATTCACGCTCCTCAGTTATTCATACAGTTACTGCAAGATGCCAGAATAAACATGCTGTTTTTATCAACCCTCTGAAACATGAATGATTACACCAGGAAAGAAAATGAATATAATTTAATAATTAAATAAATATAAACATTAAGCTTTTCTCTCCTCAAAATTACGTGTTTTGATGTTATTGGAAAAAATAGCTTGTTTATTAAGTATTTTAAGAAAGCTAGATAAAATATTGTACATATATATATATATATATATATATATATATATATATATATATATATATATATATATAATATTGCCATGGTACTTGATGCATTACCACTTTCTCTAGCCATTTTGATTTTATGTTGTCATAAATAAATACAAAAACAAGAAAGCAGTGATATAGAATTATGAGTAAAGATGTAACATCACAAACTGAAATAAAAAAAGATTTTAAAGACCTGCCAATAGTATACATTATGCATTAGAGGGTTTAATAGGGCTTAAACAAAGATAAAGTAACATTTTTTGTATATATAGGCCTTGGTGTGTTTTTCATTATATATTTGTCTGGTAGTGTGGCAAGACTCTTCTTTTTGCTTACTATCACACTTGTATCAGGCATTTGTCATTATCTTTATAAACAGCTCATGCAGTCACTCAACTGTGTAATTGTGTTTTATGGATAGAGTTTAGTGCTTATAGTTGCAGAAAGAGTCCTTCAGGAATGTCTTTTCAGTAATCTCAACACACACTGTGAAATCCAACAGTTGTTCTAACGAACACTTTTTAGTTAACTTTACTTAATGTCTTGAACTTAATTGCACAAATCTAGTAATCTACTATTCACATACTATGCCTCGTTTACTCAGAAAAGCCAAGTTAAGATTAATTGATTGGTTTGATTACATTTGTGTCAAGCAAAAAACAAGTTCTTAATAGACTTTTCACTCATTTCCTCCACTTCTGCAGTTATCTTTCTCTGTTTGCATTCTCTCATTTCCCAAAGTCATCTTGAATGTTAAATTGTAAATATAACTGAAGAAAACGAGAGAACATCACATAAGCTGACTTCATAAATGTTATTTTTCCTAAATGTTTTTGTTTGAACCCACCATTATGGTGATCAGTGTATCTTTGGTTGGGCACTTGGAACTTCATTTCTATTATTGTAATTCTCTTTCTATTGATGCAGTGATGCAACAAGAAATCAGTTATTTGGTTTCAAAGGAAGGGAAGTAATAAATAGTTTGCTTTTATTAAAAGGTGACCTAACTTCCAACTAAATCACTAACTAGTCTATTTTTCATGTCGAAGAATTATTTTTTTATATTTTTTTATTGCCAACTCTTATGTCATAAACACTGTGTGAAACTTTGAATTGGGTCGATATAATCCCTCTATATTTGTGACAATATCATGCAAATGATCATGCTTGAGTCACACACAGACTTCAACATTCAGCATGCAAAACACAACAATGGTAGCAATTACATTTTATTTATCATTTATTCTTTTTTAGTTACTAGAACTCTTGTGTAAGTGAACTATTCTAACTAAGCATTTGTCAGTACAACATACTATTCCTATTTCACTTTACTTGGTTTGTTTAAGCCAATCGGTTTGCATGCTTTTTTTAAGTCTATAACTAATTAGTTTTTGCAGTGCAGTTACATTCATATATCGGGTGTTTAGAGTTAAAAAAAATGTGACAATCATGGTCATATTTTAGTTGTATGTACTGGATAAATATACAGTACAGTGTAGTAAAATCATTCTTGAACAGGATACATGATCCAAGTTAAATAAAAATATACGTAAATTGTCACCAGTTATCATTGAATGAAAATAATTTGAATGATCCTTCAGATGTACCACTATATTGATAAAATGACCAGGTGTTCATTGATAAAGTGAAACTATAATGCCCATACATGTACACGGATAGGTTTAGCTAATTACTTATGCATATATATATGCATAATTATATGAATCTAATTCATATATGATATAATTATATGAATTCATAATTATATGAATCTAATTCATCTAATTATATGAACCATGTCAGGATAATGAATTTAAAGCAGGAACAATTACATAAATCAATTGAAGAATAAAAAAAAAATCTGCTTGAAAGATTCAGTCTGTGTATCCAGATTAATGTTTATCAGCACAAAACCTGTAAATAAAACATAAATATTGATTAAATCATATATACAGTAGTTTATCTCGGTGATCATGAAATTATTTAGTGTTTGGGTAGTCCATCTGTATAAATGCTGATATATATTTAATACTTTTTTTTAACATTATGTTTAGAATCATTAACATGAACTAAATCTATTGATCATGTGCATGATATATACCGCATTTTTAAAATATGTTGTCTATGTAAAAAATATTTACATCGTCCAACATATTATGCATTGACATAAAATGTATTTTAAGATAGGAAATGTATTGTCTTGCCCATCAAAGTTCATATATTTTGGCATTTAAATGCTTACAAGATTTTAAAGATTTGCTCAAGCTACGCATATATTTAGCAAGTTTATAGTTTTTGTTGTTGTCTATGTAGGAAAATATGAACAGATGTCTACACATATTTTCAGAAATAAAGCTGCTCTGTAATAAAGTAAAAAGTGTAACAGGTTTACCTTGTTGGTTCTTTCGCCTTGTGCATCACTTCCTGGTACGGGAGTCTCGTCCAGGACAGTTTAACGTCAGAAACCAAACTCAACCCCAGAGCGGACTGCAGCTAAAACACACCAAAACCAGGTTTTGTTCAGCGTTTCAGGAACCAGACTGACATCAGCACCAGACGAAAACAAAAAATGTCTATTGGACTTGACAAAGTCTGAGTGGAAATTTGATTTTTAGTTTTGTTCATTGTTGCACATTCAATTCAATTCAATTCTCATTTATTTGCATAGCACTTTTCACAATACACATAATTTCAAAGCAGCTTTACAGAAAGTGCATGAGTCCATATGACAATTTAGAGTGTTCTGTTATCAGTGGTAACTGTCTAAGTTATGTATTTCAGAAATGTACATATACAAAGTCATAGTAGGCTAAAAATGTATTAATTTATATTTATATTTATACAACAATTTAATGCAGAAACAATGAGCTCATTGAAATAATGAACACTTGTTTGTTAACAAATGATTATGACATTTAGAAAATATAACATTGGTGCATGCTGATTGGAATTCAACATCAACAACAACAACAGGAAGTGTCATCATCATTTCTTAAACTGACTCTATATTTGATTTTCTCTCTAACTCTTCAATCTGCTTGTTTTCTTACCTGATGGAGAAATGTGTTGTTCACTGCAGCTGCATCAACACTGGAGGCTAATTCCATCCTCAGAAATATTTTTTTCCTATGAGCTGAAAAACGCAAAATTACAACACTGGTTTAAATCAAAAAGATTCTGTGGTGAAGGAAATACTACAGAAAAAAAACAGTTGTAATTTCTACCTGAATTAAGTTAGTTCAAGCAAGAATTTAAAAACAAAGTCAATTCTATATTAGTACTTGATTTAAGCCCAGAGTTAAATGTTAACGTTATAAAATTAAGTAAAATCTTCTCAACTCTCTGATACTGTAGGTTTTTTCAAGTTTAGTCAACTTGAAATATGAAATTGTACAACTTAGATTTTTGAGTTGACTAAACTTAAAATTAAGGCAGCACGTATAATTACTTTTTTTTAAGTTGAAACAGCAATTTTTTTACAGTGTGAATTGCACTTATTGAGTCATCAATAATTTAAGTTTAAGTTTAGTCAACTTGAAATGTGAAATTGTAATAAGTGACAACTTGGATTTTTGAGTTGACTAAACTTTAAATTTCAAGGCAAAACAAACACTTTAAGTTATTTTTTTTTATTTTTTTTTATTTACAGTGCATTTTTATTCCTCAAAGTGGCGATGTCCGATATACAAATAATACACAACATCATCAGCCAAAGTTGAAATGCTGAGCAGGGCAAGTATTTTGTCGCAATCAAATATTAGTGTCACTGTCACTTGATGGTGGATCTGTTGAAGAATATGAGCCAGATGCTGAATACTGGGGGAATGAGCTCTGACAAGGATGGTGATGATGGGAAAAAACATCTGCTCAAATTAAACCCTTAAAATATCAGGAGAGTTTTATACTATTGCGGCAGTTAGAGATCCACCCGAGTCGCTAAAGACCCAAATATATGTAATAATAATTGACAAAACATTCATGCATTTAAGGAACAGTGTACAATTAGTTCAGAATTTACCTGTCCCATAAACCTCCACCTCACACAGTGTGAGATAAGTCTTAAGAAGGAACATGTTGACGTAACGGCCGCCCATTCCACCGCACGAGAAACTGACATTGCCACCTGCTGGAACGAACGAAGAAACAACAGCACATCTGGAGAGAGAGAGAGAGAGAGAGAGAGAGAGAGAGAGAAACCACGAGACATCAGGTGACCTGCTCAAATCCATGTCTGAGGACATGCACAGCGAGTAACATCACCTTGGATTGTCGTTGCCGTTGTTTTCCAGGGAGTTTCCGATGCGGATCTCTACTCCAGTCATGCGCTCCGGATTGTAGTCTGCTCTGTTGGTGATGGTCACCCTGTTAATGTAGTAATAATCCAGCAGGTCCAGCCTCCACCACGAGCTGAGTTGGGCTAATGTCATGGAGCAGGACGTGGCTTCACCTGGAGCGTATCTGATGCCGTCGATGGCTTTTCCGGCTTCCCAGCTTGCTCCATATGTGCTCGACTGCACAGCTTTTCCTTTCAATGCCAAATTCTCTAAAAAAGATTTATTCAAAAAGATACAGAGGGCCAAGAAGAAATAAGACTGTAATGTGCGAAGTTTCAATAGACCTTTGGCAACACTTTAATATAAGATTCCATTAGTTAACGACATGAGTTAACAATGACGACTACTTCTAAAGCATTTATTAATTTAACAGTTAGTTTATTATCAAAATCACAATTTCTATTGTAAAGGTGCTCTAAGCGATGTTGGGTGACGTCATTTCTTGTTGACGTTCTAAGTACTGTCAAAGAAAACGGAGGCACAGAGTCATGAACCATTTAGAAAAACCAAACTGGATCAACACACCTGTCCAGCAGAAACAGAGCCTCCTGAATGTCGAATCGGAAGCCCTTCTGCCGGCAGAGTTCTCACCACCTCTTCATGCTTCTCTCTCCTCCACCCCCCTTCATGTGCACGCGCACTAATCCCCACCCCCACCCCCAAATCATTCTTGTCTGTTATTGGTTGGAACACTGTTTGTTATGTTTCGTGGTCCAGGCTGGGCCAGTTTGTTTTTCTTGCCGTTTGTGGAGCCTGGGCTGTCTACAGAGACCGCGCTTCTTTACAGTGTGTTCAGGGGACAGACAGCTAGCGGATAGTGAGGAAATGTTTGCTGGATGTGACAAAAAAATGCTTCGGCCTAAAAAACGTGTGACATCGCTTAGAGCACCTATAATATTATTTAATGCATCTGAGCTGACATGAATGAACAGTTGTATTTGTATTAACTACTGTAACAAATGTATTGCCTGCTTAATGCATTAACTAAAGTGTTCCCAAAACGTTTTTACCTTCCAAGTTTTCTGAGCTGCCCTGAATGGAAAAGACACCTGTTGCAAAAAAAAATATATATTTTTAAGAAGTTGATTAATGTTGCATTTGATTCTTTGAATATTTGCATAAAGAATTGCTGAACAGTATCTATAATTTCAGTATCATCTGACTGATGCATGCCATTTATACTCACCAAAAAGTAAAAACAGGTAACCGAGTCCCTCCATCTTGTTTTTAAAGATGCAGGTTACTGGAATAAAAGGACATCTTCAGTGAGGACATCATATATTGCAATAATTGAAGTTATAGGTGAGATTTTGCATGTGAGAATGACATACTGCACCTGTGATGGTCAGATATGAAGAGTTTCTCCGTCTTCCCTCTTTATATTCGTCTTTCTCTCTTCGCAGCTTCAGTCTCCACCCTTATGAGATCCTCTCTGGCCGTTTGCTGAATAAATTTCACACGTCATTGGACCTCCAGAATTGCTTTTCTCTGCTCACCTTCACCTCTCACGTCAAGACTGATTTACAAAACAAATCTGCCAAAATGTATTGAGATTGAGATTGAGAATCTCAGGCGTCAGAAGAGAACAAAATGGCCGGTACTTCAGATTCATTTTCATACAGTTTTTCTTTCCAGGCTTGTCTACATCCATCTAAATGACCGATATATACAAGTAAAAGTGAACATTTACATCTCATAAGAAAACACAGCATGGTTACGATGATTCAAATGATGTCAGATGATTCCTAATAGGAATTGATCCTGTTCTGAACAAATACTAATGAAACTCATGGAGGGGGGAAATCTGCTGAGTTTGCAAAACATTATCTGGCATTTTTCATCAACATCTTTTATTATTCAAATGTTTTGTACTGAATAAGGTTTTAATAAAAAGGTTTGTTGTAAAGTATAGATGGCACAAAATTTGAGAGATTTAGTCAGTCGAAACAGTTTTAATCTAATTTGATCTAATTTTGTGTCTCAGGAAAATAGTGATCTATGACATTGTATTGAATGTAATAGACACTGTTCCCAAATTAAGCTAGACGACGACGATGAAAAAGATGAATATGAAGATGAAGATGATTCAATAACAAGCAGTGCTTTAAGTGGGCCGGTACGCGCCGGTACTCAGTACCGCCACTTCCAAATATAGCTCTTGAGAGTACTGCCACCTCTCCATGCGCCCAGAACGTGCTTTTAGCGTACCGGTACTCTCATTTGCACATCTGTTATAATCATTTGGCTGCGCTGCCGCTTTTCAGAGCGCCCTTCACAAGCACGCTTCCTAATTCGTCCCACTGAGAGCAGAGACTACATTACCCACACACCCTTGTGTTTTACAAGTGAAAAGCGCATGCGTCGCTTTTGCCGTTGTCATGTCAACAACTCAACGTGGTCCGGAGAAGGTGTGTAAAACGCGCAAACATAGCTGCTCGGTTAAAATACAAATACAATGAACACTTAATATGCTCTCCTGGCTTCAGACTCTGAGTAGTAAAAGAACAAGGTCAGAATCAGAGGACTCGCTGGCTGACACCCCACCAAGCCAGAATGATATCGCTGCAGGTCAGACGCAAGCTAATGAAAGCAGCACTTGTGCCGCAGCCGCGGACGACGGCACTTTTGGCGACGAGGACGAGAGTGACACCATTTCTACCGATGACAACAGCCGCGTTAGCGAGCATGAGTGGCCAGAATGTTGGTCCCAAGCACAAGTCTGGTATTTCTCCACAAATTACAAGTGGCTGATCAGCAGAAATCAAAAGTTGGGTTGTAGTGTGTGTAGTCAAGTTTGTGCTCGCGTGGACATGCAGCAAGGGCAGAGAGTGTCGCAGGAGTGGAGTGGGTGCTTAATCTCGTCTTTTGGAAGGGACAAGGCTGCACAACAAAACTCACTATGAAAGAAAATAAAAGAGCACAGAGACTCAATTTATCACAAGAAAGCAGTTGAAATAAAAGAGAAGGCAACACAAAATACAATGCAAAAACACATTGAAGATATGAGAAAGGCTGACTACGCTTCAACTTGCAATGTGTTTAGAACAGCTTATAAGATTGGCAAGCATGGCCGTCCCTTTACAGACATGCCAATAGATGTCCAGTTGCAAGTCTTAAATGGTGTCAAGATGGGCAGAGTTTTGCACTCTAATAACTCATGTGCAAATATACTGGATCACATTGCAGCTGAAATGAAAAAGAAGGTAGTCAATGACAGTGATGAATGAAAGAAAATTGTGTGTGCTCATTGATGAATCCACTACAATAAGTGGAAAGTCTGTGCTTGTCGTGTGCCTGCGGTCAGCTATTTCCAGTGAAAATCCAGACACAATATTTTTTGAACTGATTGAGCTGCAGGGGACCACAGCAAAGGACATCACTGAAGCACTGTTAGGATGTCTTCATAATAATGGCTTTGACCCTCACTACCTACAGGAACATTTGTTGGCATTTGCTTGTGATGGAGCCTCAGTGATGCTTGGGAGGAAAGCAGGAGTTGCTGCGCAGCTTTGTTCCAAATTCCCTTACCTGTTTGTCTGGCATTGTTCCAATCACAGACTGGAACTGGCAGTTTGTGATGTTTTGAAGGAGGTAGGAGGAATCAACCACTTTAAAATATTTTTAGATCAGCTTTACTCCCTCTACCATGCATCACCAAAAAACCAAAGGGAGTTAACCGAGAGTGCTCACAATGTTGGACAACGTCTCCTTGTGATAGGCCGTGTTTTATCAGTGCGTTGGGTTGCTTCAAGTGAGAGAACAATGAAAGCAGTATGGGAGAACTACCAAGCTCTGCAGGTACACTTTACAAGTGCTGCTGCTGATACCAGCAGGGACTCAAGAGAGAGAGCAAAATACAAAGGACTCAATGATGTTCTCACTACTGTTTCTTTTGTGGTCAATCTTGGCATCATGTATGACGCTCTCACAGAACTCAGTGACCTCTCAAGAATGCTCCAGAGACGGGACATGACTTTGGATCAAGCCGACAGGCAGCTGGACCGACAAATCCGGGTGTTTGAGTCAATGGTATCCACACCTGGTCCCTACACACAAACTGCCATTGAAGCTGAAAAGAAGAAAATCTTCAGAAATGTATGCCTGCATGAAAATCAGAGGGTTATAAAAATCAACCATGAGCAATTTTTCCGTAGCCTGGCTGAAAATGTTAAGTGCAGGATGACTCCAACAACTTCCTCACATGTCAGTAGAACCTCATCTGAAAAGACAGAGAGTCACCTCCTCTCAGACATCAAGGTCCTCCAGTCTGACTCCTGGCCTGCATCTCTAGATATTCAATATGGGGATGCAGCGGTCAGACGTTTATGTCAGAGATTCAGAGTTGGGGAGAGGGAAAGTGTCCTAGGATTTAGGGAGTATAAAGACCTTAAAGCTTCCAAGACACCAGCAGCCCTGAAGCCGCTTCTTACAGTAGTCCACACCATTGCAGTATCAACAAGTGAATGCGAGCGAGCTTTCAGCTCAATGAATGATACTTTGACAGATAAAAGAAACTCTCTCGACATCAAAAGGCTTTCAAATCTGATCTTCCTGAAATGCAACGGACCACCCTTGGATCAGTTTAATGCACAAACATATGTGCAGACATGGCTGGCACTAGGGAGGAGAAGTGCAGCATCCACAAACTGCGAAGCCCAAAGTGAAAGGAAAGTGGAGCCCAAAACGTGCTGGAGCCTTTTATAGGTAAAATGATTTGTACAGTATTTCTCATTTTTCATTTGGTGTACTGTGATTGTATTTTGCTGAATCTGCTTTTGTATATTTTTCAGGGGTAAAGAAATGAACCATCTTCAAGACTCAAGTTTATGTTCTACTGTTCTATGGTTATTATGTTATTATGTTTGGGTTGCTTCAAGTGAGAGAACAGTGAAAGCAGTATGGGAGAACTACCAAGCTCTGCAGGTACACTTTACAAGTGCTGCTGCTGATACCAGCAGGGACTCAAGAGATATAATACAAATTATTTTATCATTTATTTTATGTACATTTTATTTATGTTCAGTAGCTCTTTCTACAGTAGCTCTTTCTAAGGCTATTTTTTCAATACCCTTGTGCACATTTTATTTATGTTCAGTAGCTCTTTCTACAGTAGCTCTTTCTAAGGCTATTTTTTCAATACCCTTGTGCACATTTTATTTATGTTCAGTAGCTCTTTCTAGCTCAAGCAAATCCACAAACTAATAAAAGGATTTATTATTTTGTATAAGGTCGTCTGTTGACTGCTGTATATAAAACCCCTTCAATATAGTTGTTGTTACCTCAGGGGAGGAGGGGAGTCAGCTCAAAAAAAAAAAATAGAGTACCGGCACCTCTTTTGGGCCACTTAAAGCACTGATAACAAGAGTATTTATTCCAAACGCGATAACAGTGTGCACTAGACACAAACAATACCGGACACTGAACTGATGAAAAGCAGGAACTTAAATACACAGACGATTAACACAAATGACGAACAGCTGGGATGAATGTGGTTAGTGTCCATGGTGACTGATCGGTGGCGGGAAACCAAGACAAAAAAACACATGTGATGAATGAAAACAAACTAAAAGTCCATGAATTGGCAAAATACAGATATGGCCAATTATCGGCCAATCAGTATTTTGCCTGTTGTTTCTAAAATAGTCGAAAAATGGGTGGCTAAATTACTAATCCAACATCTCAATAAAAGCAATAATTCACTTCACCCTATGCAATTTGGATTCAGGGCCCATCACTCAACAGAAACAGCCAACTGTTTGTTTTAGGTTAAAAGGTTACCTAGATAAGAGTTCTTATGTTGTTGCTGTCTTCCTAGACCTAAAGTGAGCTTTTGATACTGTTAATCACAAAGTTCTTTTATCTAAATTAACATATTTTAATTTCTCTGAGCAAGCTCTCAACTGGATAAAATCATACTTTCCAGTAGAAAGCAATGTGTTCATATTAATGATTCAAAGTCCCCATTCTGTGAATGTCCAGTAGGGGTCCCCCAAGGCTCCATACTTGGTCCAATCTTGTTTACATTGTATATAAATGACCTGCCAGAGGCATGCAAAAATGTTGATGTTCAGATGTATGCAGATGATGCTGTAATCTTTACACATGATAAGAACTACCAAGAGATAGCATCCACACTTACATCTGCAATGGCTCACATTGATGACTGGCTCACTAAGTCATGTCTCTATCTAAACACTAAAAAACTGTATGTACTGTCTGTATGGCGTTCACTAAACAAAATATGAAGGTGTCACATCCCAATGTGTTCTTTAGAGGACAGGAGCTTGATATTGTTAATGAATTCAAGTATTTAGGAGTCATATATGACTCCACCCTAACATTCAAACGTCACGTAAAAAAGGTGGCAAATAAAGTTAAATTTAATTTGCAGAATTTTAAACAAATTAGGCCATTTCTTGATACAAAAGCTGCCATGTTGTTCTTACATACTATGATTTTTTCACATATTGAGTATTGTTTTACAAATTGGTCATTAACTAACATATCTACTCTTAAAAGCATTGAATCTCTATTTAAGAAAGCCATAAAAACTTTTGATAAAAATGCTTTGTCATTTCACCATTGCAAGATTTTAGAGAGACATTTTTAATCTTTGACAATTTTAAATGTTTCAAGTATGCTTGTTTAGTATATAAAGTGTTTCATAATCTTGCCATAATCTAGCTCCTTCAGTATTACCAGCAGATTTCGTGTTTCTCAGGAGCTAATTAAATGGAGAAATTCGGCAGGCAAACCACATCATCTCACACGGAATTGTACAATCAGGAATTTAGCGAGAGGAATTCGTTCCCCACAAGGATTTCACCTCAGATTCATTTAAGTTTGTGAACTTGAACACGAGATTTGCCGCATTGATCATAAGCCTCCTTGATTTGGAAGTGACCTCAGTCTGCATTGCTGCTCGCATCGCTGCTTATTGACAGAGGACTCGACGTGATTCACTCTCCATTCATCTCTGAAAGTCTTCAGGAATCTAAGCTAAGTTCCTTTTTAATGCTCATTTCTAAAAGCTATCAGGGTATTGGCAACATGCTTGTTGCTAATGCTATTCGTGTGCTTGGACTTATCTAGTCGTTTTCATTAAAATGCTCTTGCTAGGCTTACGCGATCATATTGGCAATGTGCGTTACTTATCTGTTGTCACTGGCTACTGCTCGCGTTGCACATGCCGTGCTCTTAGCACTATGCAGCACAGATTCAAGCAGCTTGCGGTGATAGTTAGGAAATAACAATTTATGGTGCAAACAAAATCATTTCTGCAGTGGCACAGCTCTAAAAAGACATTAAACAGTCACTATTCAGTTGAGTCAATTCAGCGTAGATCCTGTCGGGTATTGGACACGCTTGGTCTATCTAGTTTCTAGTTCTCGGAAACACGGCATTCTTAAAGGCATACTATGCAGTTTCCGTTTTTGTCAAACAGCGACCCCTAGAGTCGCTGTGGAGTACTTGTATTTAACGTTACTGTCATAAATACGTTTCTCGTTTGCTTTTCCTTGACTCTTCTGACTGTGCTTTCTTCATTTTCTTCGTAGACTCTGCCATGATTCACGTCTGAAATGCGTGCTAGTGTCTTCCATAGAGGCTGCTTCATATGTTGTTGATGTATGTGACGTCGTGCCGTAAAACAAGTCGTGATTCGGCGCGGCACCATCTCTCAAACCTGCATTGCTGGTTTTGCCAGCGGCGTCCCCCCTGTCTGTTATTCAACACTAACAACATCGTAGCTTGATGGTCCTGTGAAGGAGTGTGGAATCATGGGAGTCATCATCTTCACCTCCAAAGCCGATGGAATCAGTACGACGGGAGCAGAAATCATGTTCATGAATGAGGAAGCACACTGTATTCATTGCTTAGCTGTGCACTGCATCTGACTCAGAGCTACAGGGTTTATGCTTCCCCTGCCAAACTACACTGGTTTTAATACTAGTCCTATGGTTATACAAACATGCTGATTGAATCAGATTTTGTTGCCGCTAGTCTGAGCTATTGCTGTAGGGTGTATGCTTCCCTTGCCAAACTACACTAGTTTTAGCAATAGTTCGGTGATTATACAACATGCTTGTTGCACATTCCGTGTAATCTTCCCCCAATAGATCCCATGCAATTGTTAAATTGGCTACAGCAACACGCTTGTTGCAATGTGTCCTTGCTTGCTTCAGCGGGGGTGATGCTTCCCCCATGAGATTGGATCTGCAATGCTCAACATATGGCGCTAACATCAGGATGTATTAACCATTTTATCAGCCTCAGTTGTGTACGGTAGTGGATAAAAAATAAAAATAAAAAATAATAATTGTATTTTCTTGCTTTCTACAGAAATAAAATACAAGCAAGTATAACAAGGTTATGACATCATTGACAGGTGTCAGTGTACACAGTTTTTGCAAACCTACATATTTGTACCTAAATATATCTAAGTATCAGAATCACACTTGTTGCATTAAACCATCCAGCTGTATTAATGACATGTTGCTTAATTCTGCGTGAACTGGAAGTTTCCACCAACATTACTCGGTATTGTGATGTATTTCCATTGAAAAGGATAATTAAAAAGGAAATCTCCAACTCTCATCTCTAGCTTACAGTCGTCACTCAAAAGAAACTGGATCTGGACTGTGGATATACAACCACAAGCAAGCAGCTGATTCATTTTGATATCTCAATTTTCCCTTCTTCAATACATGACAATATGCATGTTTACTGCTTAAGCATTTCGGGTATTGGCAACATGCTCGTTTAGGTAATCCAGGTAAGGGCAACATACTTGTTGCTTAAGGCTTTCCGGTATTGTTGGTAACATGCTGTTGCTCAAGCTTTTCAGGTATTGGCAACATGTTTGTTTCCTTGGCTCACTCAGATAACTGCAAAAGCATCCAGAATTGCACTGTCAGTTGGGTTTGGGGGATATTGGCATATGGTTTTGTTTTGGGGGGGTTATTGCTGCTCTCCCTGCTCTTATCTATGCTTAGGCTGTATGGATACGCAGGGAGTTCTCGCCCAGAACAGAACCATACCGCCAATCCAAATTGTATGCTAATTGTCAATCGTATTTGACAATAGTGGTCCTGACAGAACTGAACATAATGGTGACAGACATATTAATGTTTTTAGATTTTTGGAGTGAAAGTGATAGTTTTTATTTTAAAGTAAAAAAAGATCAAATTAGACACTTGGGGTAAAATGGGCCACCCAGAATTGGCACAGAAGGCCCCAAATGGCATGTTATACTTGTGTTTATTTTTAAATGTAATACTTAATGTAATTAATGGGGTTATTATTTAATATTTCCATGAATTAGATGTAAATTTCAGACATCTTTGCCTTCATTAAAAACAGGTTGGTTGAGTAAAATCATTAAATTTGCATTCATAGTGATGCTATTATGAAATATCTTCAACTAAAATAGGGGCAAATAAATAAGTAAATATTTAATAATTTTTTACCTTTCAGCTTAATCTCTTTTACTGGGGTTCTGCTTTGTCGGTCATTGGTTATTACATTTTTATCAACTAAATTGTCAAAATAAAATTGTATATAGAATAGTTGATTAAGTATGTTACATTAATGACACATTAATCAATAACACACATATAAGTGAGCAGTTCATATGATAATTTGGAGACAGGGAATCAGGCGTTGAGGAGAATGTCTGTGCTTACAGGACCGGAGGATGGTGGATGACAGAGTAAATGATGGACCGGATGCACACACCTCACTGGATGACAGGAATGCAGATCTGATGGACATTTACAGGAGAATGGAGGACTAGGAAGATGCTGGAGAAGAAACACAGGAGTGGCACAGAAGGAGAACGCTGGAGGAATTACAGGAGAAAACGCTGGAGACAGGTCGCTGGAATCGCTGGAGAAAACAAGGTCCACTTCATTCGGGAACGAGACCGGACAATGAGCTGGGGCGAGGTGTGTGCTTATATAGCTGAGGTGATGAGGGTGCAGATGAGGTGCAGGTGTGTGTGTGTTTAGAACTCAGGAGAGGGAGTGCGCTGTGATTGGTTGGTGCAGAAAACTGGCAGATCTGTGACCGTACTCCCCCCTCCCGGTAGGCGTGTCCTCGCGCCGTAGATGATCCAACCGGGGAGGGGGGGTGGCCATCCTGGAGTCTAGACTAGAGGGTAAGCAGGGGGTGCAGGCAGGTTATGAAGACTCCAGGGTGGAACTGGCAGTTCGGGAGACCAGGGCGTAGTCGGCAGCTTAGGAGACCTGGGATGATCCACCTTTGTGGCCTTGCCCAGGGACCCAGGCCCGGCCACTATGGCAGAGGGCTTTTTTCTAAATTTGTTCCATTTTAAAAGTAAATCCACATGGTTCTGAATGGGGGCATATTTCCCAATTCTACCCTATTATAGTATTAATTATTATGATTATTAAATACAGATTAATTACTTTTATTAAGAATTGATGTTATGTATTATGCATTGTTGCATTTATTGCTAATGTATCTAACATGTCTATGTAAATGCACCTTGAGTCCAAGACAAATTTCCTCTCTGGGATAATATTTGATTTTCTTTCTTTTCTTTTTTTTTCAACAGAAACGTTATAAATTCTGTGTTCTCCTCTGAGACGTTTGCAGATTAATTTAGTGTGTGGAATGTGGATCAGACTCTAGACTATCACATATGAACAGATTATATTAAAGGGATAGTTCACCTAAAAATTTAAATTAGCCCATTATTTACGCACCCTCAAGCCATGTAAATTCAAGACTTATTTACAAAACAAATCTGCCAAAATTGCACATAAAAATTTGGATCTTTGAGAATCTCAGGCGTCAGAAGAGAACAAAAGAAATGTCAGGTACTTCGGATTCATTTTCATAAAGTTTTTCTTTCCAGGCTTGTCTACATCCATCTAAATGACCGATATATACGAGTAAAAGTGAACATTTACATTTTCAGATAATGTTTTGCAAACTCAGATGCTTTCCCCCCTCCCTCCATGAGTTTCAATAGTATTTGTTCAGAAAAGGATCAATTCCTATTAGGAATAATCTGACATCATTTGAATCATCGTAACCATGCTGTGTTTTCCTATGAGGCATTTCTCATCAACATCTTTTATTATTCAAATGTTTTGTACTGAATGAGAAAAAGCTTTGTTGTAAAGTAAAAATTTGAGAGATTTAGTGATGATGAAGATTCAATAACAAGAGTATTTATTCCAAACGCGATAACAAGCCAACATGCGAGACAGTGTGCACTAGACACAAACACAGACGATTAACACAAATGATGAATAGCTGGGGTGAATGTGGTTAGTGTCCATGTCATGTCAAGTCAAGTCAAGTCACCTTTATTTATATAGCGCTTTTTACAATACAGATTGCATAAAAGCAGCTTCACAGTGATAACATGAAAATAATACAACAAAGTTTGTTTCTAGAAGAAAATTGCGTCATCGTCCACCCTAAGTAAGTCAGATCAATAATATTGTTGAATATTAAATGTCCCCAACTAAGCAAGCCAAAAGCCAAGGCAACAGTGGCAAGCAACCAAAACTCCATCAGTTGACAGAATGGAACAAAAAACCTCAGGAGAACCCAGGCTCAGTCGGGGGCCAGTTCTCCTCTTGCCAACAAGCGAACAGTGTATGATTATGATCCAGGCAGCATTACAGGTCAGAAGTCAGATTGGACGTGTCGATGAGGCCTTCACAGGGCTGATGAGGCTGGCACTTCAGGGATGCATCATGGATGGGTCCAGGTGCAGGTCTACCATCTGATCTGGATACGGCCGGGATTCGGCTGACTTCAGCAAACAGGAAGAGACTGGTTGACACTTCAGGACTGCGTTGTCATCATATCCAGGCACAGGTCCTTCATCTGTAAACCTTGGATAAACAGAGAGACTAATATTAGCGTAGACACCATCCTTCTAATGATGTAACGAGTACATCAGGATTTATGGGAAGTGTTCCCGGTTCCGGCTGACCTGATCTATGCAGCCTAACATTGAATTATAGAAGTCTATAATGTGTTATGTGTATGCTAGGTCAAAGAGATGTGTTTTTAGTCTAGATTTGAACTGACAGAGTGTGTCTGCTTCCCAGACAATGTTAGGAAGATTGTTCCAAAGTTTTGGTGCTAAATAGGAAAAAGATCATTTTGATATTCTAGGTATTATCAACTGGCCGGAATTTTGAGATTGCAATAGACGTGAAGGACTATAATGCGTTAAGAGCTCGCTCAAGTACTGCAGAGCTAAACCATTTAGTGCTTTGTAAGTGATCAGCAATATTTTAAAATTTATACAATGTTTAATAGGGAGCTAATGCAGTGTTGACAGAACCGGGCTAATATGGCCATACTTCCTGGTTCTGATAAGAACTCGAGCTGCTGCGTTTTGGACCAGCTGTAATTTGTTTATTAAGCGTGCAGGGCAACCACCCATAATAGCATTACAATAATCTAGCCTTGATGTCATAAACGCATGGACTAATTGTTCTGCATTTTTCATTGAGAGCATATGACGTAATTTAGATATATTTTTAAGATGAAAAAAATGCAGTTTTACAGATGCTAGACACGTGACTTTCAAATGAAAGATTGGTATCAAAGAGCACACCCAGGTTCCTAACCGACGACAAAGACTTGACAGAGCAGCCATCAAGTGTTAGACAGTATTCTAGATTATTACGTGAAGAAATCTTTTGTCCAATATTCAGAATCTCTGTTTTTTCAGAATTAAGTAGTAGGAAGTTGCTAGTCATCGTTTTTTATATCAGCTATGCATTCCGTTTATTTTGTGAATTGGTAAGTTTCGTCAGGGTGTGAAAAAATATACAGCTGAGTATCGTCAGCATAACAGTGAAAACTAATGCCATGCTTCCTAATGATATCTCCTAGGGGTAGCATGTACAGAGTGAACAGCAATGGTCCTAGTACTGAGCCTTGTGGTACTCCATACTGAACTTCTGATCGATAAGACATCTCTTCATTTACTGCTATAAACTGATAACGTTATAATAATGTTATAACTGATAATCCGTTATAGTCCTGTTATTATCCTTTCATGTCCTGTTAATTATGTCCCTTTTTTTAAAAGCCTTTTTATTGTTTTGCCAGTTTGTGTCCAGCAGAATGTGTCTTGGCCACTGGTGGAAAATTGATTAATCAAAGAAGAATAACCAAGCACACAGAGGTAAACGCAAGATTTTCATGAGGTGAAATTGAATAGAATATTATTATAATATGACCAAGCCAATGGAAATTCTACTACAAAATACCAGGAACATATTGTCACGGTGTGGTGCAGGCAGAAGAAGACGAGGGAGAATAAAAAAGTTCTAATGCAAACTTTTACTAACAATATAATCCAAACAGGTACAGACAGGCAGAAGCTACACACACTCTTAATACAGCGGAGATCGGACAAGGACTGACTGAACAGAATGGAACTAAATACAACCACAGATGAACACTGATTAACAGAACACAGGTGAGACAGATGACGATGATGACTAAACAGGTGATAATGACGTTACCATAGATACAAATGAGTGGCAGGAAAACAGAACAAAGGAAGACATGTGACTAATTAAAACAAGACTCAGACAGAACACAACTGTGACACATATATAGTGTGATACAAGTTCTTTACTTTTTTGTCCAATGACGAATTGTTTTGTGTGAGGTTAGTATCTTCTGCACATGTGTGTTAAACCTGCAGACCTGTAGTTTGTCCTGCTTTCCACTCCATCTGGATCAGCTCAATCATTGATCATTTCCCTGTTGTTTTGTGTGGATTTGAATGATGTAAATCAGAGCTTGAGCTGCACAGGAGTCCAGCCCCTGCTCAAACCTTATTTTCTTTCACATACATTCTTAAAGATAAAAGTTCTTTATTGGCATCAATGGTTCCATAAAGGACCTTTAATCCATGGAATCTTTCAACTGCACTAAAGGATTTTTATAGTGGGAAAAAATGTTCTTTAGATTATTAAAGTTTTTTTTTTTATAGTTTTTTTTTAGAATTGTTCACTGTAAGGTACGGAAGCCCTGAACCGCAACGTAAAATAAATAAAATCCCAAAAAAATTATAATAATATTTTTTACGAGAATAAAGTCGAAATATTTCGAAATTAATGTCGAAACATTACAAGAATACAGTCTTCCATAGAGGTTCTTTTTTTATTTATTTATTTTTTAAGAAATGGACTCATGAAGTCAAACTGCCTTGGACATGGATCTAAACATAGTAGCTTTTACTCTTATCTGTGCTTTCAACAAAAGAAAATTCTACAGGTGCTAATCTACCAACATGACAATTACCATTTGTTTTAGGTCGCCTATAGACGAGCACGAAGACAAGATTTTAAGGGGTTGTCTAAAACCTGTGAAGGTCCGCTGACACAAACACATCCGTTTTTGGAAACAGTCACAGTATTTGAAATTTTTCAGGGAAATCATTGACTCTTGACTCTTTTTTGAATCAAAACTCTTTGCACGCCAACATTAAATGTGGCCATTTAACTCTTTCCACGCCAGTGTTGGTAATTTAATTCTTTCCACGCCAGTGTTAAATGTAGCCATTTAACTTTTTCCACGTCAGCTTTAAAGGGTTTAGTTCACCCAAAAATGAAAATTCTGTCAGCCTCATGTTGTTCCAACCTCGTAAGACTTTCGTTCATCTTCGGAACACAAATTAAGATATTTTTTATTAAATCTGAGAGCTGTCTCACTCCTCCATAGGCTTCTATGTCATTGAAACTTGCCAGCCAAGAAAGTTAGTAAAGACAATGTTTAAAATAGTCCAAGTGACTACAGTGGCTCAACCATAAGTTTATCAAGCGACGAGAATACTTTTTGTGAGCAAAAAACAACAAAAATAATGACTTTATAAAATAATGGGCATATATCCGAAAAAATAATGGGCATATATCCGAGCTGCTGGCTCCGCCCTATTCTCCCAAACTACCGGCTTCACCCTGGTCTCCCGAACTACCGGCTCCACCCTGGTCTCCCAAGCTACCGGCTTCGCCCTGGTCCCCTGAGTGGCCGGCTCCGCCCAGGTCTCCTGAACTACCGGTCCAACCTGGTCCCCTGAGTGGCCGGCTCCGCCCTGGTCTCCCGAACTACTGGCCCCACCCTGGTCCCCTGAGGGGCCGGCTCCGCCATGGTCTCCGGAACTACCGGCTCCGCCCTGGTCCAACGTCCTTCCAAGTCGTGAGCATTTCTGAGCACCACCACCATAACACACGTAAGCGTTAAATATGGCAGCATAAATAACTTAAAATACTACTTCATATTTGGCCATACATATAAGTCATTATACATCATTATAAACTATAAAGGGTCTCCTTTTATTTGTGTACACTCACAATAACGACAAATCCTTGTGTGTTTGTAAAATAAAGAAAATAAACAGGGTGCGCTTTCAGCTGTCATTGTCTACGCAAGAAAATTTCTGAAAGACATCTGAATCATGAACTGAAACTCGGTGAATACTTATCTCACAAACATAAAACGTACGTCTAAAGAAAGCTTGAAATGTCTACTTTTAAATAAAACAATTCACATTTAAAACAAATATTGTCCTGCAATGTAATCTGTATGAAACTAAAGAGATGTACAGTTTCTCCTGGCTCAGCTAATTATCGTTAATGTGATCACATCCATGCGCAGAGCGCGCTATTCATAAGATAATGTGAGACGATCTTTGCAAAATGTTAAACGCCCCCAACAATGCCTTAGAAAGCATCAAGTTCCATCATCAGATTCATTCACATTCACGAATAGATCACATTTTCCTCAAGGCAAGGCACGGCAAGTTTATTTATATAGCACATTTCATACACAATGGCAATTCAAAGTGCTTTACATAGAATAAATTAAAATAATAAAAAGAAATAAGAATAATTAAAATGGTTTAGAAAAATAAAATAAAATACAGTACAGTACAAACAGTCGGACGAACAGCGGCACAGTGCTCATTCAGTAAATGCATAGCTAAACAGATGTGTTTTGAGTCTGGATTTGAATGTAACTACTGTAGGAGCACGTCTGATCTCCTCTGCTGGTTCCAGCTGCGGCTGCATAATAGCTAAAAGCGGACTCGCCATGCTTAGAGTGAACCCTTGGTATTTCTAGCTGATATGATCCTAATGTTCTGAGTGATCTGTTGGGTTTATATTCAATGAGCATATCTGCAATGTATTGAGGTCCTAGGCCATTGAATGATTTATATACCAGTAATAATACTTTAAAATCAATCCTAAATCTAACTGGGAGCCAGTGTAAAGACCTGAGGACTGGTGTGATATGTTCATATTTTCTGGTTCTGCTCAGAATCCTGGCTGCAGCGTTCTGTATGAGCTGCAACTGTCTTATGGTCTTTTTGGGAAGGCCAGTGAGGAGTCCATTACAATAATCCACCCTGCTGGTGATGAAAGCATGCACAAGTTTCTCTAAGTCTTGTCTGGAAACAAAGCATCTAATTCTTGCAATATTTTTCAGATGATAGTATGCTGATTTAGTTATTGCTTTGACATGACTACTGAAACTAAGGTCTGACTCTAGTGTCACACCAAGATTCCTGACTTGATGTTTAGTTGTTTGACCCCTAGAGTGAAGGTATGCGTTCACCTTGAGAACTTCATCTTTGTTTCCAAACGCAATGACTTCAGTTTTGTCTTTGTTTAACTGAAGAAAGTTTTGGCACATCCAACTGTTGACTTCATCAATGCATCGGCACAGGGAGTCAATGGGGCTGTAATCGTTAGGCGATAGGGCTAAGTAGAGCTTTTCCTCAGAAGAAGAGCGGGACTCCGACAATGAATGTTTGCATTTTGAATAGCGACTTGATCCAGCCGTGGATACAATTTCAGATGAGTAAGTTTTTATTCATTGGACTATTTCCAGACTTCTATTTGGATATATTTTTAAAATGCAATTTATTTCTGTGATGTAAATCATTACTCCAGTCTTCAGTGTCACATGATCCTTCAGAAATCATTCTAATATGCTCATTTGATGCTCAAGAAACATTTCTTATTAATATAAATGTTGAAAACAGTTGAGTTAAATTTTTCAGGATTCTTTGATGAATAGAAAGTTTAAAAGAAGAGCATTTATCTGAAATATAAATCTATTGTAACATTATTCACTACCGTTCAAAAGTTTGGGCTCAGTAAGAGTTTAGTTTTTTTTTGCTGTTCTTGTTTTTTTGTTGTTTTTTTAAAAGAAATTAATAATTTTATTTAACAAGAATGCCTTATATTGATCAAAGTGACAGTAAAGAAGACATTTATAATGTTACAAAATATTTCTATTTCAGATAAATGTTGTTCTTTCGAACTTTCAGTTCATCAACGAATCCTGTTTTTTTTTTTTTTACACAGTTGTTTTCAACATTGATAATGTCACAAACTGCTCCGAGACACAAAGGTTGAGATCCAATTGCAGCTTTATTAGAAGCGTAATCCAGAATCGTAATCAGCACAAGCAGGGGTCAAACACAGGAAGGCAGTCCAAACAAACAACTAAACAAACAAACAATCAAAACAGGCAGGAGTCAGAGGCAAAAGAGTAATCCAGGGAACAGGCAAGAAATCCAAAAACCAAGAGACATGAAACCAGGGAAAACGCTCGGAAATGCAGTGCAACAACATACAAAACTTTGCAGTGAGTGATGGGGTGAACCAGGCTTATATGGGGTGAACTAAACAAGAAGATGAGATACAGGTGAATGTGATAATGAGTGCTGATGAGTCCAGGCAGAGAATGATGGGAGATGTCGTCTGTGAGTGAACATGAATGTCTGGTGTGGAGTGCCCTCTGGTGGCTCTCAAGGGCACTCCAGCTGGTGACCGTTACAGATAATAATCAGAAATGTTTCTTGTGCAGAAAATCATATTAGAATGATTTCTGAAGGATCATGTGACCTTGTAGACTGGAGTAATGATGCTGAAAATCCATCTTTGATCACAGGAATAAATTGCATTTTAAAATATATTTAAATAGAAAACATATTGGATATTGATATTGGGGATATTTTGGGGATATTTAATTTTATTCTATCAATCAATAAATTCCACTAGAAACAAACTTTGTTGTATTATTTTATTTTAATACTGTGAAGCTGCTTTGATACAATCTGTATTGTGAAAAGCGCTATACAAATATACTTGATTTTGATTTGAAAACATTTATTTTAAATTGTACAAATATTTCACAATATCACTGTTTTTGCTGTATTTTGGATCAAATAAATGCAGCCTCGGTGAGCAGAAGAGAATAAAAAAAAATCTAAATCTTTTGAACAGTAGTGTAAATCTAAAGTTTTTAAGTAAAGTATTTTTGTAAAGAAAATGTATAATCAGATTATTTCTTTTAACTTAACCCTTAAACGCCAGCATGTTTTGCTGGATTTTTTTCACGTAGCAGCAAATCATTTCTGGTTATACAGACATAAGAAATATGAAAAAATAATCTGTAAAATGTCTACTTTTTTATGTGTCCACTTACAATCGAAACAAAACATTGTGCTTTTGTAAAATAAAGTAAATAAACAGGGTGTGTTTTCTGCCTCTCCGTCTCCTGTGAACTTTTTTTCTGGAGCACGTCTCTAAACTTAAACAAAACTCAGCGAATACTAGACACACAGACATGAGCAATATATCTTTATAAACATTTAAGTGTCTACTATTAAATGATCTAATTCAAAATGAAAACAAATCTTCTCTGTTTATGTAATCTGTATGAAAAGAGAGAGATGTCAGTCGTTCTCATGGCACTCATTATCTGCTAATGTGAACACGCCTACGGAGAATGCGCGCTATTGAAACGCAAATGGTCTGAGGCAATCCATGCAAACCCGTCAGCGCCCACATCAACTCGATAAAACACATCAAGTTTTATCAGATTCATTTACATTACGTCGTCTTGTGAGGTAAAATATTAGCGTAATAGTAATATAATCCTGGAAAAATGTACCTCAGAAGTGCTGATTTCAGTTTCATTTCGAGGAGCAACGGATCCAGCTGAGGACTGTGAATAGTAAATTCTTTATTCTTAAGTGCTTTGTACTAATCGCGTTATGCAATAGTGTCTGTAAACCGCAAAAAGACTGTTTAAATATGAATCGCGATGTGTGAATGAACGGCACAGATGCGTGCTATTGTTTACTACAGGCACTTACATTAGTAAACATGCTATTTTTACATGAACATGAGCTTTTCCCAAACTATATTGCTATACTGAGATGAGTAAAAATCACCTGAAATATGTTGAAATAAAATGTCTTTGTATAAGTAAGATATTAAAGTGCAAATTAACATTTATATGCCCTATATTAATAAATCATAAAAACGATATGTTACAGACAAAATATGAATGTTTAGACAAGATTTCGTTGACTAGATTTAGATAGATTATAAAGTTTTTACTGTAAAATAGACTACTATATATATAGACTATATGCATCTGGAAACATTTCATATGCCTTAAGAATCGCACCTTTAACCTTCTCATAATTCTGACTATCAGTCCAGCTCAAAGCAGAATAAGCTCTCTGCGCCTTACCAGTCAAAACACATTGCAACATCAAGGTGCGTTCCGTTTCGGGCCATTTTTGTTTATCCACAAGGCGTTCAAATAACACAAAAAAAGTGTCTACATCTTCCTCGTCAAACAAAGGAATCAACCGCAAATTTGCCGCCACATTAAAATTAGAAGAAAGCGGAGCGCTCTCTACCACTTCATGTAAATCACCGTCACTTAACATTCTTACCTTCTTTCATAAGGTCAAGGTTGTTAAGGTCAAGGTTTCATAAGGTTGTTGCAGGTCTAATTTTCTTTTTTCTAAAACCTGCTGTGCAAACACTGTCTCCTGTTCTAATTTTCATTTCTCCATTTCCATCTTAAACTCCATTTTACGCTGTTCCATTTGGAGAAGAACTAATTATTTTTGTTGTTCAGAAGACAGAGTTGCAGAAGGCACAGTTACCGGTAAATCTACAGACTCCGCTACAGACGACATCATTCCTTTTTTTATAAGTGCTATTTTTAAAACAGTTTGAATATTCTCTTTTAACTTTTTATCATTCGTAGAAAGGCTAACACCATGATGCGTTGTGACTTCAGTCAATTGATCTTTCATTAGTAAATTTAAAACCTGCTCAGAAGGACTTTGAAAGATGTCATATTTAATAATTATACTTCAATCAACGATTCCATACGAAATAGCTCTTTAAAAGCAAACACTTCCACAGCTGCAAAACCACCAAGAAAAAAAAGGATACCCTGGAGATTCAACTTCACACCCTCCCTAAAAATAAATCTAACTAAGTAGACCCTAATCTTCAAGCATACAGTGGCATGCACCTGATACCGCAAGTCGAGAAGAACAACCAATTAAATTGGCAATTCCCTCAAACCTCTGCGTGCTCCCGAGACTCAGCTCTAACCACTGATCTGCCCAAAAATAACAAACTAAAAAAAAAAAAAATTCAACATATACCCCAAAAGGATATGCCGCTAAATCCTAACAATGAAGTTAATCCCAGGGTTCCCCACTAAAGCCAATACAACTGTGATCAAAAGATAATATTTGATAATAAATGCACTCATCTCTCCTACAGTTTTTGACAATCAAAAAAAAAAATCAAAAAAATAAATAAAATAAAAATAATAATTTTCCCAATCCTGTTACCAGGCCAAATATAAACTAATAAAATATTCACACATATCTCGACAAAACCAATCCCAATCAATACAAATCCCTAAACAAGCAACAACGCAAAATGTTAACTACTTACCAAACTTGTCTTCAAAAAGAAAACAACAAACCGAAAAAACTAAAATATACAATTTCCGGACGAGCCCCCATTTGTTGCGATCCAGAAGGATATCTGAGCTTTATTTTACATTCTTCCTCAAAATGAGCCGAGATTCGACCATCTAAAGCCACAGGTATTGACCCGAAGGACAAGAAACTGCCACAAAGTCCATCACAGCCCCAGAACAGCACACCGCCGTCAGGAAACATGCAGCTTTCGTAGGAAACGACGAACACCTGCACACCGGTGCTCCCAATCACGCGGGAATCAGCCAGTCACCCGCAAACAGTACAGACGCAAAATACACACATAAAACAAGTAACGGCCGACAGGGACGTCACACTTGCATCTTTAATAACTAGATCAGACAGTGGCAGAGATGTGAAGTTGCTTTCATTTGCAACCAATCAACTGAGGTGTAAATGTCATGTGACTAAAATGACATCGTGGCAACAATGAAAACACAATACCCACACTTGCAGTCCTTGCATTTGACCACTTGTCTACTTGCATGACATATGTTCTGTATTTGTTCGAGTGGGCAAAAGACTGCACGTTGGTGTAGAAATGCTGATTATCTGATGAGACACACTTACAACTAGTGTGATAAAAATACAGTTTTTACAGAACTTTGTGGACATTTTAATTTTGTATACTTTGCACTTTAAAATTAAGGTAAGTTCACGCCATGATGGAATTACTGTTATTACGAGGTTCAGACTTGTAAAAAGCATTCACGTCCCTGTTGAACTCATAATTACAACCTGTAAATTCAGTTTTGTGAAAGCCTTGTAACACGTGATCACTGCAGATTCTTTTTGGTTGATGGTGTTTGCCATAGAAATGCATTAGTCCAAGTCTGAGGAGGTAAAGTCAACAGATGACACAAATTAATTGTGGTGCTTCTAATTAAGTGGTAAAAAACAGTTGCAAATAGGCATAAGTCATTTAACGTAGGACATTTTCCTTGAAATCGTGAGATTTTGGAGCATGCGAGTTCCTGAACATAATAAATGATTTGATACGCGTATTGCAAAGTCCTAGTCAAGCAAAGTCTGTTCACTCGGCGGCCGTATTTATTACTTATTAATACGACTTTTTCTGCCATTTTGCGCTTTGGACTTAAATTAATATACGAGTGCTCTGTCTTTGTAAAGGCCTATTTAAAGTCTTTGGAGATTTTCAAAATGTGTATTTTAAATGTCCTTTAAAAAAAATTTGTAATACTATAATATTGTGAAATATTTGTGACTGTCTTCACTGTTGAGGAAATGTTATTTTGTCAGAATACTTCTTTATCCCAGAAACAAATGCTTTATTTGCCATAATGTACAGTATCTACCAGCAGGAGGTGCTCTGCTTCCTCAGGGATGTTTCCTCTCCGGACAGAAGAAGCATGTGTGCTTTTATACCAAAATATAACTTTTATACCAAACTTGGCTTTCTGTGATGTTCTAAACGTTGATCAAATTCTGTTGAATTCTGCTGATTTCACCAAGGTCATCTAGCTGACTGACATAAAATCATGAAGAATGAAAAAATAAAATGCTAATCCAACTTAACTTGGCACTGTGTTGTATATTGCTGACTCTTTTAAAGTGTCTACGACAGTAAATTAACAAATGTAAATGTAATTTTCATCACGCTGTGCTTTTAATAGTGCAATTAGGATTTTTTTAAATAGTAAGATTTGAATATTATTATAATCAACAATAATGCAATTTTTTTTTTCCAGATGATAGTCAGAATTGTGCATAATTGCTAGATGTTCGGTCAACAATCTGCATTCTTGTTTTTTTATTTATTTATTTAAAGAAATAGATGAGGCATTGTAAGTCATTTTAAACTTAAAAGTGAAAATGGAGGAGGAGAAACAATATCATGTGATTGAAATGACAGACGGACAGAAGACGCGCTGATATGTAAAGCTGATCTAATGTGTCTCTCATCTCTCTCTGTCTCACAGTAATCATTCATTTAAACATCCTCAGCCGAAAGCAGAACGAATCCGGAAAAGCTTGAAATGAACACAAGGGTTTTCTACAGGAGTCTGTCACTTGTACTGGGTGAGTAAAACAACTTTCACGTGTCTAATATCTTATTGATTCCAGCTTTTTCTTTTAGATGCAGAAACAATGTTCATAAGACCCCAAAAGGCAATCTAATGTGGTGAGTTGATGTATTAAAATATTTAGTTTTGTGTTGTTGTTGGTTTTCCAGTAAAAAAAATTATAATCCCTAAAACACAAAACAAGATCAATTTACTACTACAAGTTTTTGTCATATCCTAATAGCAAATAGTTTTCCCCCGGTGGTTTTAAAGGGATAGTTCACCCAAAGATTTAATTTTGTCATTACTTACTCACCATCAAGTTGTTCCAAATCCAAGTGAGTTTTTGAAGAATGTTGGTAACCAGACAGTTATAAAATACATATAAGTCAATGGCTTGCCTTCAACTGTCTGAAAATGTTTGTGCTTTAACTATTCAAATCTAGTCAAGATACGGGAGCAAAATGTACAGCAAAAACTCTTATATCTCAGATTCAGAATATAGTGTATGTGACAGTTTTAGGTATTCTTATTATTAGCAGCATACATCTGTAATATAACATATACAGTAGGTTTTCAGCATCTTTTTGTCACATTCTCCAGGAAATTTGGCACTAAGAAGAAACGTCATGCAGTCATCGACATACGGCCTCTGGTTTGCTGAAAAGGCCGTTGACGGTAATCCAGGTCCGGTGAAGTCGTGGTACGCGTGCTCGTCAACCACTAATCAGACTAACCCGTGGTGGAGGCTGGATCTGAGTGAGACTTACAGAGTTACTAGAGTGGTCATTACTAACATAAAAGAATGCTGTGCAGAACGAATAAATGGAGCGGAGATTCGCATCGGAAACTCTTTGGAGAACAACGGCAACAACAATCCCATGTAAGACCCTCTTTCACACAGCAAAAGAGTTAGGAGAATGTTGTACTAACATTATCAGAATCTTTTAAAGAGGACCTATTATGCTTTTTTTACATGTTCATCTTTCATTAGTGTTTAATATTGCTGTTTGCGCATGAAAAAGTCTGCAAAGTTCCAGCGGGCGTTATTCAGTTTCATCAGTTATATCAGTTTCTAAACTCTCTGAAATTTCCATTGGAGTCTTGAGTTTTCTTCCGGGAATGAACACGTCACAATATTCCTCATTCAAATAAATCATACACATCATACTACGGTTGAGTTAGTTAGAAGTATGTTGAAACTGGCGGTTATGGTAAGAGGTGCGACATTTCCCAAACACGGTCGAAGCGCTCGACCAATCACAACACACTGCTCCAGCCGACCAATCAGAGCACAGTGTGCTTTTCAGAAGGAGGGGCTTCATAGAGACAGGAACTAAACAGAGCGTTACTGACAGACTGGGAAGAGAGGAGCTGCAACAATGGAGAATATGAGGAAAATAATCAACATTCAAGCAGGAAAAACAAAAACAAAATCAAGACAAGAAAATGGGACATTTGAACATTTAAGAAATATTGCAAATCACTGTTCCCAGAATGTCTTTATAACGTTAATGTATTACCTTGGCAGTGGCTTAACCCTTAGGGGTCGACAAACGTGCCGGCGCAGTTTTACTGGATTTTCTTCACGCAAAATAGACTTAAAATATTCCGTCATTTAACGTCATACAGATAAAAGAAATATGAAAAAAGAAACTGTAAGTGGCCACATACAAAAGTAGACATTTTACAATCACAACAAAACACAACAAAACTAAATGGACTGATTGTGCTTTTGTAAAATAAAGTAAATAAACAGGGTGTGCTTTCTGCCTCTTTGTCTCTGTGAACTTTTTTTTCGGAGCACTTCTCTAAACTTAAACAAAACGGAAAAATCCGCTCTCGCCACCCTGCCAACGACGCCGTAGAAAGATTCGTGGACGCTCTGATTCTGACGTAGATCGAATGCTCAGTCTTTTTTTAAACTTTATTTTAAGGGTTTAATTATAGTCACATGTTTGCTAAGGAAATAAACCATTGTGGTGTGGCTTTTGTGTTCATGGTTAAGTGCTAATCTAATTTGCATTCCCGCTGAAAAACAAGCATTCTAGTGACAAAATGTTGCCTATAAATATTTCAATTTCTACAAACAATGCCTCCAACGAAGTGGTCCAAGTATGGCAAAAAACACAACAAAGACTGGGAAAAGGATAAACAAGTGAATGGTCAAGTGGTTGGTGATCAGAGTAAAGCGATGTGCAGGTAGCCTACTGTAAAACGGAGATATTGGAAATAAATAATAAATGATAATGCTGAAACTAAATAATCTAATAATATTGTATTAAGAATGTGTGTGTATATATATATATATATATATATATATATATATATATATATTAGTAGCCATGAATTACTTATACAAGTATGTATAGCCTACTATATTATACTATATATATTAGATATATTAGTACATCTAATAATATTGGGCTTGTTTTGGGCTTGTTTTTGAAGCTCCAGTTGCTTATTTGTCTCGCGAGAGTTGGCAACTCTGGCGAGCACACACACACACACACACACAAACTCGCACACATACACATATGAGACGCGAGCACACACACACACACACTCTCGCGCACATACACATACTCAATGTGACCCGAGCACACACACACACAAACTCTCCGCGCACATAAAAAAATTATAGTTTCCAAAATATCAAGCAGCAAACTGTTTTCATATTTCTGAAGGGTCATGTGACACTGAAGTAATGATTTTGAAAATTCAGCTTTGACATCACAGGAATAAATTACATTTTAAAATATATTCAAATAAGATTTTAAAATGTAATACTATTTATCAATATTACAAGTTTTACTGTATTTTTGATCAAACAAATTCAGCTTTGGTGAGCTCATATATATAAAATATTGTTCAAAATATTGTTGTTTATTTTATGTTTGAGCCTGCTCTTTGTTACTTAATTATGTTGTGGATCGTGTGTAGGCTAATTTTATTGTTGCAGTTGAAAAGTATCCGATTGATCCTTGTTTTTATTTATTTTATCTATTTCGGAGCCTATTCTCTTTAATGTTGTGGATCGTTTGTAACTTCATTGCAATTTAATTCAATGTACTGTCGTTCTAATTTCCATAACCGTTGTGTTATGATGATGATGCTAGCTCCACGGTCATCCTGCAGGGCCTGGCGCTCTCCCTGGCAGTGGCAGGTCATAGATATCATATATAGCCTAAAGGCTAGATGTCTCGTGCGCGCTGCTGGCCAATGGAGGTCGACGTCCGCACACGGCGGCCATCATACCACAGTGTTCTCGCTCACTTGTTTAATGGTGCATGTACTTTTAAATAACCATAACTTGCTCAATTTTCTACCGATTTTCAAACGGTTTGGTTTGTTATAAACGTCAGAGATGTAGTTATGACACTGCATACATATACTGCATACATATGAAAAATTATAACATACATGTTCAAGCATTCTGAATTATAGCCACGTTAATAACGTTTGTAAGAAACCAAACCGTTTGTAAATCCGTCAAGATTTCAGCGAGATAAGAGGATTTGTGTGCATGCTGATCACACAGCTTCACTGAGACAAGATGGCCGAACGGTGATGCCGGAAGTTACTGCGCCATAAGACATCTAGCGTTTATATGATATCTATGGTGGCAGCTGCCAGGTTTCGTGACAGATGCCACGTTTTTTTCTCGCCGTTTTTGGAGCTGTTTAAAACTACACTGTTCATAGTGGCGATCGATTTTGTTTTAATAATGCAAAGTTCCCACAGGTGTGTTATTTATTATGATTTTTTAAATTATTATAATACATTTCTATGTATCAGCTGCCAGAGTTCGTATCAGGAGTCACAATCGTTTATCGCCGTTTCTGCTGTAAACTACACAGTTTTATTTTTAAATGAAAGATTTGATGATGCATATTACATACCAGCAAGCAGATGCGATCAGTATATGAACCCAATAAGCTAAACAGCATTTTCCCATAAAGAACACATAAGGAGTGCTTAGCTGTATAGACAGTATATATGCACGTGTATACTATACACAGGTGCATAGCCAACATTTCAGAAGTGAGTGGGACAAAAATGTTATATATATATATATATATATATATATATATATATATAGGATACTGTTTATAAGAATATAGAAACTTTATTTTTTTTCTTATGTCTTTCTTCTAATTGGCTTAGAAATCAGATACACTGTTGGACAATAACCAATAAATGATTTGTTAATGTACTACAAACACTTTTTTTATTCATTTTTATCAAATATAAGACAATAGTTTTTGTACTGTAATAAATGCTATGTCAGGTAGCACTGAATTGTTCATAAACTTACCTGGTAATTTACCATAAAATGACCTGGAGATGATTGAAAAAAAGTACAAATAAACCATATGGTCGCAATCGTGTGTTTAATGCCTTCACGTTTTCAAAGGTTTCTGCCTTTTATTCAGATCATACAGTGATAGCTGGATGCTTTTGTCCATATTAGGGATTTCCTGGTACTTTGTAAGTTATTACTTCAATATGAGTCTGTCTTGCACTTTCTAAGCCCTCCGGCTTCGTGTATGTGTATATGTTGTCACATTTCCCTTAAATAAACAATACACTAAAAAGGCCAAATACAATTATATTTTGTATTTTTACACTGTGTAATATTCTGTTTATCAAAACCAATAAATGTCATCAAGTTAGTGTTTTTACGTATTTTTACATTTATTCCAAAATAATAACAAAAGGCAGTAACAATACAAACATTTTTTTTTGTCAACTGATGTTCAGCTGTTCTTTTTAACTTTACCAGCGGGTGTCGCTGTTGGACAATTACTTTATACATACTAGTGACTTTTACGCTTTTAATGTCTTTCATTATTGAAGACACCTGATGTTAACAAACAGAATAACTGAAGGAGAAAATCTCAAATTGCAAGTTACCATTATGGTGATCAGTGTCTGCTTCAGACCTTTCGAAGGAAAGAAAAGGTAGAGGAAATATTTTCATTGTGGGTGTTCATACTTATTCTTTGTATAACATCACTAAAGTACATTCTACCTGTCATGGCATTAGGGGATTGCCATGTAAAGCCGATGCCATTGTAATTAGGTACCGATTTTATTTCTTTTTTTTCCCCAGTGTTGCAGAGATCAGAACAGGTGATGACACAGAAAGCACTGAAGAGGTAAGACATTTTCAACAACAGCCTTCCACCCCCCAAAAATGAACCTCACTTGATTTATTTAATGGCAACACCTTAATGGGGGAAGCCTATAACCCATTTACAAACATCAAAAATGAAGTAATCTTAAATAATGATCCTTGAGACTTTGCTTTGTATGTTTTTGCTTATGAAACTAATACAAATGGAGAATAATATAAACATGATTCATGAATAAAATAAAAATGTTGTAATATAAAATATCTGGCAAATATCTGTTGGATTCCTGATAAATGATGCATAACAGTTAAATTAATTAATTCTGAAGGAACATGATTTGATTAAGATCCATTAAGGTCATAAATGACACAATAACTGATAGACAGCATTCAATTATAAGAAAAGATTTATTTCTTAAAAATGTTGTAAGAGCTTTATGTCGTCTACATGTTTGAAGAATTGGCATACATGAAATACTTTGAGCATATTTGTTATTTATTATTTGTTATTTATTGCAGGATATCCTTCTGAGAGATGCCAGGACTGCAGCTGACTGGTGCAGAAATAGAAATTGGGATGGAGAAATACAATTTCCCAGTGTAATTTCACTGGAAAAGGAGGAACAAATTGCATGCCGAAGCAAATTGCAGAGCTGGATGGGTGACTATGATGAAAGTTCTCCGGAGGAATTTTTCACTTTTGTATTTTTGGAAAAAAAAGATTATGAGGTGTTCTGCACAGAAATGATTGATAAATCAAAGTACAAAATCTTCGCCAGATTTGAGGAAGAATAAGTCATCATAAGTCATAAAAAATCAATCAATGATCAATAAAAAAATCAATTAAAACTTGAGTGTCTCAATTACAATGGTCTCATGATTATTTCTATATATATATATATATATATATATACACTCACCTAAAGGATTATTAGGAACACCTGTTCAATTTCTCATTAATGCAATTATCTAATCAACCATCTAATCAACCAATCACATGGCAGTTGCTTCAATGCATTTAGGGGTGTGGTCCTGGTCAAGACAATCTCCTGAACTCCAAACTGAATGTCAGAATGGGAAAGAAAGGTGATTTAAGCAATTTTGCAGTTCTGAAGGCAAAAGGGGGTCAAACACAGTATTAGTATGGTGTTCATAATAATCCTTTAGGTATATATATATAAATATATATATATAAATAAAACAATATATACACACTTCTATATATTTGTCTCCATTTCTCACTATTAACTAACTATTGACTTTTGCATCAAACTCCTAATTAGCCTACTGTTCAGGTATAGGGTAAAATGTAGAATATGGTCACGTATAATACGGCATTAGTATGTGCTTTATGAGTACTAATAAACAGCTTATATAGTAATATGCAAGCTACTAGTTAATAACTAGTGTTACATTAAATACATAAAAAAATATGTTTGTGTGTGCGAGCGTGTGTGCATATACAGTATTGGCTAGCGGCAGCTGGGCACTCCTTATCTGTGTGTATGTTAATATGTTCTTTATTAAATACTTCATATTTCAATGGTTCATATTCTGATCGCATCTGCTTGCTGGTATATAATATGCATAATCAAATCTTTCATTTAAAAATAAAAGGCGACAAACGATTGTGACTCTTGGCACTAACTCTGGCAGTTGATCCATAAAAATGTATAATAATAATAATAATAATAATACAACAACTACAACAAAAAACACCACCGCACGCCACTGAGAACAGTGTAGTTTTTACCGAGCAAACAGCAAAAACAGCGAGAAAAACCATGGCATCTGCCGCGAGAAATCTGGCGATGCCACCGGAAGTGGCGCTACGACCTGCCACTGCCAGCATTTGCGCTTGCCCTCTCTCCGGTCATTTACGGTCATTTAATATTGCTGCAATGTTTCTTTTACGCGGCTGAAAATAACTGTGCTTTCTGTTACTGAGCCTGTGTCTGTCACTCGTCCTCTTAAAAGTGGAAGTGCGTAGCTTTGTTGCATTATATTGAAACTTTGTTGATGTTGTTATTGTCATGCGTGTTTTGGTTATTTGCGCATGATTAAACATGAGTCTTTATATGGCGATAAAACAAAGCTTTGTTGCGTTATTTTTTTGAAGTGGGGATTGGGGGTGCGCCAACCAGGTTGGGACATAGAAGGGGGTGCGCAGGAACCGCTGCACTAGGGTATAGGATTAGCACCCAGCCGACGTCGACTGTAGATGCGCTACAGCAGGGATGGGCAACTTCGGTCCTGGAGGGCCACTGTCCTACAGAGTTTAGTTCCAACCCTGAAAAAATCACCTGCCTGTAATTTTCTAGTAATCCTGAGGACCTTGATTAGCTTGTTCAGGTGTGTTTGATTAGGGTTGAAGCTAAACTCTGTTGGACAGTGGCCCTCCAGGACCGAAGTTGCCCATCCCTGCGCTACAGTATAAGTATTATAGGACGTAGTTAGGTTTAGGGAAAAATCTACCGCAGGTTTTATTTAGTACAGTGGCTAGATTAGTAAATATTCAGACCTGAACTGAATGTTCAGTCACAGTTTAGTAGTAATGACTTTGACAATAATTTTGTCCAACGTCCAAAACGTTGGAAGTTGACGTCAGACTGACGTTTGGTTATGACGTCAACCCGATTTTCATTTTCAGTCAAAATGCAACGTCTTTATAACGTTGTCATATTGACGTCAGACTGACGTTGGGTTATGACGTCAACCCGATTTTCATTTTCAGACAAAATGCAACGTCTTTATAACGTTGTCATATTGACGTCAGACTGACGTTGGGTTATGACGTCAACCCGATTTTCATTTTCAATCAAAATGCAACGTCTGTCCAACGTTGGAAGTTGACGTCATTCTGACGTTTGGTTATGACGTCAACCCGATTTTCATTTTCAGTCAAAATGCAACGTCTTTATAACGTTGTCATATTGACGTCAGACTGACGTTGGGTTATGACGTCAACCCGATTTTCATTTTCAATCAAAATGCAACGTTTTTCCAACGTTGGATATTGACGTCAGACTGACGTTTGGTTATGACGTCAACCCGATTTTCATTTTCAATCAAAATGCAACGTCTGTCCAACGTTGGAAGTTGACGTCATTCTGACGTTTGGTTATGACGTCAACCCGATTTTCATTTTCAGTCAAAATGCAACGTCTTTATAACGTTGTCATATTGACGTCAGACTGACGTTGGGTTATGACGTCAACCCGATTTTCATTTTCAACCAAAATGCAACGTTTTTCCAACGTTGGATATTGATGTCAGACTGACGTTGGGTTATGACGTCAACCCGATTTTCATTTTCAATCAAAATGCAACGTTTTTCCAACGTTGGAAATTGACGTCAGACTGACATTGGGTTATGACGTCAACCCGATTTTCATTTTCAACCAAAATGCAACGTTTTTCCAACGTTGGATATTGACGTCAGACTGACGCTGGGTTATGACGTCAACCCGATTTTCATTTTCAACCAAAATGCAACATTTTTCCAACGTTGGATATTGATGTCAGACTGACGTTGGGTTATGACGTCAACCCGATTTTCATTTTCAATCAAAATGCAACGTTTTTCCAACGTTGGAAATTTGACGTCAGACTGACATTGGGTTATGACGTCAACCCGATTTTCATTTTCAACCAAAATGCAACGTTTTTCCAACGTTGGATATTGACGTCAGACTGACGTTGGGTTATGACGTCAACCCGATTTTCATTTTCAACCAAAATGCAACGTCTTTCCTACGTTGGATATTGACGTCAGACTGACGTTGGGTTATGACGTCAACCCGATTTTCATTTTCAATCAAAATGCAACGTTTTTCCAATGCTGGATATTGACGTCAGACTGACGTTGGGTTATGACGTCAACCCGATTTTCATTTTCAACCAAATTGCAACGTCTTTCCTACGTTGGATATTGACGTCAGACTGACGTTGGGTTATGACGTCAATCTGATTTTCATTTTCAATCAAAATGCAACGTTTTTCCAACGTTGGATATTGACGTCAGACTGACGTTGGGTTATGACGTCAATCCGATTTATATTTTCAACCAAAATGCTACGTCTTTCCTACATTGGATATTGACGTCAGTCTGACGTTGGGTTATGACGTTAACCCGATTTTCTTTTTCAACCAAAATGCAACGTCTATCCAACGTTTGATGAAGACGTCAATCTAACGTTGGGTTATGACGTTAACCCGATTTTCATTTTCAACCAAAATCCAATGTCTGTCCAACATTGAAAGTAAACGTCAGTCTGACGTTGGGTTATGACATCAACTCGATGTTTGGTAAACCTCCCACGTTGGATGTTGCATTTTGGTTGAAAATGGAAATCAGTTTGACATCAGACCCCAATTTTAAGCTAGACATCAAACTCACATGTTGGGCCAGATATCATTCAAAACACAACATCAGCTGTCAAATTCCAACTTTAAAGAAATATATGGTTATTTTGTTGGCTGATCGCATCTGCTTGCTGGTATATAATATGCATAATCAAATCTTTCATTTAAAAATAAAAGGCGACAAACGATTGTGACTCTTGGCACTAACTCTGGCAGTTGATCCATAAAAATGTATAATAATAATAATAATAATAATACAACAACTACAACAAAAAACACCACCGCACGCCACTGAGAACAGTGTAGTTTTTACCGAGCAAACAGCAAAAACAGCGAGAAAAACCATGGCATCTGCCGCGAGAAATCTGGCGATGCCACCGGAAGTGGCGCTACGACCTGCCACTGCCAGCATTTGCGCTTGCCCTCTCTCCGGTCATTTACGGTCATTTAATATTGCTGCAATGTTTCTTTTACGCGGCTGAAAATAACTGTGCTTTCTGTTACTGAGCCTGTGTCTGTCACTCGTCCTCTTAAAAGTGGAAGTGCGTAGCTTTGTTGCATTATATTGAAACTTTGTTGATGTTGTTATTGTCATGCGTGTTTTGGTTATTTGCGCATGATTAAACATGAGTCTTTATATGGCGATAAAACAAAGCTTTGTTGCGTTATTTTTTTGAAGTGGGGATTGGGGGTGCGCCAACCAGGTTGGGACATAGAAGGGGGTGCGCAGGAACCGCTGCACTAGGGTATAGGATTAGCACCCAGCCGACGTCGACTGTAGATGCGCTACAGCAGGGATGGGCAACTTCGGTCCTGGAGGGCCACTGTCCTACAGAGTTTAGTTCCAACCCTGAAAAAATCACCTGCCTGTAATTTTCTAGTAATCCTGAGGACCTTGATTAGCTTGTTCAGGTGTGTTTGATTAGGGTTGAAGCTAAACTCTGTTGGACAGTGGCCCTCCAGGACCGAAGTTGCCCATCCCTGCGCTACAGTATAAGTATTATAGGACGTAGTTAGGTTTAGGGAAAAATCTACCGCAGGTTTTATTTAGTACAGTGGCTAGATTAGTAAATATTCAGACCTGAACTGAATGTTCAGTCACAGTTTAGTAGTAATGACTTTGACAATAATTTTGTCCAACGTCCAAAACGTTGGAAGTTGACGTCAGACTGACGTTTGGTTATGACGTCAACCCGATTTTCATTTTCAGTCAAAATGCAACGTCTTTATAACGTTGTCATATTGACGTCAGACTGACGTTGGGTTATGACGTCAACCCGATTTTCATTTTCAGACAAAATGCAACGTCTTTATAACGTTGTCATATTGACGTCAGACTGACGTTGGGTTATGACGTCAACCCGATTTTCATTTTCAATCAAAATGCAACGTCTGTCCAACGTTGGAAGTTGACGTCATTCTGACGTTTGGTTATGACGTCAACCCGATTTTCATTTTCAGTCAAAATGCAACGTCTTTATAACGTTGTCATATTGACGTCAGACTGACGTTGGGTTATGACGTCAACCCGATTTTCATTTTCAATCAAAATGCAACGTTTTTCCAACGTTGGATATTGACGTCAGACTGACGTTTGGTTATGACGTCAACCCGATTTTCATTTTCAATCAAAATGCAACGTCTGTCCAACGTTGGAAGTTGACGTCATTCTGACGTTTGGTTATGACGTCAACCCGATTTTCATTTTCAGTCAAAATGCAACGTCTTTATAACGTTGTCATATTGACGTCAGACTGACGTTGGGTTATGACGTCAACCCGATTTTCATTTTCAACCAAAATGCAACGTTTTTCCAACGTTGGATATTGATGTCAGACTGACGTTGGGTTATGACGTCAACCCGATTTTCATTTTCAATCAAAATGCAACGTTTTTCCAACGTTGGAAATTGACGTCAGACTGACATTGGGTTATGACGTCAACCCGATTTTCATTTTCAACCAAAATGCAACGTTTTTCCAACGTTGGATATTGACGTCAGACTGACGCTGGGTTATGACGTCAACCCGATTTTCATTTTCAACCAAAATGCAACATTTTTCCAACGTTGGATATTGATGTCAGACTGACGTTGGGTTATGACGTCAACCCGATTTTCATTTTCAATCAAAATGCAACGTTTTTCCAACGTTGGAAATTTGACGTCAGACTGACATTGGGTTATGACGTCAACCCGATTTTCATTTTCAACCAAAATGCAACGTTTTTCCAACGTTGGATATTGACGTCAGACTGACGTTGGGTTATGACGTCAACCCGATTTTCATTTTCAACCAAAATGCAACGTCTTTCCTACGTTGGATATTGACGTCAGACTGACGTTGGGTTATGACGTCAACCCGATTTTCATTTTCAATCAAAATGCAACGTTTTTCCAATGCTGGATATTGACGTCAGACTGACGTTGGGTTATGACGTCAACCCGATTTTCATTTTCAACCAAATTGCAACGTCTTTCCTACGTTGGATATTGACGTCAGACTGACGTTGGGTTATGACGTCAATCTGATTTTCATTTTCAATCAAAATGCAACGTTTTTCCAACGTTGGATATTGACGTCAGACTGACGTTGGGTTATGACGTCAATCCGATTTATATTTTCAACCAAAATGCTACGTCTTTCCTACATTGGATATTGACGTCAGTCTGACGTTGGGTTATGACGTTAACCCGATTTTCTTTTTCAACCAAAATGCAACGTCTATCCAACGTTTGATGAAGACGTCAATCTAACGTTGGGTTATGACGTTAACCCGATTTTCATTTTCAACCAAAATCCAATGTCTGTCCAACATTGAAAGTAAACGTCAGTCTGACGTTGGGTTATGACATCAACTCGATGTTTGGTAAACCTCCCACGTTGGATGTTGCATTTTGGTTGAAAATGGAAATCAGTTTGACATCAGACCCCAATTTTAAGCTAGACATCAAACTCACATGTTGGGCCAGATATCATTCAAAACACAACATCAGCTGTCAAATTCCAACTTTAAAGAAATATATGGTTATTTTGTTGGCATGACATCGAACTTTTAGCAGAGCCAGGTTTTCGTTGTAAAATAAAAATCAACATACAAAGAAACTTCATGTAACAACAAGGTCGAACAGAGGTCAAGATCCAATGCGAGACAACCCAAAAGTATTTATCTTAAGACAAGAGCAAAAAGAAAAGTAACTTAAAAATCTTAGTGAAACTATGAGAAAGTGTTAATAGTGTTTGCCTTTCTGTTACAAATAATATAAAAGCAAACACTATAATACTTTTTCGTATACAGTTTACTTTTTGTTCTATCCAACAACAGGTTCTATCCAATAACGTATTAGACAAAACTGTTAAACAGAGACCATAAACTAATGAAGAAGAAGAATAGGAGCGGTGTGTGCTCAGGGTCGCCCGTAAAAATAAAAGTCAGCTTCACTAGGGACACATTATCGTCAAGTCTGAATGTGGACGTCTTCAAAATCGATCACGATATAAAATTGTCAGATTGCCGACCCCTACGTTAGAGTTCTGAAAAATTAAAGATATCAAACGGAAAGGTACTATGAGGTTAAGTTTTTTTTTTGTTTTTTTTACCTGTGACAACATTGTAAAGATGGAGCTTGGTGAAGGCAAGCTTCCCCTTCCCACACTTCATACTGAAACTGGCCATTACCTCATTTGTCATTAACCTGTGGATACAAAAGAAAGAGGATTTAAATGTCCAAATAATTAATTATATACAACACATTATGAAGCGGTTGTTATAGTTTAGTAGGTTTGTCATATCTTGATGTCACACTGGTTTTATAACATGTTAAAATTGACACTTTTGGGGGTGAGCAAAAACACAACGTTTTAGTGTGGGTCCTAAAAGGTTGAAAAAGTTAGAGAACAGACGCTACACTTAAAAACTGAAATGGTCTGCTCAATGCAGCATTAGTGAGGAGCTGACTGACGAGATGATGACGAAAGATTTAGGTTTGAAAACGAAATGTAAAAGCGCCTATTTAAGCGAGTTTGTCATTGTACTGTATTGTTTTGTTTTACATTAAGATCAATAATGAACCTAGCCTGGTTAAAACCAGACCATTCTCAGTAGTAACTGAGTTATGGTCTGGCAAAGCTCCATAGACAAATCATTTCCAAAGGGGCGTCACCAACGGACGTCGCTCAAACGCCTCTGGGCGCAGTTGGATAGACCTAAAACCAATCAGAGCGATCGGCATCGTGTAAAGCCATATGCTTAAGTTACACTACGCCATAAAAGCATGTACTCTTTTTGTGAAGAAAAGGTATTTACTTTTGAATGTGTAGCAAAAAAGTATGCAAGCTTTGGGATATACTACTTCGTCATCTTTATCGGACGGATCTGTCACGTGCATCCTGTCACGTAAACTGCCCTGTCAATCATCGTGTCACAGTTAAAATCCTCTATTAAATCTCATTTAATTTCCTACCGTTTCGGAGAGAAATGTAGTAGCACGTTCATCTGCCAGTGGGTCTTTCATGGAGACTGTCCTCATGTGTTTGCAATTTGAATATAATAATGCATTTAAAAGTTGAACGGACGTCGCTCAAATGCCTCTGGGCGCAATTGGATAGACCTAAAACCAATCAGAGCGATCGTCATTGTGTAAAGCCCGCCTCAACGTTTCTGATTGGTGCCGCGATTTCTCGGCATCGGGAAATGGACTTGAATGAGCTCTTTGCCAGACTACTTGCAGAGCAAATCTAAATTTGCTGGAAGTTGTCTGGGTTTTCCCAGGCTATAATGAACCCACCATTCAAGCAATTGCCGCCAATTTGAAAGTAAAAGTAAAATGCACAAATCATATTTTTCCCTTATATTATAACTGAGGATGACATGGGCCCTTAAGTGGGTCTAAGTTTTTAACACTAACCCATTCAAATGATTTGACATTTCTACACACACACACACACACACACACACTACTATTATATACTTACTTGCTTCTGGGATTGGGTACGGGGAATGTTTCCCATGTGTTGGTTGACTTTGCGTAGATTTATGCTGATCAACAGGTGAACCTGATCTTCGACTTTGTTTTGTTTGGAGAGATGGTCCTCCCTGAGAAGGTGGTCTGGTCTGCTTTTCTGAGATGGGCTTCTGAATTTGCCGGGGGGCTACAAAAATCAGAGAGTAAATTTACAGCTTAAGACAAATGATGAACTAATTGTAATATGTCATTTTAGTTTTGACATCCACACATGGATTTTACTATGACATATTACTTAACAATTAGTTAATGGACCCATAATGATACCTTTGCAAATCATTAGCTTTGACCCATTGTGGTAATGAACACATTAATTGACACTATTAGTTAATAAAATATATTATTATGGAATTAATACATTTTGACAGATTTAATTAATTACTATTCATATATTAATTCATCAATCATTTAGACTCCATATTAGTAGCTGATGCAGTAATAATTGTGTCATACATTAACTCATGATTATCTGTGCATTAGTTAAGAATGAATTAATGGCTATTAGTGCACCCGTTTTGTAAAGTGTTACCAGAACTTGTAAAAAAATAAATTGTTAAGCATGTTAAGGAAATAAAATAAGATAAATCACGTTCGCACCACATGACATTTTTTAAGGCTACGACCAATTCATCTATATGAATAAACACTCAGTATTTATGTGTACACAACAGTCTTAAATGTTAGAACAATTGCAATAGATATTATTATTTTTTTGTATTTTAAAATTGGCATGTCGAAAATCCTTTGACCCTTTAAAGGTGCCATGTGTCAGAATTGAGGTAAAAATATCCAAAAAATGAGCTACACGCATCAAAAGAATGAGAAGAAATAAGGGCAATGATGTCATTAAAAAAATGACAAGTTATAGTGCTGCAGAGATATCAACCTGAATTAGCATTAGCATTACTAGCCACGGCCCGACAGGTGTCGTAATACCAGTTTCGGCCATGGGAGGCGGTATGCGGGCAACATAACCACCAGTCAAACATGCAATACACGAATAACTCGCACGGCTTGTGGGCGTACTTGAACCTGATGTCAATCGTGTGGAAAGTAGCCTACAGCCCACTACTACATTCAAATAAAATCTGATAAAAAAAGGAACAGAACCAAAGTAAACATTGGCACTGCTTTTCATCGCTGGAGACAACTAATGGACATGAAAGAAATGAGGTTCGACTCCGAACTTGCAACATTTCTTTTGGATTGGTAAGTAGATGCTGTTAGTATTTCGTTAGAAGTTTGTTTTATATGTTTGTGTAGTTTTTTCGGGAAGTTATAACATAGAAATGTATCGAAGGCTGTTCGATAAACGTATATATAACGTACATAAATATAGTATTGTAATAGTACACATATATAGCACAATCTCTATAGCTCTTTTTTTCTTGCCAACTAACTTACGTGACCTATATTATGTTTATTAAATGGCTTTCCTGAGGTAAATCTGACATAATTGTTCTCCAACTGTGTTATTGACCTCTTCACGCTGATAAAAAACACTGATTGGTCGATATTATGTATGAGGAATACATTTTGGTAAGTTGTAGCCTACTGTATCTTTTAACAGTGTTCGTGTTTTTTTACTATTAGTAGAGATGATCGGTTCACGTGCGCTAGGGATCTGTCGTGTAACATTTACAAGCGCCAAAACGGTATTGTTTGAATTGCGTAATAAAATTGACAGAATCTGAGAGCTGAGATTTTTTTATATCATAACTAACCTGCTCTGTCTAGTCTGTCGATCTCCGTGTCCTCTTTGCTTCGCGATTTTTCTGTGCGTGAGAAAATGGATGTGTGGCGTGAGAGCGTGTGAAAAGTGTCAATTGCGTGAGTCTCACGGTGAATGCGAGAGAGTTGGAAGCTCTGGTTACGTTGGCGCTAGCTTGGTCAACATCAGCGAATGCTGTCTGTCAAATTAATGTAATTCAAACTAACAATAAAAATGTAATATGAACAAAACGAATATGAACATATTCACTGGTAAAGGTGAAGGGGAGTAGCTTGAAGATGTCATATTCATACTCTAGAGTAGACCAACTCACTTTCTGGAGGTATACTGCCCCCATCTGGTATGGAATGTGCAGTATGAATGTATTTTTTTTGACACAAGGCACCTTTAAATTGACCCACTAGCACATTTTACACAATAAAGCGATCTAGAATCCACGGCAAAGGACACGTATTGCCACTATTATGCGTGTCATGTGGAGGGCTCCGTAAAATTGATATAAATTAATGCATTTATTTCACGTGCTAGTCACGTTTCCCTGACTCCCCCAACAACAGCGGCCTATAACCGGACAGAAAAATGTGCGCTGAGGCGACATTCCTATCACTACTACTTGTACTATATAGTTATTATATTTAAGTCACTTTTAACTACATTATTAAAGGTACTCTGGTAGTTAAATAGTAGGCTAGGTGGAAAATCGCGCCAGTCCACAAAAACCCATTGCTGCCCCACAGAAAAAAAAAACAAAAAAACAAAACAACAACAACTAATAAACACCCATATCTATTCATATTTTCCTTACCTCTGTTCACTCATCGTCCACAGCAGGTGTGTCAGGATGTTGAAATGTGTGCAGTGCCCGCGCAGTACAACAGCTGGAGAGGAAACGTGAGGTCTTTGATGCCTAACTGTGATTGGTTAGGAATTAATTTCAAATTTCTTGGGTTACCTGCAACATTCTACAATTTATTTTACACACGTCAATAGGCTAAATTGATTTTATTATTATTGTTGTTCATATTATCATCATTATTGTATACTAATAATAATTACTGCGTTTGTCTGACAGCTGCACTGTTATGAAGCACAACTTTTTACAGTCTATGAGCACAACTTGATAAATAAATGATGTATGTCTGTGTCTCATGGAATCCAAATGAAGGCCATGTGTTATAAACGCTATAACCAAAATTTCAGGGCCATGAGGTCCAACTCACCTGATAAGTAGCCTGATAAAACAGCTAAAACATTTGTCAGGTGGTTGACGTATGCTATACAGATGTTGATTACTGTTACGCTGTCACTACCTGTATTCATTAGTCGCTGACAAACTGCTGTATTGTGACTTAGGAGATTGAGTTATCTTGAGTTACCAACACCACAACTGAAATCATATCAAATATGTCTAATGTTTAGATGTACATTACAGTAGCGTAGCCAGAAAAGAGACTCTGGGTGTGCATCTGAAAATCTGGGTGTGCCACATTTATTGTCAGATTACTGTGCAAAATTATTAACCACTAGTGCAAAATGCCTGTGCACAATCAGTTTTTGTGTGTCTTTTTAGTAATTGTTGGTTTGGTGTGTTTGAGTGCTCATTGGTACAAATACACAGCAAAAGTTCAGTGACATTTTTATTTGTGCATGGTAGAAAGCACACAGTGCACAAACAGTTTGTGAATGGGCAACTACAAATGATGCCCGTGAAAGAGACTGTGAACGCATTGAATAGGATGTGTTTAGTTGGTGAATAGCATAGGCTACTATTACACAGTAGCGATAACGTTAAGCGCACCAGAATGAAATATAATATTCAGAAGTAAACAGCATAGCTGACTTACAGATTCAGTTTACATCCACAAATGAATAAGCGCGTCGATTCAGGGAGCAGTGCAGAGTGCCCGTGCAAAATCAGTTTTTGTGATACTTCACTTTAAAATGAAAATTCTGTCATCATTTACTCACCCTCAAGTTGTTTCAAACCTGTATGAATTTCTTTCTTCTGCTGCACAGAAAGATAGATATTTTGAAGAATGTCAGTAACCAAACAGTTAACTGGAACCATTGACTTCCATAATAGGAAAAAAAAGTACTATAAGAAGTCAATGGTTCCAGTTAACTGTTTGGTTACTGACATTCTTCAAAATATCTTCCTATGTGTTCAGCAGAAGAAAGAAATTCATACAGGTTTGAAACAACTTGAGGGTGAGTAAATGATGACAGAATTTTCATTTTAAAGTGAAGTATGCCTTTAAGGAGACGTTGGGTTTTGGTCACCATGCTAGAGGTCTTCATGGGTGCACTTTCATCCGAAAACCCGAGGTCCAAGCGAGTTCGGGTCTAAAACTTAAACGAGTGCCTTGGACACAGGTCTGGTTCGGTATTATTGGCTTTGGGTCTCTGGCATCTAAATGTGCTTTTTCAATATGGACTTGAGAAGACCCGAATTCTTTTAAACTGTCAGGCATTTAACAAAACTTTATTAGCTATTTAAAACAATTCTATGACAATGTTATTAAGTTCTCTCTGAATCCGCACTTCTACATGCAATGGACTCTACGTAAGGTTGCTTACGCATTTAGACGTTGCTCCACATTTTTGCCTACCATTTCAACAATCATCTTAAGGTCAGGTATAAGATACAATTAAGTTATAGGATGTACTGAAGTTACAGTGATGAGTGATTGACATTTCAGCACTTCGCACGTACTTGCATGTTCATGTCAAGTGCAATTTTGAGAAATGCGTGTACAAAAGGAACAAATGTTTGTAACCTTGCACACAGAAATCCATTGTAACTATGAGATCCATCAGGAAAAGGCACTCGCTTCATTACACTGCGTGTTCATGCAGGGCTTCACGTAAATAAACGAATAATGGAGCAGCGGCCAAATAAGTCAGCAGGACACCGGGATTCTTCTTGACAGACTTTGCTGTGCACAAGTCAGTGCCATTTATGTTTGGGTCCAGTCAGGTTAGAAAAGAAATGCTGTCAGGTTGGGTCGGACTCGGGTCTGACTCGGGTTGGGTTTTTCTTTAAATAAAATTATTTATGCAGGTCAGGTTCGGGTAAGAAGTGATTTGGGTCGGGTACAGATTTTAGGATCCAAGAAGACCTCTACACCATACCTCACAAATAAATTTCAGTGTTTTTGACGTCAATATGACATTGTCAGGAGACGTTGGCTTGACGTTGTATTTTGGTTAGTAAATCCCCCAACCTAAAATCAACAAAATATCAATGTCTAATGATATTAGAATTTGACGTTGTGTGGACGTTATCATAATGACATCAAGATGACGTTTCATTTTGGTCACCATTCCTCACCACTAAATGTCAGTATTTTACGTTAATATGACGTTGGTTTGAGACGTTGTCTCAACGTTGGATTTTAGTTCCCTATCGTCCGGTCACTACGACGTACGTAGTGGTGAACGACGAATAGGAATCTCGCTAGAGAGGCCAATCTACTTCGAGTGAAACTAAAACAAGCCAATACACATTGGCGTGCAATCATTTGCATCAGCTGCGCAGCCTCGCAGCGCGGGTATTTAACGAGCAGCTGGTGTGATTGCACTTCAGCTTTTTGCTTCGGAGCCAAGCACTTCGATGCGTCTTACAGAGAGTGATTTTCTAAATCAACGAGCCTTTCTGGACCTCTCCTTCCCGGTGCGGGCGTTACAGCACGGCAGCGCGAGCAGTCTTTTTTTCTTTTCTCTCTTCTCTTTCTCTGTCTTTTTTGTTTTGAGTATTGAGCAAACAAAAAAGCTGTTATAACAGCTGGTAAGGTGCGCCATCAGAGCGCTCAAAAGCTGTTCTTACAGCTGGTAAGACCTGCCAGCGAGAGAGAGAGACAGCGCACAGACAGGTGCACATTCCTGTCTGTGTTCGCAGTGACTGTTCCCCTGCGTGTTTCAGCACCAGTGAGAGCAGTCCCTAAAAGAGCTTACACAGATAGAGAGCGTCTTTTTAAAGATGACTTTCTATCTGTGTGTTTCTGGATGCGGTCGTTACCTGGGTTCACGGGATGGTCACGAACGCTGCCTCGTGTGTCTGGGCATTAAACACGCTGAGGCAGCGTTTGTGGATGAGTCATGTACCCATTGTGGGAAGATGACCATCGCGGAGCTGCGGTCGAGACTCACGTTCCTGCAAAGGGGCGGAGTCCCCGTGCCTCTGCCTCGATCCAATCCTCCTCAGAGGGTTGCTTCGGGCAGTGACACGGGTGACCTGAGGATCACGGTGAGCGCGTCTCCTTCGGGGAACCAACCCCCTAGGAGCCCTCACCCCTCTCATGCTCCGCAGCCAGTTGAGCCACCATTGGAGAGGGCTGGACCATCCTTGCGGTGTGTACCGGTTGTCTCCTTTGGGGCTCCCCGCGAAGACCAGATGTCGATCGCGGCATCGGAGGGTGGGTCAGACTTCTCTGCGGATGACGACTCAGTGCCGTTACCTCCTTCGGGTGTGTCAACGGTGCCTGAGACGGACCCGGAGATGATGGCCATGCTTTCCCGGGCCGCCAACGGGGTCGGGCTCGTGTGGAACCCTCCACCGTGTCCCGAACCCTCGAGGCTGGACGATTGGTATCTCGGGGTGGCGCGCGCTGGTTCTCAGCAACCCACCCCAGTGCCTTTCTTCCCGGAAGTGCATGAGGAGCTTACGGGGACGTGGACGGCACCTTTCACTGCCAGAAACCGTTCCGGTGGCTCCTCCTCCCTCACCACCCTTGATGGCGGGGCAGCTAAGGGATACACGCGCATCCCGCCAGTGGAACGGGCCGTTGCTATGCAACTGTGCCCTAACTCCACTTGGCGCGGAGAACCGTGTCTCCCTTCACGGGCCTGTAAGTACTCGTCGGATCTAACCGGCAAGGCTTACAAGGCCTGTGGGGAAGCTGCCTCTGCCGTGCACGTCATGGCGTTGCTGCAGGTTCATCAGGCCAAGGCACTGAAGAACCTGCACGAGGGTGGTCATGATCCCCAAGTTCTTCAGGAACTTCGCATCGCGACGGACCTCGCGCTTCGTGCGACGAAGGTGACCGCGCGGTCGGTGGGTCGTGCGATGTCCACCATGGTGGTCCAGGAACGCCATCTCTGGCTGTGTCTGGCAGACATGCGGGAGACCGACAAGCTCCGGTTCCTTAACTCCCCCGTGTCCCAGACCGGCCTCTTCGGCGACGCGGTCGAGAACTTCGCCCAGCAGTTCTCGGCTGTACAAAAGCAGACTGAGGCCATCCGTCACATCCTGCCGCGGCGGCCAGCTGCTGCTCCCACCCCTCCTTCTGCTCGTCGCCGAGGGCGGCCTCCTGCGTCTGCCCCTGCTCCCGCGCAGCAGCCTCCATCCAAACGGCGCCGTGGACCCAGTCGCAGGCGGGCCGCCCCGCCCGTCCAGGACCCCGCTAAGAAGGGCGGCAAAGCCAGGAGCAAGCGGCCCTAGGACGGGCGACCCAGAGATGGCAGGGACTGCTCTCCAGGAGACGATGACTGCATCGCTCCATCCCCCGGAAGAGGGCCGGGTGGAAAATCTTTGTTTTCCTTTTCTTTTTGTTCCGCCGCTGGCCTCAAAACCAGCGGTACCCAAATTTTCAATAAAAGAGCAGTTTCTTCCGTCTCTGGGTCCGAAGAGGGCCCGGAGAGCAGTGGGGGGAGAGAATCCTCACCACTCTCATCCGCCTCTTCTATCGCCAGCAGGCAGCAGGGTGCAGTTCGAGAACGCAACCAAGCCGTCTCCTGCACCTCTCGCCTCATGGAACCAGGTAAGTGTTGCGCAGCACACTCAGACTCCGCTACGGGCCGCCTCCCAGAGAGAGCCTCCCGAGCCAAGCCCCTGGGTTCCACCTCGCTGCCCCACTCCGGGTACGCCTATGGTCCCTTTGGTCCCGCTTGTACGGTCTCTGCGAGCCTGGCTAGCGCTCCCCGGTCCGTCTCGCTGGCTCATTCGGACCATCAGGCTCGGCTATGCGATTCAGTTCGCCCGGCGTCCCCCCAAGTTTCGGGCCATCCACTCCACTACAGTGAGAGCAGCCGATGCCCATGTCTTGCGCGCAGAGATCGCAGTCCTACTGGCGAAGGACGCGATAGAGCCGGTCCCTCCAGCCGATATGAGGTCAGGGCACTACAGTCCCTACTTCATTGTGCCCAAGAAAGGTGGTGGGTTACGACCGATCTTGGACCTGCAAGTTTTGAATCGGAGCCTTCACAGGCTACCGTTCAAAATGCTCACGCAGAAACGCATTTTCGAATGCATCCGTCCCCAAGATTGGTTTGCAGCGATCGACCTGAAGGACGCGTACTTTCATGTCTCGATTCTTCCTCGACACAGGCCGTTTCTGCGCTTTGCGTTTGAGGGTCGAGCATATCAGTACAAAGTCCTACCCTTCGGGCTGGCCCTGTCTCCCCGTGTCTTCACGAAAGTCACGGAGGGGGCCCTTGTTCCCATGAGAGAACAGGGCGTTCGCATTCTCAACTATCTCAACGACTGGCTCATACTAGCACACTCTCGAGATCAGTTATGCGAACACAGGGACCTCGTGCTCAGGCACCTCAGCCAGCTGGGCCTTCAGGTCAACTGGGAGAAGAGCAAACTCGCCCCCGTTCAGAGGATCTCTTATCTCGGTATGGAGTTGGATTCGGTCGCACAGACAGCGCGCCTCACAGAGCAACGCGCTCAGTCGGTGCTGAACTGCTTGAACACGTTCAAGGGCAGGACGGCGGTCCCACTGAAATTCTTTCAGAGGCTCCTGGGGCATATGGCAGCGGCAGCATCGGTAACTCCGCTCAGCCTGCTCCATATGAGACCGCTTCAGCACTGGCTTCACGGCCGAGTCCCGAGATGGGCGTGGCATCACGGCACTCACCGGGTGGCAATCACACCGGCGTGCCGCCAGACCTTCAGTCCGTGGTCAGACCCCTCGTTCCTCCGGGCAGGAGTCCCCTTGGAACAGGTGTCCAGGCATGCTGTGGTTTTCACAGATGCCTCTGCCACCGGCTGGGGTGCCACGTACAACGGGCATGCAGTCTCAGGGGTGTGGACGGGCCCCCAACTGCACTGGCACATCAACTGCCTCGAGTTGCTAGCAGTACGTCTCGCTCTGAGCCGCCTAAAAAGGCCGCTACAGGGCAGAGACGTGCTGGTCCGTACGGACAACACTGCGACCGTTGCGTACATCAGCCGTCAAGGTGGTCTACGCTCCCGTCGTATGTCGCAACTCACCCGCCATCTCCTCCTTTGGAGTCAGAAGCATCTGAGGTCGCTTCGAGCCATGTATGTCCCCGGTGTGCTCAACCGTGTGGCCGACGAGCTATCACGAGCTGTGCTCCCGGGAGAATGGCGACTCCACCCCCAGGCGGTTCAGCTGATCTGGAGAGAGTTCGGAGAGGCTCAGGTAGACCTGTTTGCCTCCTCAGAAACCTCCCACTGCCGGTTGTTTTACTCCCTGACCGAGGGAACACTCGGCACGGATGCACTGGCACACAGCTGGCCCCGGGGCCTCCGCAAATATGCATTTCCCCCAGTGAGCCTACTTGCACAGACCCTGTGCAAAGTCAGGGAGGACGAGGAGCAGGTCCTTCTGGTGGCTCCCTATTGGCCCACCCGGACTTGGTTCCCAGAACTCATGCTCCTCGTGACAGTCCCTCCCTGGCCCATTCCTCTGAGGAAGGATCTTCTGACTCAGAGACGGGGCACCCTTTGGCACCCGCGTCCGGACCTCTGGAAACTCCATGTCTGGTCCCTGGACGGGACGCGGAGGTTCTAGGTGACTTACCCCCAGAGGTACTTAACACCATCACTTCTGCGCTAGCGCCGTCTACGAGACGTGCGTATGCCTTGAAGTGGAACCTGTTCGTCGAGTGGTGTTCCTACCGCAGAGAGGACCCCCGAAGATGTTCGATAGGGTCAGTGCTTTCCTACTTGCAGCAAGGGTTGGAGTGAAGGCTGTCTCCCTCCACCCTTAAAGTAGATGCTGCTGCTATTTCAGCATATCATGACCACATAGATGGCAAAACAGTTGGAAAGCACGACCTGGTCGTCAGGTTCCTTAGGGGGGCGAGACGATTAAATCCTCCTCGTCCCCCCTCCATACCCTCTTGGGACCTTTCCCTGGTGCTCCGAGCACTTCAGGATGCTCCCTTTGAGCCTTTGCAGTCAGCAGACTTAAAGCTTCTCTCCTTGAAGACTTTGCTGCTGGTTGCACTGGCCTCGATCAAGAGGGTAGGGGACCTGCAAGCATTTTCGGTCGACGAATCGTGCCTAGAGTTCGGGCCGGGTTAGGGTTAGGGTTAGACCCCGGCCTGGCTATGTGCCCAAGGTTCCTACCACTCCCTTTAGAGATCAGGTAGTGAACCTGCAAGCGCTGCCCCTGGAGGAGGCAGACCCAGCCCTGGCTTTGCTCTGTCCCGTTTGCGCTCTGCGTATGTACGTGGACAGAACCCAAAGCGTCAGGACCTCAGACCAGCTCTTTGTCTGTTACGGAGGCAAGCAGAAGGGAACGGCTGTCTCCAAGCAGAAGATGGCCCACTGGATAGTGGATGCCATCGCCTTGGCTTACGAAGCTCAAGGCGTGCGCTGCCCACTCAGGTTGCATGCACACTCCACGAGAGGCGTTGCATCCTCTTGGGCGCTGGCACGTGGCTCCTCGCTAACAGATATCTGTAGAGCTGCGGGCTGGGCGACACCTAACACGTTCGCTAGATACTATAGCCTACGTGTAGAGCCCGTGTCCTCCCGTGTTCTCACCCTAAACGGGTAGAAGCACTGAGAGTACCGACTCTGACGGCTTGCTGCACCCTACTGTGCACCCTTATTGCTCCAGAGTCAAAACCTGTCGAGTCCTCCAAACACCCTCGGCCCGGACGTGGCAGAGCGTCCGGTGCCAGGCCTTTACCCGCTGAATCCTTGAGAACCGGGTCTAGGCTGGGTCCCATATGTGTATATCTTCCATGGCTGCTCCTAAACGGAAGCCCATGTCTTTCCCTTGGGCTAAGTCACCTATTATTCATATGTAGTACAACCCTTGGGTTAGTCCATATGTGTATTCCCACATAACTCTTCTTAAAGGAGAACTCCGGTGAATTTTAACATTGAGCTAATTTTTTTGTACATTTGGAGTGCTGTCAATACAGAGAACAACGACAAAAATCAGTGTTGCCTACACCGAGTTATTCTATTTTTAAAATTTGCACCCTGTTGACTTCAATGGGGCAATATTTAAACCTGCTTTTAGCCTCTTAACATCTTTGATGTGTCATTACAAGTGCACAGAAAATGTGAGTGATTCCTTCTGAGTGAACACGAGTGAATCTGACTGCAGTAGATGTGAAAGAAATGTATAAAAATGATGTTATTTAAGCCAGCGCAAATACCTGTTTACATCCTGTTTTTCGGTGGAAGTCCAAAGTAGTCGATTGCCGAGTTCACGCGCATAGGTTTAGTTACCTATGATCACGCGCGTGAACTCGGCAATCGACTACTTTGGACTTCCACCGAAAAACAGGATGTAAACAGGTATTTGCGCTGGCTTAAATAACATCATTTTTATACATTTCTTTTATACAATTTGACGTTGTGTGGACGTTACCATTATGACGTCATAGAGATGTTGGATTTTGGTAACTTTACAACGCAACCTAAAAACAACAAAATATCAACGTCAGCTGACGTCAGTATTGGACGTCAGCTTAACGTTGACATTAGACGTTGAGTTGATGTTGGATTTTAGTAATCCGACGTCGCAACCAAAATTCAACCGAATATCAACGTCATATGACGTTGTGTGCCTGCTGGGAATGTTTACTGTTCATGTTTTTTTATTGTATGGAAAAATCCCACTTAAAAAAACAGACCGCCATTACATTTTTTTCCTCTCGCGCACCCCCTGGTGGTTGCTCGCGTACCCCTGGGGGTGTGCGTACCACACTTTGGGAATCCCTGCGCTAGAGTATAGGATTAGACTCAGCTAGGGTAAAGGATTAGAACCCAGCTGACGTCGACTGTAGACACGCTAGGGCAGGGGTGCCCAACCCTGCTCCTGCCGATCGACTGTCCTGCACAGTTTATCTCCAACCTTAATCAAACACACCTGAAACAACCAATTAAGGTCTTCAGGATCACTTGAAAATTAAAGGCAGGTGTGTTTGACTAGGGTTGGAGATGAACTGTGCAGGACAGTCGATCGGCAGGAGCAGGGTTGGGCACCCCTGCGCTAGGGTTTTCAGATTAGACTTAGCCACCGTCGACTGTAGGCACGCTAGGGTATAGGATTAGCACCCAGTCGATGTGTAGACGCGCTAGAGAATAGGGTTAGACTCGGCCCACGTCGACTGTAGATGCGCTAGAGTATAGGATTAGACTCACCCGCCGTCTATGTGTAGACGCGCTAGAGTATAGGATTAGCATCCAGCAGATGTCGACTGTAGACGCGCTAGGGTATAGGATTAGAACCCAGCCGACGTCGATGTGTAGACGCGCTAAAGTATAGGATTAGAACCCAGCCGATGTCGATGTGTAGATGCACTAGAGCAGTGGTTCCCAAACCTGTCCTGGAGGACCCCTAACACTGCACGTTTTCTTTGTCTCCCTAATCAAACACACCTGATTCAACTCATCAACTCATTAACCCATGTGATAATGAGCTGATGAGTTGAATCAGGTGTGTTTGATTAGGGAGACAAAGAAAACGTGCAGTGTTGGGGGTCCTTCAGGACAGGTTTGGGAACCACTGCACTAGAGTATAGGATTAGCATCCAACAGATGTCGACTGTAGACGCGCTAGGGTATAGGATTAGAACCCAGCCGACGTCGATGTGTAGACGCACTAGAGTATAGGATTAGACTCAGCTGCCGTCGATGTGTAGACGCGCTAAAGTATAGGATTAGAATCCAGCCGACTGTAGATGTGTAGACGCGCTAGAGTATAGGATTAGACTCAGCTGCCGTCGATGTGTAGACGCCCTATAGGATAAGCACCCAGTTGCCGTCGATGTGTAGATGCGCTAGGGTATAGGATTAGACTCAGCTGCCGTCGATGTGTAGACGCGCTAAAGTATAGGATTAGAATCCAGCCGACTGTAGATGTGTAGACGCGCTAGAGTATAGGATTAGACTCAGCTGCCGTCGATGTGTAGATGCGCTAGGGTATAGGATTAGACTCAGCTGCCGTCGATGTGTAGACGCGCTAAAGTATAGGATTAGAACCCAGCCGATGTCGATGTGTAGATGCACTAGAGTATAGGATTAGCATCCAACAGATGTCGACTGTAGACGCGCTAGGGTATAGGATTAGAACCCAGCCGACGTCGATGTGTAGGCGCACTAGAGTATAGGATTAGACTCAGCTGCCGTCGATGTGTAGATGCGCTATAGGATAAGCACCCAGTTGCCGTCGATGTGTAGATGCGCTAGGGTATAGGATTAGACTCAGCTGCCGTCGATGTGTAGACGCGCTAGGGTATAGGATTAGCACCCAGCTGCCGTCGATGTGTAGATGCGCTAGAGTATAGGATTAGCACCCAGCCAACGTCGACTGTAGATGCGCTACAGTATAAGTATTATAGGACGTAGTTAGGTTTAGGGAAAAATCTACCGCAGGTTTTATTTAGTACTGTGGCTAGATTAGTAAATATTCAGACCTGAACTGAATGTTCAGTCACAGTTTAGTAGTAATGACTTTGACAATAATTTCTTCACTGAGAAAATAAAAAGCATCAGAAATACAACTATAAATGTACAACCTTTGACAGTGTCTTATGATTCTTATAATTATTTTCTATAATTATCTCCCCTCAAGAACAATTGCAGTGCTTTATAACTTAACTCTTTCCCCACCAATGATGGAATTTTCTGTCATTTATTAGACAATGCTTCCCCGCCATTGACAGAATTTTCCATCTTTCCGTGTTTTCACCGTTATAAGGTAGGGGGCGCTATGACACATCTTCTAAAAGAGTACAGAATCTCTGGATTAAAACAGAGGCGAAAAGAAGCAGAAACAAGAGATAGCATGTAAGAAGATGCATATGTAAATAATAAATAAATAATCATCAACATTAAACAACACATAAATCAGAACTGCCTAACATTACCGAATGAAATGTCGACCCAGGAAGAGGTATGGGACCGTGAAGCCTTGAGGTGTTGATGTACTCAATCTACTCCATGTTTTGATCATCAATCTGAATCTTATCCGGACGTAGTCTTTGACAAAAAAAAATTATTTTTCTCAGCTTTTTGTATAATTTTTTTTTTTTTTTTTAAAGATGGTGCTGGCTGGAAACTTAAAAATAAAAAATAAAAATGCTGGTAGGGAAAGAGTTAAAGGATGGAGAAGCTCTGATGTCCAAAGTTAAGGACAGGAATGGAAAAAGCATGATCACCTTTAAGCATTGTGCGTGCCAGTGGTTTAGTCTGCTGATTTGACACTTATTTGTTTGTCTGTGTTATTGAAACCTAATCTGTGAGGTCTGTGTAAACTGACAGTGGTCAAACACACTGAACATCTGTGCTGAACACAAGATGTGTGCTGCAGTTCTTTACACAGGTTCATGAATCCTACATGAAATAAAGATGTACACAATAACAACTGCAGAAAATTCACATTGATTCAACAGACATTAGGTGGTAACACTTTACAATAAGGTTCATTAGTTAACAATTTGTTTGATCAAAAATACAGTAAAACTTGTAATATTGTGAAATAGTATTACAATTTAAAATCTTATCTGAATATATTTCAAAATGTAATTTATTCATGTGAAGCGTCGTGACGTAGAACGAACGTAGAGTTTTGTTTTGCTCTGCTCACGCTACGTCATACGTCATACTCCAGCATCCCTCAGAAGGCCTTCGTTTATCCCCCTGGAGCCGGATGGATTATTTTTGTGAAGGATGCGCGCACATTTTGGGACTTCAACGAGGTGAGCCCCATTGCTTCACATTATAACCACTGAAAGATCTAAGACATTTTCTAAAATAACTGAAAATGTGTTCGTCTGAAAAAAGATTGACATATGCATCTCGAACGGCTTGAGGGTGAGTAAATCATGGCTTAAATATCATTTTTGGGCGGCGAACTATCCCTTTAAACAGGGATGCAAACAGCTCGCTTTTCTGTGCCTCTTTTTCACGTCAGTTTGGGTGACTTGAGTCTGAGAGGGTCTGATTATAATTTCACAAAGTCATCTGAAGCCATTCCATAGCTTAATGTGAGGGACAGAAGTCTATTTACATCATTAAATTAAAGTTTATGGAAACTCGTTTTCCCTCCTCTGCGGCTGTCAATCATTCTCCATTCAGTATTCAAACAGCGCGCGCGCCTCGTCCGGTTACAGAAGGATGCACGGTAAAACTCTCTCCAATATGATATATTCACATTATAATGCATGATGTGTAGATAAAAGGCTGTGGATTTGCATAAAATGACTTTATTTTGTGTATTTGTATTTTATGTTTGTTGCTGTTTTTAAACGACTCGCTACCGTGTGCCTGTGTTCACACCACAAGGACTATGAATCGGCATCAAACGCACAATAACTGGAATTTAAAACTGTGAAGAAACAAATTATCAATAAACTGTTGGACAGATATACACTAGGATTTGTGCGCTCGACTTTTCTTCGCTTTGTGCCGTGAACTTTTAAAGGGGTCATATAATGGTACATGCACTTTTACAAGTTGATTGTACTGAAATGTGTGTTGGCAGTGGCTGTACACAACCATCATAAAATGATAAAAATCCATCCAGTGTTTTTTTTTAAATCTTCTTATATGTTTCCTCCTGTCTCAAATCAAGCTGTTCGATATTGTGATGTCACAATATCGACGCCCCTCCCACGATGGCTGATTGACAGCAGCGTTTCAAACACAGACGCGCCCTCGTGAGCGAGCTGTCAATCATAGCACGCGCCGACCATTGTTCATTGCGCGCGTTCATTGTTGATAGCTGGAGTGCTGAGCAGAATGGCGTCTAACGATTGTGGTGTTCTGTTCTTGGGTGTAATAACAAACGCAGCAGTCATATTGATGATGTTTCTAAATCCATACAGCTGAAGACGCAGTGGCTGAGTTTGTTTTCGAAGGGAATATTCCCCACGATCAACGTCAATGCTGTCATGTTTGCGCGAATCATTTCACCAGACTGCTTTACAAACGAGGGTCAGTATAAAGCTGTTTTTGCTAAGAAGCTGCTCCAGAAAAAAGGATCAGTACCAACTATTCGTGTTCCTGCTGAACCTCCAGAAGAACAAGTGAGTGTAACGTTTTATTGACCTTTATATTAATCTTTATATTAATCTTTGCAAATAGCTTGCACGCTTCACGATGAATGTGGCTATTTTTACACTCAGGGTACATTATGGCATGTTTTCTATGTACGACGTTCTCAATATAATTCATAATCCCACGTTTATAATGAACAACGCGTTATAGTTTTTGTATTATTATTTTAAACGGTGTCCGCACAGAACAGAGGGGCGGGGTGAGCAAAGCTCATTATCATTTAAAGACACATGCACTGAAATGGCGTGCTGAAAACAGCTGTTTTTGACCAGGTAAAATGAGTGTTTTCTTACAATACTAATGGGAATTTTTAATTAAAGTATATTACAAACTTTTAATTTAGACCCTAAAGTATGGAGAGAATTATGTGCCATAATTTAACAAACAAATCCAGCATTTTGCAAACAAACTCAATCTACTTCGCAAAGGAAAACTCGACTCGCAAACAAACTCGATCCGCTTTGCAAAGGAAATCTCGACTCGCAAACAAACAGAAAGCAATGTGCAAGCACAAAGGTCAGTTTGAGTGAAAATGCAGTGGAGTAACAAATATGTATTGTGTTTTACAAATATAAATAAATGAGCCAAGATAATACTTCACAAATATATACAAACCATCCTTCAAATTGCATGTAACCTTTGAACAAATACCAAATCTAGTGCATACAAATGCATATCTGTCTGTTATGATTGTGTGACACTTCGCTTTTTATGAGATCTCTCGGCTCGATTTTCTCACAAATGCGTCCAGGCAGATTTTCTCACAAATGCGTCCAGGCAGATTTTCTCACAAATGCAGTTGAGCAACTTCCTCTTCTAAAACAGTAGATGGCGCTAAACTAGAGGCTAATTTAGCGCTAGTCTCCCAGGAGAAGCACTGATTTGAAACTTGCCTTTGCCTACAGCTGAGGAAAATGACCGGTGAACGGGTGTGTTTCTGTCTTATTTGATCTATAATTAACCTTTTTGAGGTTTTCTCTTGCAAAATGTTTATTGCATATCTAGACAGAAATCCACATTAGCACTTAGTAGCACTTCACTCTCTCTAGGATCGGGGAATCTATGCTGAAAGCTCTGCCATCATGTTGCTTTTTGTCATTTTTTTCTGCATCGGACTCATGCGAAATTACTAAATTAGTGATTATGTCTACACTTGAACGAATCTATTTCTTTCGTTCTCCATAAATTAATGAGAACATTTAATTTAATTGAAAGGAGGGTCCCACTTATTTATTTATTTAGTTGGAATTCAGTCAGCTTAACTGTTAATGTAATAAAATAATTAATGAAAAAAACAATATACAATTGTTTCTTAACTTGCCTGTGACGTAGCCTATGCAGTGCCCAAATTATTATTTTGGACACACAAATGAAACCCGCCGCTCAATTAAATGAAATGTTCTCATTCATTTATGGAGAACGAAAGAAATAGATCCGTTCAAGTGTAGACATAATCACTAATTTAGTAATTTCGCATGAGTCCAATGCAGAAAAAAATGACAAAAAGCAACTGATGGCAGAGCTTTCAGCTTATAGATTCCCCGATCCTAGAGAGAGTGAAGTGCTACTAAGTGCTAATGTGGATTTCTGTCTAGATATGCAATAAACATTTTGCAAGAGAAAACCTCAAAAAGGTTAATTATAGATCAAATAAGACAGAAACGCACCCGTTCACCGGTCATTTTCCTCAGCTGTAGGCAAAGGCAAGTTTCAAATCAGTGCTTCTCCTGGGAGACTAGCGCTAAATTAGCCTCTAGTTTAGCGCCATCTACTGTTTTAGAAGAGGAAGTTGCTCAACTGCATTTGTGAGAAAATCTGCCTGGACGCATTTGTGAGAAAATCTGCCTGGACGCATTTGTGAGAAAATCGAGCCGAGAGATCTCATAAAAAGCGAAGTGTCACACAATCATAACAGACAGATATGCATTTGTATGCACTAGATTTGGTATTTGTTCAAAGGTTACATGCAATTTGAAGGATGGTTTGTATATATTTGTGAAGTATTATCTTGGCTCATTTATTTATATTTGTAAAACACAATACATATTTGTTACTCCACTGCATTTTCACTCAAACTGACCTTTGTGCTTGCACATTGCTTTCTGTTTGTTTGCGAGTCGAGATTTCCTTTGCAAAGCGGATCGAGTTTGTTTGCGAGTCGAGTTTTCCTTTGCGAAGTAGATTGAGTTTGTTTGCAAAATGCTGGATTTGTTTGTTAAATTATGGCACATAATTCTCTCCATACTAAAGAATCATATTAGCTTGTACAAAAATGACATTTATATGACCCCTTTAAATGCCCACTTGTGCAGCGCAGCGCTGCACACTGTGATTCCACGTTGCTTTGAGCACATCATTCTGCACCCGCGATGCGCATACGCGCTTTGTGCGCTCTGTTTTGAAGCGTTTCATATTATCATCAGGGTTCCCGCGGGGTCTTAAAAAGTCTAAAATTCTGAACTTTAAATTTAAGGCCTTAAAAAGTCTTAAAAACGGCCAGATTTTCATCCGCGGTCTTAAATTTCATTTAGTCAGGTCTTAAAAAGGGTTTACCCTCGTTTATTTCCAGAAACGCTGGCCGCAGAAAGTTATTACAAAGTAGCAAAAAAGTATCGAGTCGTAGCCAACAAAGCGGAGCTCTAGTGCTGGGGTCTCCAACACGTCGATCGCGGCCTGATTGTAGGTCGCTCGCCAAGAGGCCATTCACATATCGCGTCTTTTGCGCGCTCAAGCTCGTTCAAATGTAGGCGCGCGGTAAGCGTGCTCATAATTGAAGCGACACGCTCGTTTTTTCCAGGCGCTGTCTGAAAGCTCAGTCAACAGGAACGATGGGGGTGCACCCAAACACTACAGGTGTTTTTCTCTTCTCCGTAAATGAATCTTGTAGCAGAGCTACAGCAAGCGTTTTTCGGTGGTGGAAATCCATTAGCCACTAAAACTTTTTTGTCATTGTGGAGACGCAGGGCATGGTTGCATAGCAACGACAGACGCCACGGGAAAATCGGACCTAATTTTACTATTAATAAAGTGCATTGTAAATGTCAGTAATTTATCTTTTTGGATATCCAAATTTTATTTATTTATCTATTTATCTTTTAATTATTTTTATAAAAAAATATTTAAAGTCTGAAATATGTGAGGTTTATCTTTTTATAAAACCTTTTTTGTCAAACCTTTATTTTAACTTTATTTTAACTACCAGTATATAACATGCAAGACACAAATATTCATTTTTAATGGTATTATTTTAATGTTTATGTAAACAAAAAGTGCATATTGATGCTAAATTTATTTGTTATTTGCTGGTTTTCGACATAAAACATGGTGAATTGATTTCATTGTGTAGTATTAGTACTTTTTGAACAGGATTCTGTAATAACCATGATCATTTTTGTCACTATAATCATGAAATTAAATGTTCATGCCATTTCATCTCTAGTTATGATCAACTATGATCAACTAAAATCAACTAATTATGTTTTTTACAGTATAATATGCAAAGTACAATTTTCTATAAAAAAAAAATATTTGATTATGTTCTTTTCTCTGACACGCGTTGTTGGGTGTGGAAGGTTACTAATGTGATTTATCTGTAAATTAAATTAATGCTTTTTCAATTATGAATTAATTGAAATAAAATTAATTCTTTGATTTAAATATTTATTTGGTAATGCGTCGTGTAGGTCTTAAATTTCAATCTTTATGGTCTTAAAATGTCTTAAAAAGGTCTTAAATTTGACTTACTGAAACCTGCAAGAACCCTGTATCATGTTTTTTTCCTATATTTTTTATACCTAGCCTGCACAATACATTTAAAATAAGAATAATTTAATTGTATATTATATTGTATGCACTAAAGCTGGTGAAAACCTATCTCAGTCAGGTCCACAATGTCAGATGACAGATTAAGCAATTTAGATGTTCTAAGTATTGAGTCAAGGAGGGCAAAGGCCTTAAATCTAGATGAATTTGCTGATCTTTTTGCAAAAAAACCCACAAAAATCGTAGAATACAGTTAATGTGACTGATTCTGAATATGTAATGCAAATGTAAAAAATATAATAGAAATGCAAATACATTGTTGAATGATTGTAAACATGGTATTTTGCCTGTTAATGCCTACAGTGCAGTGAGAAAATGATATGACAACAATAAGGTCTAAATGTAACTGGCCCCTCTAACAGTACAACTGGCCCCAGCTTGGCCCCCCCAGTTGAAATGGTCTAGAACCGCCACTGATCTACGTGCTCTCGAGTTTTGCTACTGATTTACCTTCATAAAGACGGAGCCACTTTCTGCTCTTATGTTTACTCCATGCACTGTCAAGGGCTTCATCATATCTGTCGTGGTACCGGTCTTTGCAGCAATTATTTTACCGCAAATACTGCATTGCGTGCTGTTGGCATCAAGCCTGGAGAAATGTAGCCATACTCTTGATCGACTTTTCCACATCTTTATGGTATTGTGTGTGTGTGTGTGCTCGCGTCTCATGAGTATGTGCGCGGAGAGTTTGTGTGTGTGTGCTCGGGTCACATTGAGTATGTGTATGTGCGCGAGTTTGTGTGTGTGCTCGCGTTTTATATAAGTATGTGCGTGGAGAGTTTGTGTGTGCGCGCACGCGTCTCATGAGTATGTGCGCGGAGAGTTCGGCGTGTCTCCTGTGTGTAGAGTTTGCTTATATGTGCGTGAGCGACTTTAGGTGTGTCGTTGTGCATTTCATATGTATTTGTTTTATCAAAAACTAATAAATTATAGTTTTTTTATTTAAAATAAAAGGAAAAGGAATTTACAAAGGAAATGTTTGCTGTTTACTGTTCATGTTTTTTTATTGTATGGAAAAATCCCACTTAAAAAAACAGACCGCCATTACATTTTTTTTCCTCTCGCGCACCCCCTGGTGGTTGCTCGCGTACCCCTGGGGGTGTGCGTACCACACTTTGGGAATCCCTACGCTAGAGTATAGGATTAGACTCAGCTAGGGTAAAGGATTAGAACCCAGCCGACGTCGACTGTAGACACGCTAGGGTATAGGATTAGCACCCAGTCGATGTGTAGACGCGCTAGAGAATAGGGTTAGACTCGGCCCACGTCGACTGTAGATGCGCTAGAGTATAGGATTAGACTCACCCGCCGTCTATGTGTAGACGCGCTAGAGTATAGGATTAGAACCCAGCCTATGTCGATGTGTAGACGCGCTAGAGTATAGGATTAGACTCAGCTGCCGTCGATGTGTAGACGTGCTAAAGTATAGGATTAGAACCCAGCCGATGTCGATGTGTAGATGCACTAGAGTATAGGATTAGCATCCAGCAGATGTCGACTGTAGACGCGCTAGGGTATAGGATTAGAACCCAGCCGACGTCGATGTGTAGACGCGCTAGGGTATAGGATTAGAACCCAGCCGACGTCGATGTGTAGATGCGCTAGGGTATAGGATTAGAACCCAGCCTATGTCGATGTGTAGACGCGCTAGAGTATAGGATTAGACTCAGCTGCCGTCGATGTGTAGACGCGTTATAGGATTAGCACCCAGTTGCCGTCGATGTGTAGACGTGCTAGAGTATAGGATTAGACTCAGCTGCCGTCGATGTGTAGACGCGTTATAGGATTAGCACCCAGTTGCCGTCGATGTGTAGATGCGCTAGAGTATAGGATTAGACTCAGCTGCCGTCGATGTGTAGACGTGCTAGGGTATAGGATTAGCATCCAGCTGCCGTCGATGTGTTGATGCACTAGAGTGTAGGATTAGACTCAGCTGCCGTCGATGTGTTGATGCACTAGAGTGTAGGATTAGACTCAGCTGCCGTCGATGTGTAGACGCGCTATAGGACTAGCACCCAGTTGCCGTCGATGTGTAGATGCGCTAGGGTATAGGATTAGCACCCAGCTGCCGTCGATGTGTTGATGCACTAGAGTGTAGGATTAGACTCAGCTGCCGTCGACAATAATTTCTTCACTGAGAAAATAAAAAGCATCAGAAATACAACTATAAATGTACAACCTTTGACAGTGTCTTATGATTCTTATAATTATTTTCTATAATTATCTCCCCTCAAGAACAATTGCAGTGCTTTATAACTTAACTCTTTCCCCACCAATGATGGAATTTTCTGTCATTTATTAGACAATGCTTCCCCGCCATTGACAGAATTTTCCATCTTTCCGTGTTTTCACTGTTATAAGGTAGGGGGCGCTATGACACATCTTCTAAAAGAGTACAGAATCTCTGGATTAAAACAGAGGCGAAAAGAAGCAGAAACAAGAGATAGCATGTAAGAAGATGCATATGTAAATAATAAATAAATAATCATCAAATCAAATCAAATCAAGTATATTTGTATAGCGCTTTTCACAATACAGATTGTATCAAAGCAGCTTCACAGTATTAAATTAAAATACAATAATACAACAAGGTTTGTTTCTAGTGGAATTTATTGATTGATAGAATAAAATTAAATATCCCCAAAATATCCCCAACTGAGCAAGCCAAAGGCAACAGTGGCAAGGAACTGAAAAAACTCCATCAAGTGACCTAATGGTGTCCTAAAACTCCATCAGGTGACCTAATGGAGAAAAAAAATACCTTGGGAGAACCCAGGCTCAGTCGGGGGCCAGTTCTCCTCTGGCATTTATGAACTAGAGGCCGGATTGTAGTTTGAACTGTAAGATTAACAATATTATATGAATGCCTGGCCGAAAAGATGCGTCTTTAATCTAGTTTTAAACTGGGAGAGCGAGTCCGAGCAACGAACAGTATCAGGAAGACTATTCCAGAGTTTCGGAGCCAAATGTGAAAATGCTCTCCCTCCTTTGGTTGATCTGGATATCCTAGGTATGACCAAAAGCCTCGAATTTATTGATCTTAAAGCGCGCGATGGATTATAGGGCGATAGAAGATCCGTTAAATAGACTGGAGCTAAGCCGTTTAGGGCTTTATAAGTCAGTAGCAATAACTTATAATTAATACGGGACTTTATAGGTAGCCAATGTAGTGATGATAAAATCGGTGTTATATGATCATATTTTCTTGATCTAGTAAGAACTCTAGCGGCTGCATTTTGGACTAACTGTAGCTTGTTTATTGAGGATGCAGGACAACCGGCTAATAAAGCATTACAGTAATCTAGTCTCGAGGTCATGAATGCATGAACTAACTTTTCTGCATCAGAAACTGATAGCATGTTACGTAGCTTAGCAATGTTTCTAAGGTGGAAAAAGGCTGTTTTTGTAACATACGAAATATGATTTTCAAAAGACAGGTTACAATCGAGTATAACACCCAGGTCTTTTACTGTAGAGGATAAAGTAACAGGACATCCTACGATGTCAAAGTTGTATTGTGAGAGGTTCTGTGGGCGGTTTTTTGAACCGATAAGTATTACCTCTGTCTTGTCTGGATTTAATAAAAGAAAATTACGCATCATCCAATCTTTTATATCTTTAACACACTCTGTCAATTTGGATAATTTAGCGTTTTCATCCGGCCGTGATGAAATATATATTTGAGTGTCATCAGCATAACAATGGAAACTAATTCCATGTTTCCTTATAATATTTCCAAGTGGCATCATATATATTGAGAATAATAGAGGGCCTAACACAGATCCCTGCGGCACTCCATAGTTTACTGGAGTTATGATCGATTTTTCTCCATTTAAAGAGACAAAATGGTAGCGGCCAGATAGGTATGATTTGAACCAGCTTAATGCTTGTCCTTGAACACCAGTATAATTTTGTAGTCGATCTAAGAGTATTGTGTGATCTATAGTATTGAACGCAGCACTTAGATCAAGTAAAACTAGTATTGAGAAACAGCCTTGGTCAGAAGCTAAAAGTAAATCATTTGTGATTTTAACGAGCGCAGTTTCAGTGCTGTGATGCGGTCTGAATCCTGACTGAAACTTTTCATAGATATAATTTTCTTGTAAGAAAGAGCCCAGTTGAGCGGACACCACTTTTTCTAATATTTTAGACATAAATGGAAGATTTGAAATGGGTCTATAATTTGCTAGATTATTAAGATCTAATTGTGGTTTCTTAATGAGAGGTTTTATAACTGCCAGTTTAAATGTTCTAGGAACATGACCTAAAGATAAAGATGAGTTAATAATATTGAGGAGAGGCTCTTCCACTACAGGTAACACTTCTTTCAGTAATTTAGTTGGTATAGGATCTAATAAACATGTTGTTGTTTTAGATGAAGTGATAAGTTTATTTAACTCTTTTTGTTCTATAGTTGTAAAGCATTGTAATTGTTCTTGAGGGGTGATAATTGAGGCTGAATTATAAGGCGCGATTGAAGATTGAACGTTTACAATTGTGGTTCTGATGCTTTCTATTTTCTCAGTGAAGAAGTTCATGAAATCATTACTACTAAACTGTAACGGGATATTTTGTTCGGGTGACTTCTGTTTATTTGTTAGTCTAGCCACGGTGTTAAATAAAAACCTAGGATTATTTTGATTATTTTCTATTAGTTTGCGGAGGTGCTCGGCCCTGGCCGCTTTTAGGGCCTTTTTATAACGTGACGTACTGTCTTTCCACGCGATTCTAAAGACCTCTAAATTAGTTTTTTTTCCATTTACGCTCTAAATTACGGGTAACTGTGTCATGAATGTTTTTCTTGACCTCAACTACAGTGGTACAAATTGAATTTGTCATTAAAATGTTATAATGGCTTCATGACAACCAATGTCAAAACCAACCACATGACAGTTTAATGAAATGTTAACCCATAAAGCTAAGTGGTTTCTTAAGTTTGATAATTAATCTGCTATGTCATGTTTATGACATATTTATGACAGGTTGTGTTGTTTTAGTAATGTCAAGTTGCCATAACAAAGACATCTCACACAATGTCATATTTGCATTAAAAATTTCATAATTGAGCGAATGACACTTAATGACAGTTGTCATAAACATGCATAAAACCTCCTTCATATTTATGACATGTGTCATATCATGATTATAACGGTGTCATGTCAGTCTTATGCACACCCCTTCAAGTAAAGTGTTCCCCCGCCACTGAGACTCGCCATCCGACCCGGCATTAAAAACACAGTATTCATACACTATTATAATAATAATAATAATAATAATAACAACAATAATAATAATATAATATATGCTTAGTTGCCTCTTCAATTCCTGTCTTCTGCACAAGTGTTAAAATATAATTAAGCGTACCTCACCGCTATGTGCTTGTGCACTACAGATCAAGTATGCCTATATGCCTGGGACGTCACAATTGTTTAGTTCATATTACCTGTAATTGTGAATTGTCTGTATAATTTGTTAGGATAGCCTATTATGTGATCAGTAATCTTCATTTGTGTTTTTTAAATGTATAAGCAATATCACAGGAGTGTTATGGAATACAGACTCGGAAACAGGGAAATGCAACAACAGGTTCATTATTCGGCAGCACAGAGCGTAATGGTGGGAAACAGGCGAGTGAACAGGGCAATGATAGATAACATTGACTTGAGATGGATGAGAATGGAAAGTCTCTGTCTTACAGGTGCAGGAGATTGTGGATTGCTGAAGCAGACAGAGCACACACCTCGCTGGATGGAAAGGTAGGTGAGAACACACACACGAAGGACCAGGAGACACAAAGGGATCATATGCCGGAGATACTTGGAGAGGAATGACGTAGGAGAATAATCGCTACAGTATAACGTTAGAGAGAAATCGCACGAGTCAGGTAGGTAGTCCAAACAATGTCTATAAACAAGACCGGAGGCTGAACTGGTGCAAGGTGTGTGCTTAAGTAGCAGAACTGTAGATGAGGGAGATGCAGTGCAGGTGTATGTGATATTAATTACGTGCAGGTGAGTGCCAGAAACGATTATGGGTTACGAAGTGCAGATACGATGACTCGTGACAGAGCTGTTGACCGTGACAGTACTCGTGACAGGTGTGGCGGCCATCTTGGCTGAATGCTCAGTCATTGTGGCCATTTTGGCTGAAGACTCAGGCATGGCGGCCATCTTGGCTGAAGACTCAGGCGTGGCGGTCATCTTGGCTGAAGACTCAGGCGTGGCGGCCATCTTGGCTGAAGACTCCGGCGTGGTGGCCATCTTGGCTGAAGACTCAGGCGTGGCGGCCATCTTGGCTGAAGACTCAGGCGTGGCGGTCATCTTGGCTGAAGACTCAGGCGTGGCGGCCATCTTGGCTGAAGACTCAGGCGTGGTGGCCATCTTGGCTGAAGACTCAAGTGTGTTACTTTCTGGAGCAGATTCGGGGATTTCACACTTGGGAACGGACTGAGGAGCGAACTCTGGCCTAAAAAGAAGGATGAGCGGTTTTTCGGGAGTGGAGCAGCTCAGCAGGAGGGCATATAGAACATGTTGTTCTAATGTGCAGTTGCTAGTTATCCAGGGCATTCGTGAATACAATTGTTCGTTCAAACCTGCATGAAAAAGTGTCATCAGCTCTGCATCGTCCAGGAAAACTGCCAAAGATAGCTTCAGGAACACTGTAGCAAATTCGGCAAGGGGACGACCATTCTGAGAGAGGGTGTAAAAGTGGTCCAGGGGACGGAGTGGAATGCTCATAGCTGTAGTCGGTCTTGGTCCGGTCTTCTGTAATGGAATACAGACTTGGAAACAGGGAAATGCAATAACAGGTTCTATATTCGGCAACACAGAGCGTAATGGTGGGAGACAGGCGAGTGAACGGGGAAATGATAGATAACGTTGACTTGAGATGGATGAGAAAGTCTCTGTCTTACAGGTACAGGAGATTGTGGATGGCTGAAGCAGACGGAGCACACACCTCGATGGACGGAAAGGTAGGTGAGAACACACACACAAAGGAACTGGAGACATGAAGGGATCAGACGCTGGAGAAACTTGAAGAGGAATGACGTATGAGAATAATTGTATGAGAGTATAACGTTGGAGAGAAATCGGAGATGCGGTGCAGATGTGTGTGATAGTAATTACGTGCAGGTGAGTGCCAGGAAGGATTATGGGGAATGAAGTGCAAATACGGTGACTGGTGACAGAGCTGGTGACCGTGACAGTGAACAAGAGTGCTGTTTTCCCCCCAATATCAGCACAATTTCAAATGGGATATTGATTTTATACAACAATAAACAAGACATTAATTTTGAGTTGGTTTTAAACACAATAAATTGTCTGTTTTTGCTCTCTTTTGCCAATGAAAATAGTTCCAAACAAAGCCAAAGCAGAACAGTTGTTTCACCGAGCAACAGCATTTTGGTAAAGAATGAATCTGTGATTCGAACAAATCGGTAGAGTGATTCAATGACCCATTTCTGAAGATGTTAATGTGCTTCATTCCTTAATGAATCAGCCGTTTGAATAAATCAGAATAAATCAGTTGAATGAAGGTTTCAATGTACCAAGCAAACTTCTCGCTATCAAACTCTCTCTGGAAGAGTGGAAGCACTGGCTAGAGGGCGCTCACCATCCGTTCACAGTACTCACCAATCATATGAACTTGGAGTATCTTTGTGATACAAAGAGACTAAACCTCTGGCAGGCCAGGTGGGCATTGTTCTTCTCTAGATTCAATTTCTCCATTACCTGTCATCCTGAATCAAGAAATACTGATTTCCTCTCCCATATTCATGCTTCTGAAAGTGTTTCTGAATCTCCAGAGCCTGTGATCCCCTCTAGCCTAATCATTCGTCCCATCCAGTGGTCCTTGATGGAGCAAATTGCTAATGTAGTGCCCCCGATGCAGTTCCGTCGGGGTGTCCACCTGATCCACCCTGATTCATAACACAAGGAAAGATGGCGCCTGTGTGCTCGGCAAGCCCTTGCCTAATCGCTGTTGTGTACGCCATGTGTTTATTTGCCCAGTTCATGTGTTCGTCAGTTACAACAAAAGCTCTATCATATGTCTATGATCGTGACTTTCTGATTGGCATTGGATACATTTTTACTGGTCTTTCCATCGGGAAAGACGGAAGACAGAAATATTTTTATTTTTTACCTTTGCGTCGGGTACCTCCGGAATTGTGCTGCGTGCTGGACTGTAGTCTATATAAAAGAAAAAGATGTTGCAGAAAACGGGGGAGGCGAGTGTTCGAGTGCAACTGAGAAGACTGCTCTTTGTATTGAAGGGGACTGTTGGTTGTGTGAAGGCCCTGAACTGTCATTTGGACAGCTCATTGGGAAATTCTTCCTTGGCCTATCTGTTTGAATCGAGGCGCCTGTTCGCGGATCTTGGTTCATCGGCGGCAGAGTGTTACAATGTGGATTGTCTCTTGGGACAGACGTTATTAATGTCAACTGGCCCTTCTATCACTGACCTTGGGTCTTCGGTGGCAGAGAGAGGCGATTTGGATCGTATCTTTGGACAGACGGCATCAACGTCATCTGACTTATCTATCCTAAGGTACTGTTTCTCTGATTGTGTTTTTCCCATATCGCGGAGATTGGTGCCTAGACATAAGAAATATCATCCTCATTGGAGAGGAGTAAACCATGCCGACCTCTGACCTCTCAATTTTGTTCACTCTTTAAAATTGAGGACAGACATGCCTTTCATACCACAGACTTCTGAAAATATTTTAAATATGGTCTTGATAAATGCTAGGTCTGTTGCAAACAAGATACATTTTTTTAATTACTTTTTATTTTTATTTTTAATTATTATTTTTTAATCAATGATTTTATTTCTTCTTGTGAGTTGGACATTGTTTTTGTGACTGAGACATGGTTAAATGTTGATGAATTACACTCTTTTTCAGATACAGCCCCTGTTAATTATAATTTTCTGAGTACTCCCAGGGCAACTGGTAGGGGTGGTGGGATCGCTACAATTTTTAGAAATTGTTTTAAATGCCGACTGCTTTCAGTTGAATCCTATCTGAGTTTTGAAGTTCAACTGTTCAAGATTGATTTGGATTGTCCAGTTCTGTGTGCTCTTCTTTATAGACCTCCTAAATACAATAAGGAGTTTATTAATGATTTTTCAGACTTCTTATCAACTGTGATTCCTACTTCTGACAGCATATTCATTTTGGGTGATTTAAATATTCATGTGTGTTGTCCTGACAAACCATTAGTCGAAGAATTTTTAGATCTTGTGGACTCTTTTAATCTTACACAATCTGTACTGGGGCCCAGTCATCATCATCATCTTCTTCATTTATATAGCGCTATTAACAATGTAGATTGTTCCAAAGTGGCTTTACAGAGATACAAGGATAGTTTAAAGTAACATAGATTGTTTGGGCTTTATAGCAGTTCTTGAATAAAGTTATTTTCCAGCAAAAGTTAATTTGATTGATTCACTTCCATTGCAACGATCATTAGTTATTAACTTAGGGGGCGCTAACACGACACTGTTTTAACAGGAAACTCTACACATGTGAGAACGCTGATGGCATGCACATGTGTATTACAAGTTCAGTCTATTGGTATGCGCGTTTGAATTTATGTGCGCAGGTTTGTAATTCCCTACAAACCAAGCCTTAAAAAACTACTTGTCTGGCCTTAACATTTTTGATACGGAATTTTATCACTTTGGGGTAGATAAGCGAACCGAATTTTCCCGACAACGCTTTATCTGTAGAGTGGTAAAGGGATCCTCCATAAGGAGAGACTAGTTGGCACTTTAGCACCCCGCTATGACATCGGGTCCAGGAGAAGGTCCTTCATCAGATCTGGATACAGCCTGGATCCGGCAGGCTGCGGAAAACCTAGGGATAAACAAAAACACTAAAATTAGCATAGATGCCATTCTTCTTATGATGTAACGAGTACATCAGGATTTATGGGAAGTGTTCCTGGTTCCGGCTGACCTAATCTATGCAGCCTAACATTGAATTATAGAAGTCTATAATGTATTATGTGTATGCTAGGTCAAAGAGATGTGTTTTTAGCCTAGCTTTGAACTGACAGAGTGTGTCTGCTTCCCGGACAATGTTAGGAAGACTGTTCCAAAGTTTTGGTGTTAAATACGAGAAGGATCTACCACCAGCAGTTGATTTTGATATTCTAGGTATTATCAACTGGCCGGAATTTTGAGATTGCAATAGACGTGAAGGACTATAATGCATTAACAGCTCGCTCAAGTACTGCGGAGCTAAACCATTTAGTGCTTTGTAAGTAATAAGCAATATTTTAAAATTTATACGATGTTTAATAGGGAGCCAATGCAGTGTTGACAGAACCGGGCTAATGTGGTCATACTTCCTGGTTCTGGTAAGAACTCGAGCTGCTGCGTTTTGGACCAGCTGTAGTTTGTTTATTAAGGACAACCACACAGTAGAGCATTACAATAATCTAGCCTCCCTTGAGGTCATGAACACATGAACTAATATTTCTGCATTTGTCAATGAGAGCATATGGCGTAATTTAGATATATTTTTAATATGGAGAAATGCGGTTTTACAGATACTAGACACGTGACTTTCAAATGAAAGATTGGTATCAAAGAGCACACCCAGGTTCCTAACCGACAACGAAGACTTAACAGAGCAGCCATCAGTATTCTAGGTTATTATGTGAGGAAGTTTTTTGTCCAATAATTAGAATCTCTGTTTTTTCAGAATTTAGAAGTAGGAAATTACGAGTCATCCAATTTTTTATATCAGCTATGCATTCCGTTAATTTTGTGAATTGGTAAGTTTCGTCAAAGCATGAAGAAATATAGAGCTGAGTATCATCGGCATAACAGTGAAAGCTAATTCCATGCTTCCTAATGATAGGGTAGCATGTACAGAGTGAAAAGCAACAGTCCTAGTACTGAGCCTTGTGGTACGCCATACTGAACTTGTGATCGATGAGATCTCTTCATTTACTGCTACAAACTGATAACGGTCAGATAAGTATGATTTAAACCACGTTAATGCAATTCCACTAATGCCAACATAATTTTCGAGTCTATTTAAAAGAATGCTGTGGTCAATAGTGTCAAATGCAGCACTAAGATCGAGTAACACTGATAGAGAGATACAACCACGAACGGATGATAAGAGCAAATCATTTGTGACTCTAATGAGAGCCGTCTCAGTACTATGGTATGGTCTAAATCCGGACTGAAAATCCTCAGATATCATTTCTTTCTAAAAAGGACCATAGTTGTGAAGATACTGTCTTTTCTAGTATCTTTGACAGAAAGGGTAGATTCGAGATCAGCCTGTAATTGACTAATTTTGTAGGATCAAGTTGCGTTTTTTAACAAGCGGTTTAATCATAGCCAGCTTAACACTCTGGGGCCTAAGGTGTTTTTGGGGTCCTTGAGATGTTTTGACATGGCCTGACATTTGTGCTTTTTTTCAGTTGCTTATAAACATATTAACCTGTTAAGCTGCAACCCCACTTTTGAAAAATCCCCAGAAATGACATACCCAAACTGAAACAGATACAGTTCATGAACCCTTTGCACTAAAAACACAAGTATGATCTCATTTGAAAGCTGGCACCTGGCAGTTTATTGTAAATGTAGAATGAATTATTGTCAACTCTGTATTTAGTTAAATGTTTTTCAAGATCATGTCATATTACTATTTTGATTAGACTCTAAAATGCTACTGATGTTTAGTCATCATCTATTAAGTCTTTTGTCTCTATTGTTTTGTGGTGTAAACAAGCCCCATTCAGTCTCAGTCTCCCCCTGCACACATTCACACCTCTCCAGCCTGGTTATGGCTCTAAATATGCATTTCTTTTGTCTGCATTATAGTTACTAACGACTGGCTATTCACAGGCTATTCATAGGGTTTCAAACCCTAATTCAGGGCTCTCAAGTGTCACGCATTGAGCGTGACAGTCACTCATTTCGGTCTTTTGTCACGCACTCCCGCCACACATTGTATTTCTCACGCGGAAAAACTATTTATGCCGCAGCGCCCAAAATTTCTCTGGCCGTGCCGATCTCACTATGGAACCGGCAGCCAGGAATTTAGCGCGTCTCCCCTAGCCGAGACTGCCACTTATCAGCCAATCAAAAAAAAAAGAAAGGGGCTACACAATAGCCAATCAGAAAATAGTACTATTGTATCTGGGTAAGATTTAACGCAACAACCAATGAAAAAAGGCACATCCTGGAATTGTTAACGTGATTCTGCTACAGCGTCTTCGTTCAAAGTTTCGTTCACCCATAGAGGAAACCACTGGAGCTCCGGAGCATCACTTTGAGCGCAGAGTAAGTCATGATGATCTCCTGTTTTAATGTTACAACAAATTCACAACTTCTTTGACACAAACAGTGATAACTTGACTGCTGTTAGAGAATGTTTCCCAGATAATTAGCATCAGTTTTTCGTGAGTGTCTAACTTAGCCAACAGTTTTACAGCCTGATGTCTGCCAGCCTTGCCTGTCTTCAAAACTTGAGAGCCCTGCTAATTTCTTTGATCAAAGTTCTCACTTTCATTTGAAACTGTATCAAATGCCCTTCTGGAATAAAAAAAACATTTTAGTAAGCATTCCTATTTAGAAAAAAAATCATAAAATAATAACTGCTAGGTGGCAGGTGCATCTGGGGCTAGCTAGCATGTTAGCTTAGCACACCATCAATACACGACCATTTATGAGATTAAAACCATGTTTGTGCTCCAAACTTACTTAATAATGCAAATCGAGTGTTTTAAATAATCTTCTGTGATCTAATTTGGCTTCAGATAAAAAAAAATCTGACAGAAAATATATTATTTTATAGTATTCTGCACGATGATAAAGTCTATATCGATTAGCATTACATTATAAATAGAATCTATTATTATGAAATTACCTGACATGGCTCGAAGAACACAGGTAACTCAAATATCATTGCAATCATGTTTATTGTCTTCAAAACATCTTTATCTGCATGTTACATCAATTACAGCGATCTCTGTTAGCTGTGTGTGTATCAGTGACGTCCTGGAATGTCACATGATTATGGCTCTTCTTCATGTGTTCCATATATGGACTATTATTGTGTATATAGCACCCTCAGGCTGTTGGTATGGATTGAAAACACTTTACATCAGTATCCAGCACTCATAATGATTATATATTATATATTATATGGCATTGGTTATAGGCACCATTCTAAGCTTCTGAATGGTCCAGTGAGCACTTTTGGGGCCATAATACGGAAGTGGAAAGACAATAATTTCACCGTAAATTTGCCCCGACCAGTGCTCCTCGCAAGATTTCTGATAGAGGAGTGAAAAGAATAATCAGAAGACCATTGGACCATTCAGAAGCTCACTGGACCATTCAGAAGCTTAGAATGGCGCCTATAACCAATGCCATCATTATGTTTTGCAACAATTAGGTTGCGACGGTCTCGAGACAGCTCTTCGCTTTTACCCATCATGAGATGTGTCTTGTGTGACACCTTGGCAATGAGACCTTTTTGTAGGCCATCATTTGGGACTGAACCAGCTGTTATTAATTTCCACTGACAGGGGGCTGGATTGCTTTTTAATTACTGTAAGTTTTCAGCAGTTGTCTTGGCTTTCCATGCCTTTTTGCGCCTCCCTTTCTTCATGTGTTCAATACTTTTTCCCTGTGTCATTTCACATTATTACACATAACTTAATTTCTGAACTTATTTTTGTTTGTTTCTTTGTATGTATGGCTTACTTGGGTTGTTACCAACATCTGGTGAAAATTTCATGTCAATGGCACCTTTGGAAATATATTTACTGAGAAAAATGTTGACGTGTTCAATACTTATTTCCCCCGCTGTATATATATATATATATATATATATATATATATATATATATATATATATACAGGGTGCGATTTGTGAATAAAACAGAGGGGGGGATGTTTTGAAACATTTTTATTCATAAAAATAAATCATGAGAACATGAACTTCATTCACTGCATTTGCTGCTCTGGACCCTTTTCATTGTTCCCAGCTAGCTAGCTAGAGTTTTCGCGCTGAAAAATTACATAAATATTTGTACTTGGTGACATTCTGAAAAGCTGTACATGGATCAAAGCTAATGGACAGGATCAGATAAATCAGAGCTTAGATTCTCTGCCCGAGCCCGTGTAATGGCAGGTTATGGCCACGGGGGGGCACTGGAGATGTTTAAGAGTAAGTGATGACTGTTAGAAGAAGAAGAATACAAGTTATCTGTTTCATCCTGATAGTTGTGTCCTTGAATACAGAGTATAGAGGAACAATACATGGTGTCAGAAGTGGGATCAGAGACTGTGTTAGCGCAGTACAGCCCAAATCACGAAACTATAGTATCGGCGGATGCTTCGTCATATGGACTTTGAGGTGTCCTGACACAAAAACAGACAGACAGAGAGTGGAAACCAGTCATCTTTATTTCTAGAAGTCTGACATTATCAACATTTTCAACATTATCCATGTTCCAGGTAAAAATCTGATAACAGCCGACGCCCTGTCCAGAGCACCTCTTCCAGCCGTAGCCAAGAGAATGCAAATCTTACCTGGACAGCGTAGTAGAAAGCCTGCCAGCCACACCAACAAAGCTGGAACAGATTAAGAGTGCACAAACCTCAGATAACACCTGCAAATGTCTCAGCCGATACATTGCAAATGGATGGCCGGGACACAGACGAGATGTGCATGAGCAGCTGCTACCCTACTGGCCGAATAGGTCAGTTTGCATGAAGGAAGAGGACTGCTTATGAAAGGAGAGAGACTAATAATCCCTGAGTGCATGAGACCTGATATCCTGCAGAGACTGCACCAGGGACATCAGGGTATCAACAAATGCCTAGCATGGGCCAGAGAATCAGTCTGGTGGCCAGGTACCACGTCCGCTGTAAAGCAAATGGTCGAGAGATGTGAGATTTGCGCATGCGAAGCTCAAACACCAGTCGAGCCTCTGCTCACAACAGAACTCCCAAGCAGACCATGGCAGAGGGTTGCAGCTGATCTCTTCCAATGGCAGAATGGGAACTATTTAGTCATGATAGACTACTTCTCTCGCTATATTGAAGTTTGCTCCCTACCTGGCAGCACATCAGCAAAACAGACTATTGCAAGACTTAAAGCTGTGTTTGCCAGATATGGATGCCCAGAAGTGCTTGTCACGGACAATGGTCCGCAATTCTCCTGTCACGAATTCGCTCAGTTTGCACGGGATTATGACTTTGCCCATGTGACAAGCAGCCCCCGTTACCCCCGTAGCAATGGGGAGGCTGAACGGGCCGTTAGAACTGTGAAGTCTCTTTTAGTGGAAGAGGGAGATTTTCACAAAGCTCTGCTGGCCTACAGGGCCACTCCACTGGCGCACAGGAGCTCCCCAGCACAATTACTGATGGGGAGGAGAATCAGAACACCAGTCCCTGTATCATCGGAGCAGTTACAACCACAGTGTACCTCTCTGAACCTCTCACGATCTTGAGAGGTTCAGAGAAAAGGACACAGTGTTGAAACTATAACAGCAACAAACGTTCAACCAGAGACACCGTACTCAGACCTTGCCACCTCTCCAGCCGGGACAGCAAGTGTGGATCAAACCCACACACACAAAAGGGACTGTTGTTAGTCAGGCACATACACCATGCTCATACGAGGTGGAGACCCCGGAGGGAGGACGGCTGCGACACAACCGTTCACACCTCAGGGAAGTTCTAGTGCCTCAAACATCAGGTGACATGACAGTGACTAGGTCAGGAAGACTGTCTAAGGGTGTATTCACACCAGGAAAGTCCGATAGTTCACTTGCTTTGGTCCGGACCAAATAGAATGTTGATTTTTTTTGTTTGGTACGGTTCGCTTTCACACTGCTCTTTTTGCAAGTGAACCAAAATGTGTAAACAAAACCACACGTGCGCTAAGGTCGTCCATTCGTTGGACAGGAATTCTCAAGCAGGGAAAAGCAGGAAGTGCATAAACAGGCTCAGCATGGAGATATTTCGTAATGTAATATTTGTTATTTTACTGATTTGGTGTTATTCTCTACAAACGCAATATGAAGAAACTATGGTAGTATAGATAAAAGCCCGCCCGCACTGACAATTGATTGCTTGGGTCCTTAAATGCGCTTCGTGAGGCACACTAGCTGGCACACACACGCAAGGTCTCTCGCCCTCTCTCTGCCGTGCGCGCGCTCTTGCTCACTCGCTTTAGACACCATTATGCCAAAATGTCCGTTTTGTTAAGTATCCTCATAAGAGCAGTCAACAGGGATTAAAGTTCTCCGTCGCTACGACGGATTTCCGTTAATTGCAGCAACTCTATGACGGATTTCCGTCAATATGGTTCCAGTCTGTCCTTAATGTCTTAAATTCACTTTTCATAATTTTAAGGCCGTAAATAGGCTTTCATTTCTCAAATAGTGTAATAAATGTCTTAACTTTAGTTTGAATAGTCTTAAATTAAGGAAAGACGAGGTGTATTCACCCTGCTGAGTGGGATGTGATCAAAGCCTGGAGTGGAGCAAAAGCACGTTCCTCTCTCCACTCTAAGCATTCTGTAATCACTTCGCTCATGGTCCACTCCGGGTTTTCAATTACCGCTCACGGAAAGTGCATGTCAGGCTACAGCTGAGCTATATTTCGGTTACCATGGACACACTTATAATGCAGGTAGGGCTGGGCGATATATCGATATAAAAAATATATCGATATATTTTTGAAATGCGATATGGAATTAGACCATATCGCATATCGATATAGTTAAAATTTGCGCTGTGATCCTTGCTCCCCTCTCCTCCGCTCCTCCTTTTCCACTCTGCGTGCGTGTTTAGAGCGTTATGTTATGAGAGGCGAATCATGACTACTTCAGAAAACCCAGCACAATAGGAACTACCAGGCAGTGACATAAGTGTACGCTGAAATAAAGTTTTTCACCTCAGAAAAACGGACGTTCTTGTCCTGTCAGCCGTTATACTGTTCTCGTAGCGCACACTCAATTGCACGCGAAAGAAAACTACGAGCATGCAACGCCGTTACGTTGTAAATTACCCGAAATAAAAGTAATGCAGGGATGATTTTCATTCTATTCACCAGGAGCAGTTTCCATGTTTCATTAACAGTTATTGTTAATATTGTGTATTCACCAACTGTCGTTTCCATATTAACCCCAAAATGCCACTATTTTTCTTTGTATTCTTTTTTATATTTTTAAATGACTGTAGTGGCTCATACCAACATTGTATTAACAAAAACTAGTTTGGGACTGCTATTTAATAGCTTTAGCATAGGCCTAATGTTTATGTATTAGTACTAGTCTTTACTATTAGTCATATTCTTACAATTTATGTTAAGTAAAGGGGAAAAGTACTTTTTTTAACACTAATTTTGTGTAAACGTGTTATAATTTGCCTATATATAATATTTTCCCCTTTACTTAACGAAAGTTTAAGTAAAGGGGAAGGCTTAGCGAAATGGGGGGAGAATGGCAAGCCTTTTAGTTCGTGGACTAAAAAAATCAAACAGCCAGGTACGTCTTTGCACAGTATGTCACAGGAGACTTCAATATGGCAGTAATGGTAAAAAAGTGCTAGGTCACCATCAATCAGAAGCTAGTCACAATGCTGCCGTTCGTGCTCTACAGTAGCCTACATGCTCCCTGCCTGGTTTTCATAGATTAAAATAGCTTTTAAAATACCCCTACTGGCAATATTAAAGCGGTTTAAAACGTCTCCCCTTAAAACGCTATTGGTCTCGACTATGTAAAAAGTTAAAGGAATATGACTTGGCCTAAAAAAAAATTTCAGTCAGAAGAATTTTTTTCACTTTAATCCCTGAGTCAAATAAAAAGGCGCAGTTTTCTGCAATTGGGTCGGTTCATGTTCACACCGTAAACGAACCGTACCAGAGTTCGTTTGGAACCGTACCAAGACCATCTCTTCAGCTGGGTCTCGGTTCGATTGTTTGGTCCGCACCCGAGTTCGATTGCTGTATTCACACCTGCCCAAAAGGTCCGCACCAAGGGGGGAAACGAACTAGAGTTCGATTCAATCGAACCAAACGAGGCAGGTGTGAATACACCCTAAGGCTCCTGAGAGACTGGACCTTTGAACATGAAGCACATGCATACACACCACAGAGGGAAAGATTTAAGATAAAGTTTACAAAAGGGCTACCGTGTATGGAGCTAGAATTGTCTCTTTATTACATGCAAGAAAATAAATGATCTGAGAGAAAAAAAAAGTTTGAGAGAAAAAGTTATCACACTGATAGCAAAAAAGCATTTCATGAGAGAAAAAAGAATGTTTGAGAGAAAAAGTTTTCATACCAATAGCAAAAAATAATAATATTTGAGACTAAAAAAAGTTTTGAGAGAAAGTATTTTCTCATAGAACATAAAAAAAATAGAAATTTGAAATGTTTAAAATTTAAAAAATCTCTCTCAAAATACTTTGAAAAAAACTCTCAAATATATATTTTTTGCTATCAGTGTGAAAACAGTTTCTCTAAAAAAAAAGTGTTTCTCTCAAAATGCTTTTCTTTGCTCTCGATGCAATTTCTTTTTCTCATGTCAGGATTTTGCTTTTGCTGTGTAAATTGTGTCATGGGCAGGGCCACGTTCCTATTGGCCAGTCGGGTGAGCATCGTCTTGCTGGGCCCGGTGTGATGCGTGCGAGTGGAGGAGACGCTGAGCATGACATGTGACGTTACATTTTGTAACACAATTTGGGGGAAACTGATAACCTGATAACAGCACAAAGATCGAAACAATCCTCATGATGACAAGCCAACAGATGATCACATTGATGCACAACTGAACTGCTCTTTCAGGGTCAAGAAAGGCTGTGGAATTATATCACTTTGTAAAGCTTGTTTCATGAGTCTGTGCTGCCCTGTTAACCCTGTAAGACCCCTTGTTGTAAAATTACAACGTTACCTGCTTGATAGTGGTGCATCAGTGTTGACTCATGTTTTAAATTGAACATTTCATTCAAACAATTCCAGCAGAGATTTCCATGTCCACATAAATCACACTGACTGTCTTTCTCTCAAACTATCTGTCTATCTCTCTATCTTTCTCTAGTGATGGATGCAAATGAGGAGCAAAACTGCAGCCTTCTGACATATTGACAAGTTATCATTAATGAAGTACTTAATTTAACAAAAATTTTAGACCACCATTCTTAACTTTACCATTCTTAACAACTTTATCATACTTAATGTAAACCATATAGAAGATATTTACATGTTATATAAAGGTAGTTGAGATATAAGACAAATCTGGTCTTTTTAGACCTGTAGGTTGCTGCACAATTTAAATTGTAAATTGAGTAGGATTACCTCTTCTACTTTTATTTACGATCCAGCTCTGCTGGATCATTTGCGTATCTCTGCTCTGGGTTTACTGGAATTAACTTACAAAAACTGATTTGCATTGTGCCCTGTATTAAAATTCTGAATTACAGATGAGGGAATAGTCAAAGGAGATGTAGGGACTTTGGAAACAAGTCGCCTTTAAGCATTATGATCCACTCACTAGCTATGATTAACAACTAAGATCTTCTCCACCAAAATGGTTTGAGTCTTTCCACATTTTGCTAAAAGCTACAGTGTGCAACTTTTGACCCTCTAGCAGTTAAGTCTGCTAACTCTCAGTTCCTAATCCATCCTTGTTTAGAGTGCAGTTAAATTAGTCCAGTGCAGACTACAGACACATGATACTTGAGAGAACATTTACCTTTCATTCATTCAGACAGACGATGAAGACAAGCATTAAGCCAAAGATACACAAGATCTCCATGAAATCCTGAGCAGTCCTAAACGTCCAGTGAATATTGGTTTGATTTGTGGAAGCATTGCAAAGTTATAAGTTAATTAATCGGTCAGGTAACACCCATTTTTACAGGTTGACCTAAAGCTGCTGAACACAATGTCCGAGCTTAACGAAACTTGGCACACATAGACAACAGGACATTCTGAGGATGCACACCAAGTTTCGTACAATTCTGCCAATAGGGGGCTTTACAACTAAAACATCATTATAACTCTGCAACTGTATGATCCATGAAATAGAAAATTTGCATACATCTTCATTGGTGGATGTCCTAATATATCATCTAATATGACTTGTATGCTTAAAAAAAATATGCAATCAAATTTCAGCGGAGCATATCTGATTGATCCACCTTTATATATGTAACCCCTCTCACCCGGGTCCTTCACACCCTGCTCCGTGTGGGTCTCGAACCCGGGTCTCCGGCATGAGAGTCAGGCGCTCTAACAAGGAGGCTAAAGACTGCAGCCTCTAGCATCTGTCGCTAGAGCGCCTATTGAGATCAGAGGAGTGAGGTTTACTCGCACAGCAACTACTAGCTGGCCTCCGTTACACTCACCCCCCTAAAAAATTGTCAGGGCTTCACCAGATCTGCACACTCCGCCCACTTGTTCACTCTCCCCTGATTACTGATTCACCTCACCTGCACCTGCATATAACACCATGCAAGGACCATCTGTTGGCCCAATGATGGAATCCAACGGCCTGGCGAAGGTATAATGTGTGTATGTATTTTCAGCGCTCCAGTGAAGTTCAATTAATTCATTGGATTTTAGTTTTAGTATTACTTTAGCTCTATGTGTAATCTAACTCCAATTTCAAATGATAATCAAATTTAGATCGTGTTTCTGATTAGAAAATAATCATAAATATTGATTATGAATTAATTTAGATCTTTGATTAATCTGAGCATCTAATCATTTTAAATATTCGTTCATTATGGACCTAGTGTCACTGAGACGTCACGTCGCGAATGTGCGCTCACACTCACAATCTAGCCAGTCCTGAAATAGTCAGAGGGTGCAGTGCAAGTATTTTACCCTATGCAGTCGCGCACTACAGACCCATAGGTTTAATTTTTGGTAATAGTTGCAGCGTACAACATGCTAAGTCAGGAGATCAGAAATCAGAAGGTCTTCCTAAGATGTGCCCCATGGTCCATTCAAAGTGCCTTCAGTTTGATCTATCCTGGGCAAAGATTTGCGGAAACACCAGACTACACTTTTAATCTACTGAAATTAATGATTTCTGAAACTTCAGAATAAACTAAGATGTAACATTTATTTGTCAGGTAAAAATGTATCATGCCAATTTTACAGAAGTAAATGATTAGAAGCCAATTCAGAAAAATACATGACATCATTTACTCAAAGACTCTAAAATTAAGTAATGTTTTCCTGACAGAGCCACACAGTGGTGTGTCAGGGCTTTCCAACAGGAAAACACAGAAACATCACTGTATGGGGGTTCCTGGTAAAGAGTCCCAAAAACTGCTCTGTCACCTCACCTTAAATACCTAGACCAGAGCAAAAAGGGTTATACAAATATTGTTTAGAGTTGTTTGGCCAATCCATTCACTCCAGGGGGTAGATTGAGATACCTGGTTTCTTGAGATATCGTAAAGAGATATCACCCAGAGAGGAGAACAGGATTCTCCTAAGTTCTCAATCTTTCTCATTAAACCAATGAAATCAAGACCATTTTACCAGTCGCACTGAGACACTTAAAATGATACCAAACATGAAAAGGAAAAACAATATATTCACAAGATACACCATATGTGATCTATAGACATTCTTAATGAACTTTCAGTGCCTTGAGGAGGGAGAGGGGGGATGAGTTGAAGTCAAACAAGGGGACAAGGAGATAAGTTTGGGCAGGACAAGGTCCTGTGCTCTGTCTTTGCTATCTGCTGTCCAGGGTGCATTTTATGGCTTTATTGCAGGGTGCGTTTTGTCTTAGCAGGAAAATCAGTCCTTACCAAGACACGCAAGACTCACTCCCAAGACTTACCTGCGATACTCATCTTTATTCTGTGTTCCTGTTTACCATCTGCCATCACTGATCTCCTTCATCTTCCGTTCTCCAGCCTGGTCTACCTCCATCTGCAAAAGACATTCAGTTATTTCTCCAGCTAAGTTCTATATTCATTTCCACATTGCCATTATCAACTCAACTATACATCTGATGGTTCCGTGCTGCTTCTTCTCACCTGTCTGATTCATCTCTAAACCTGACAAAAATGGCCCAAATAAGATTAATATAAGAGCTACAACGTCATACAACTTATTATTTATGTATATTAAGCAAGGATGAATGCACTTTAATTTTACTCGCGATCTGTGAAACTCGTGCTCTCTGCAATTATGCATCTCATTTCAGTGACGTCATACGCAGCGCCCGTCTTATGACAAACGTCACGCTATAATTATATAGTTAATTTGGCAACACATTATGTTACTTATTTCATTTTGAGTGAGAATATAATTATTACAAATTATGTACATTTTTCTGATCAGCTCAATTTTGACCTGGGTTACATGCAGGTTTAAAGGGAATCAGTCATGACATTGTGCAGCAATCAGAAACATGAGAATAGCCCATAAACGGTTTCAGTTTCGGTAACACACACCTGGAATTTGAATTTTATTCAAATGTGTTTTTGCAGCTGATTTGGGAAGTCTGTGTAAACTTAAAGGTGTTTGTACACAGCAGAAAACACTCTGAAAATCTGTGATAAACACATACAATGATGATATAATCATCACCAGTCATGACTTTTTTGCCTTTCCCAGTCTCTTTTAAAAAGGCTTTTTGTGATTAACTAAAATGTGTGACTCAAACTGTATTTATGAATGAAAACACAGTAGAGTCAGAGAGATGAGATGGAAAGGAGGAGAGACAAGATGATCATGAGATGCAAATTTAAATGAGCCATCCTCCATAAAACATAAAACTAACACTCTCTACCCCTAAAAGAAAGACCAACACCTTTAATCAACCATGAAGCTCTTCAAGTCCCTGTGGATCTTACTGGGTAAAGTACAACATACATACATCTCGCTATTTTACTTGATTGTAGATTTGTAATATAGTTTACACTCATCTCTCTCTACTGTGGATTTATAGCATATTGTAAAGTATTTAAATTTCTCAATTTCATATTGTAAAGTATTTAAGTATCTTAAATCTTTTGTATAGTGAAGATGTTTTTTACCCCCACATTTCTTTTTCTTTTTTTTTATCATGGTTTGCATTATATAATTCATTGTTTCTCAGCATTTATCTTAAATTGTTCAGAAGGTGTCTGTAAGATTTTATTTTTTTTTTCATGCTTTTGAAAGTCTCTTCTGCTCACCAAGACTGCATTTATTTGTTCAAAAACAGCAATATTGGGAAATATTATTGCTCTATTCTATGTGAATATATAGTAAAGTGTAATTTATTCCTGTGATCAAAGCTGAATTTTCAGCATCATTACTCCAGTCTTCAGTGTCACATGATCCTTCAGAAATCATTCTAATATGTTGATTTGCTGCTCAAGAAACATATATGATTATTATCAATGTTGAAAACAGTTGTGCTGCTTCAGATTGGTGTGGATATCGTCATACATTTTTTTTCCAGAATTCATTGAATAGAAAGTTTAAAAGAACTGCATTTATTTGAAATAGAATCTGTTTTAACATAACAAAATGTATTTACTGTCATTTTCGATCAATTTAATGAATTCTTGCTAAATAAAAGTATGAAGTTCTTCATTTCAAATTCAAATCAAATTCCAAACTTTTGAAGTGTTGCTTGTCACTTGATCTCTAGGATAGCATTTCTCAGTTTATTTTTAGATGCTAATCAAATCTTAGTTCAATAGATGCTCATTTGTGTATGTAAATATTTGACAGCCGACTTGATTATTGTGTTTGTGAGGTAGTGATTCCACAGAAATGTGTTCTTGTCTGACGTTAAATTTAAACAGTCTGTTCGTTGCAGATTATTATTATTGTGTCAGTAGTTTCCTCCAACATTATACAGAACAATATTTTATGTTTCCATTATCATTCAGACTATATTGTGTTAGTGACAATATCAAAATCAATTAAATAAAAAATCTGAATGTGATTCAACAAATCCTGGTTCTCTGATACTCACTTGAATCTCGATCCCACAGGGTTTGTATTGATTGAGAAAAGAGCAAATGGACAAGAAGGTAAGAACCATTAATTTTTTCGAACCTTTGTTTTGTTTTCTTTCTGCTTGAACTGCCAGATATAACAGTAATGTGACAGATTTTAGTATCCCATTGGGATTTAATTTTCAGGCTCATTTTTATCTTTTTCAGAGACTTTTTTTCCCAAACCACATAAAACACCACTATTATTATATTGTCTGTTTTCACTCTAATTTGAAAGTTTTAGTAATTTTGTTGTTTTTGTAAGTTAGTATTAGTTGTGTAAAGACCATCCATTGGCCCAAAGACGGAATCCAACAGCCAGGGCGAAGGTTTAATGCGTGTATGTCTTTTCAGTACTTCAGTGAAGTTCACTTAATTTATTGGAATTTAGTTTCAATATTACTTTAGCTTTACGCTTAATCTGACTCCAATTTCAAATGATAATCAAATTTAGATTGTGTTTCTTATTAGAAAATAATCATAAATATTGATTATGAAGTAAATTGGATCTCTGATTATTCTGAGTATCCCATATTTTCAATTATTAATTCACTAAGGGACGCGATGCCGCACAGAGTCACACGTCCCGGGTTTAAATGGATCTCACGGACACAGCCTCGTCAGTCTGATCTTGGTCAGAGGGTGCAGGGTTTGCTAATACCTTTTAAGTCAGTTGCCTACTGCTCACTCATACAAAAAAGTGTAGTTTATTTAGCCACTTCCATACAACTTGCCAAGTCAGTGATAGACCGAAATCAAAAGGTCTTCAGATGACGAGCTACTGCTCCGTTCATATGAGCCTTCTTTAGTTTGACATATCCTGGACACAGAGCTGCGGTGGCACCAGCCTCCTCATAGTCTACTAAAATAATGATTTCAGAAAACTTCAGAATAAATCAAGATGTAACATTTATTTGTCAGGTAAAAATGTGTCATGCCAATTACACAAGTAAATGATTAAAAGCCAATTCAGAAATAATAAATACATGACATCAATTACTCAAAGATGACTATAAAAGTAAGCAATGCATTCCTGACAGAGACACACAGTGGTCTGTGAGTGTTTTCCAATGGGAAAACACTGAAACAGCACTGTATGGGGCTTGTTCCTGGTTACAGGCTCCCAAAGACCACCTACCCTTAAATACCCAGACCAGAAAAAAAGGGTTATACAAATATTTTTTAGGGTTGTTTTGGGTCTATTCATGTACCCCAGGGGGTAACACCTGGTTTCAGGGGAGAGGGGAGATGTCTTGAAGAGACATTACCCAAAGAGGAGAACAGGATTCTCCTAAGTTCTCAATCTTTCTCATTAAACCAGTGACTGCAATGAAATTAAGACCATTTTACCAAGGGAGAGGGAGAGGAAGGGAGGAGGTAGAGATAAGGAAGGAGAAAAGTTTGGACAGGACAATGTCCTATGCAATCTTCTTTGCGATCTTGTGTCCAGGGTGCGTTTTATTGCTTTATTGCAGGGTGAGTTTAGTCTTAGCAGGAAAATCAGTTCTTACAGTTGTTTATTTCTTAAACAATATAATATATATATTTTTTAAATGGTTTTAGTTAATGATGATAACCCCAGATAAGGATAACAGATAAAAACACTAAGGGAATTTATTTCAATGAAATTGAAACTTTTAAAGACCCACTTTCCTAATGTTCAACAAGAAGGAATAAAACTTCTTGAAAAAAAAAATCTTTTTACTGGTCTTCTTTCAGAGAACGCTGCATTAGGGCAAACATCCACCCATTCATCCACATATACGAACGGATATGCTGGAAAGGCAGTCGATGGTGTACGTGAAACCTATTCCCAAACTAACATGCAGACCGACCCATGGTGGAGAGTGGATCTGATGAAAGTATACAGAGTGAACAGAGTAGCCATCACTAACAAAGTGAGCAGCTATTATTTCAGGATAAACGGGGCAGTGATTCGCATCGGGAACGTTCTGGACATTTACAGCAACACCATGTGAGTCTTTCTTTGAATGTTTAGACTAATGTTGCTGCAGATGACCAGAAACTGATAACAGATTATCTCTCTGTCTGTAGATGTGCTGTAATTCCTACTATTCCATCTGGAGCCACATACACTTACTCATGCGGCGGGATGGAGGGACGTTACGTGATTGTCCATATTCCGGGAAATCAGAAGATTCTTACTTTTTCTGAGGTTGAAGTCTACGGGTATATAGCAGGTAATTCATTGTTGTAGAACACTTTTCAATATATCATGCCATACAAAACTGAAAGTTGTTACACTTTATTAATATCCTCCCAAACCAGTATGGCAATATTCAAACTCTATTGGCATCTTACAGTCATTATTATTTAGATAAATGCATGTGTCCCTGTTGTGAGGAAGGTCAGTGTTTGTTTAATTCTAACTACAGGAAGTGGGGAAAATGTTAACATAGGAAGTACAAAAAAGTTGGTGCGGAAATGACTCAATTCACCTCAAGTTGTTGTTCATCAATAATCCTGTAGCTCTCAAATCTCATTCACAAAAGTGCATGTTCAAACTTTGAGTGTCAAAACGTGTCAGAACTTTATTCTTTTCCCAGGAAATCTGGCAATAGATGGCGCCGTTACACAGTCGTCAACATCTGGAAGCTGGTTTGCTGTAAAGGCCATTGATGGTAATCGTGGTCTCCAGCAGTTGAACACGGGATGCTCCTCAACCCTTAATGAGACTAACCCGTGGTGGAGGCTGGATCTGCATCATATTTACAGAGTTAGTGCAGTGGTCGTCACTAACAGACTAGACTGCTGTGCAGAACAAATAAACGGAGCGGAGATTCGCATCGGAAACTCTTTGGAGAACAACGGCAACAACAATCCCATGTGAGACTCTTGAGGTTGAAAGAACAGGAGAGAGATGCAAAGATTCAACACACTATCTCCTTAATCTGTTTCTCTTTCTGTCTGTAGATGTGCTGTTATTCCTGCTATTCCAGCTGGCGAGTCCTACAGCTACTCATGTTATGGGATGGACGGACGTTATGTGAATCTGATCATTCCTGGAGACATGAAGACACTCACTCTCTGTGAGGTGGAGGTTTATGGAGAAGGTAAAACATCATCATATTTTTTGTCTGCAAGACACAATGAGGAGATTTAATGAACACAAAGTCAACTAATTCATATATTCACATGTATGAATATATCTTTGTTTAGGTCCTGCTTTAAAAAGATCATTTGTAAAAATGCAGTTTAACTCCAGAATTGATTTGACTGACCCTTCAATGAGAGAAAATGTTCTGAAACAGGTGAGAGAAAGAAACAAATTCAACCTTAAAGAGCTACTGGTATTTTACAGTAATCATGAAGGTTGAATGGGATTAAAGTGATATGATAAAGTTTGAGGCAATTCTTTGTGATTTGAGCATATATCATCATATTCTGAGGCCAAATGTAGCTGACTTCAAAAAGTTATGACCAGTCTTGAAGAAAAAATTAGATGACTTACGTCTTGGTTACATATGGTAACCCTCGTTCCCTGAGGGAGGGAACGGAGACGTACGTCATGGTGATCGACGAATAGGAATCTCGCTAGGTAGGCCAATCTACTTTGAGTGAAACTAAACGAGCCAATGCATATTGGCGTGCAATCATTTGCATCAGCTGCGCAGCCTCCCAGCGCGGGTATTTAACGAGCAGCTGGTGCGATTGCACTTCCAGTTTTTTTGCTGAGGAGCCGAGCCGGTGAGCTGGCTGCCCCGGCGGGTCGCAGCAGATGTGACGATGGGACGTACGTCTCCGTTCCCTCCCTCAGGGAACGAGGGTTACCATATGTAACTGAGACGTTCCCTATTGTCCGGTCACTACGACGTATGTCGTGGTGATCGACGAACAGGAATACCTACCAAAGCGCCACAGCTGCTGCACCCCATCCATCGCCCTGTGTAAGCCTCCACAACTTCTTGCCTGGAAGGACAATAGGAGAGGGCTTACACCGAGAGTATCTGTCACTGTTGTTCCGTGATAACCCATACAGTGATATTATTGAATAACACTGGGAAAGCGTGCCCGATCTGAGGGAGGGGAATGCTGCGGGAGCCACATTCTTAAGGAGAGTTATGTGGGAATACACATATGGACTAACCCGAGAGTTGTACTGCATATGAATAATGGGACTTAGCCCAAGGGAAAGACAAGAGCTTCCGTTTAAGAGCAGCCGTGGAGAATATACACACATGGGATCCCCGTAGGGTCAATCATATGGGACCCAGCCTAGACCCAGTTCTCAAGGATTCAGCGGATAAAGGCCTGGTACCGGACGCTCCGCCATGTCCGGGCCGAGGGTGTTTGGAAGACTCAACAGGTTTTGACTCTGGAGCAATAAGGGTGCACAGTAGGATGCAGCAAGCCGACAGAGCTGGTACTCTCAGTGCTTCTACCCGTTTAGGGTGAGAACATGGGAGGACATGAGCTCTACACGTAGGCTATAGTATCTAGCGAACGTGTTAGGTGTCGCCCAGCCCGCAGCTCTACAGATATCTGTTAGCGAGGAGCCACGTGCCAGTGCCCAGGAGGATGCAACGCCTCTCGTGGAGTGTGCATGCAACCTGAGCGGGCAGGGCACGCCTTGATCTTGGTAAGGGCAGGGCATCCTCTGCTTGGAGACAGCCTTTCCCTTTTTCTGGCCTCCGTAACAGACAAAGAGCTGGTCTGAGGTCCCGACGCTTTGAGTTCTGTCTACGTACATACGCAGAGCGCGAACGGGACAGAGCAAAGCCAGGGCTGGGTGTGCCTCCTCCAGGGGCAGCGCTTGCAGGTTCACTACCTGATCTCTAAAGGGAGTGGTAGGAACCTTGGGCACATAGCCACGCCGGGGTCTCAGTACAACATGGTTGTCACCTGGCCCGAACTCTAGGCACGATTCATCGACCGAAAATGCTCCCCTACCCTCTTGATCGAGGCCAGTTTTAAACGTCTCGCCCCCCTAAGGAACCTGACGACCAGGTCGTGCTTTCCAACTGTTCTGCCATCTATATGGTCATGATATGCTGAAAGCTCTCACTGATCTCCACGGTCTCCCAGAGTGTCGAGCAGACCTGCAGCTGTGCTTTTACACACAAGCAGTGGCTGGCCAACAACAGAGGGGACTCAAGCTTTCCGGAGAAAGAAGAGTTGACCGGTGTGCCGACGTGGTCATGTTCCCATGCGAAAACATGAACCACCCACGAACACAGTCTCACATGTTTCCCAGGCATGCGAGACAGTGATCATGGCCGTCACTGAGGACAGAAAATGACCGCAACCAGAAACACACGGGTGGAATGTCATCTTTAAAAAGACGCAACTCACACCCATGTAAGCTCTTTCAGGGGAATACTCTCCTTGGTATTGAAGCACGCAGGGGAACGGTCGCAGCGGACACAGACAGGAATATGCAACCTGTCGTGCGCCATCTCTCTTCACGGTGGTCTTACCAGCCGTAAGAACGGCTATTGAGTGCTCTTGGTGCACCGTTACCAGCTGTGAAAACAGGTTTTTTGTTTTGCTCAGTAACACAAAAACAAAAGAAAGAGAAAAAGAAAGTCGACCCCTCTGCTGTGCTGCATCGCCCGCACCAGACACAAGAGATCATCTTGAAGAGCTTGCTCGTTGTTTTATCACTCAGTAGATTAAACAGCATCGAATCACTCGGCTCCAAAGCAAAAAGCTGACGTGCAATCGCACCAGCTGCTCGTTAAATACCCGCGCTGCGAGGCTGCACAGCTGATGCAAATGATTGTACGCCAATATGCATTGGCTCGTTTATTTTCACTCGAAGTAGATTGGCCTCTCTAGCGAGATTCCTATTTGTCGATCACCACGACATACGTCGTAGTGACCAGCATTATGGAACTTGTAAGATTAATCTAAGTGGTTTAACCAACTGGCCACTGTTCTAATAATTTTAGTATGCATGTTATTTTCAGTTGGGATCTGCTCTTGCTGATAGAGGATTCACAAATGTGACACTGCGATGGTCTCAAACTCCTAAAGAGGTGATCCAGGAGGTGAACGATGCTAAACGTGAGTCTTATAATAATTTATCAAATAATCTGCACAAATAGGAATGATTATTAAATTGTTATGAGATGTAATATGCAAATATGTTTAATTTACAGGTAAAGAAAATTAATACTCTGGAAATCAACACTGTCTTCAGTTCACTAAATTCACATTCATTAACCCCTTACTCCACACCCCCCATTTTGGAAAGTGGGGCATAAATTAAATACCCAAAATAAAAAAGTTGCTGCTCATAAATAATTCTGAATAGACACATAATCAACATATATTTAGAAAGCCAGCACTTGAGAGTTTACAGTTCAAGACTCAGAATTACTCAGATTTTTATTAATATGGAGATATATAATCTCAAACATAAAAAAAAAAGTAAATTAACAATATATATTTTAAACAACTTGCAGTTGTTAAAATAATAACTGCAGTATCTCGAAGTAATTCCCTGAATACTTACAATACAATACAATACTTCCCTGAAATAAGGTGACGGCATCTCATCAAGAATCTACTATCACTACCTTAATCACACATGAGCACACAGGTCTTTAGCATCTATACACTCTCAACGTCCTTCTCAGGTGTACGCTGGTCCGACACAGGATCATTAATACTAACTCAGAGATTTACAGCCTCAGCCCGAGGGCGGCTCTATAGTCTTCCAACACTATCACTGTCTCTATGGTGGTCTTTTGAGCATAGAAACTTTAGTACTTCTATTACTACCTCAATCACACATAGATGTTCTGCTGTTGTCTTTTGAGCATAGAATCTGTTTCTCAGCTGCGCAGCAAATACCTGACACGACTCCCAAGTTGTTCTTTGTAGAAATTAAGTTTTATTCACGGCCGGGAGATCACTGGCCACAACAACCATGTGATTCTCCTGAATAGAAAGATACATGTACATTTATATCATACATTTGAGTAAAGATCAATGTCACTCAAGTCTTCTTCACTGTTATTTGTTCTGGTAATGATCTAAGCTAATCATATTACTGTTAGTTCTACAGTGTTAAGCACTTTTTGGTTAAGTATATATGGCCTTTGACCTGAACATCCTTAGTCTGCATTTCTCTGTACATTTAATGTTGAAAATACCCATTACATAAAATATTTCTATCACACTTGTCAATTACTGCTCAGAGCCTAGGTAATAGATATATAGCTATCATTCTAATTCAGTTTAGAGGTGCTACAGTACATATTTACATTTACATTTATGCATTTGGCAGACAAGGTATACATTTACATTCTTATCAGTTCTATATATATGATGATTTTGGTGAAATGTTCATAATATAATGACAAATTCAAGTGTCTAACCATATATAAAGCCACAATATCAACTTTGACAACACATTAATTATTTTAAAGTGTCTTTCCATAAAGTTGTATTAAAGTCCCACTTAAGTGGTACCAAAAAATCACTCTTAATGACAACTTATTGCATTTTATTTCAACTTAATATGTGATATATTTGAAATCAATTATACTTAATGTGCATTCAGTGCACCGAAAACATTGCATTTAAGTCACACTTAAGTGTATACATTTAAAGTATATTATTTGTATAATAAGTACACTTTATAAAAGTACACTAAAGTGCACTTTTTTCACAAGGGGATAGTTTGAGAGAAAGACAGTCAGTGTGATTTATGTGGACATGGAAATCTCTACTGGAATTGTTTGAATGTTATTTTCAATGTAAAACATGATGACGTGATTGTGATTGTGAATGTGATTTAAGTGTAATTTTTTCGACAAACGTATTGCTTATTATATGTAATTGATTTCAAATGTATCTATTATAGATGTATCTATTGTATATATTTTGAAAAATGTCTGTAACCAACCAGTTAACTGGTCCCATTGACTTCCATAATAGGAAAAAAATACTATGGAAGTCAATGGGACCAGTTAACTGTTTGGTTACTGTCATTTTTCAAAATATCTTCCTTTGTGTTCAGCAGAATAAATAAATTCATAAAGGTTTGAAACAACTTGAGGGTGAGTATGATGACAGAATTTTCATTTTAAAGTGAACTATCCCTTTAACTCTCATTTAGAAAGAGTCTGGAGGACAATGATGCTTATTATGCACAATCATTTTCTCCCTCATACAAAGGTACCTAAACCTATCCATCACAGAAAACATTTAGTATTTTTACATTTTCAGAAAACATCATTCTGTATGATTTATAAGGTTTTTTTCCATGTAATTTACTGGTATTACTATACTTTTGGTGGTAATTTGTTCCCCATAACCTAGGGATTACCAGTACACACATCATTTTAGAAGCAAACACACAGTACCTCAAACACACAACCCATGAATTAATACAAACAAAATGTGAAGAAAAGTATCGTTCCATGTACAACACTAAGATTCAAACGGGTAATGCTTTACAAAAAGGTATTATTAGTTAACTACTTCAGTTAACATGAACTAAGAATGAATAATACTTTAAGCATTTATTAGTCTTAGTTCATGTTAATTTCAACATTTAATAATGCATTATTATATTCAAAAGTTGTGAATTAGTTAATGCACTGTGAACTCACATGAACAATGACAATAAATTGTATTAACTAACTTTAACAAACTATATTTTAATTAACTAATATTAACAAAGATTAATAAATACTGTAAAAAAATTCTCATTGTTAGATCATGTTGTTGGCTAATACATAAATTAATATTAACAAATGGGACCTAATTAAAGTGTTACCGAACCTTGTTATTTTAGCTCTTAAACCTTTTCATAGCACCAACATTAAACAGGACAGAATGCTTACTCCAGCATTACAGTGAATATAAGTTTGTCTAAAAACAAAACAAAAACTGAAGAAATCTAAAGGCACAAAAACAAGAAAACCAAAATCATTTGTCACCAATTTTTTTTTTTTTTTAAGTTGTTGGAAAGTGCTGTTTATGTCAATGTCCCAGAAGCCCTCCAAAGTAAATGTGAATGGAAATGTTCCAAATAGGCAGGACAGTCAGAAAAAATACATTGAGGGGAAAAAAACAGAAGGAAAACATTTGTTTGTAAAACAGATCCAGTCCATTATTATATTTGGCTCAAATGAATGAAATTGATAGATATACAGTTGTGCTTTAAAGTTTATATACACCTTGCAGTATCTGCGAAATGTTAATAATTTTAGCAATAAGAGGGATCGCAAAAATCTGTATATGTTCTCTTTTTATTTAGTACTATACTGATGAAGCAGTTTATTCTGAAAAGCGTACGTAAACTTTTGACTGCTAACTGTTGATGAATGTGTGATGAATTACCTCAGTCATCAGGGCCACATCGTAGTGCTGGGCAAAGTTCCTTCTATTTCCCACAAACACCAGGATTCCACTGACCACACCATCTTCACTGACACTGGGCTTAAAGTGATTAAAAATAGAGAACATTGTATTGCTACTTTACAGGGAATTAAACATAACTTATCAATTACACAAATATAGATAAATGACCCATGCAAACCCAAGACCCATGCAAATTGAGAAAGGTAATCTTGAATTTTAAGCTTGCCGCACATAGCTATCTTCATGAAGGATGTTCCTGTAGGCTATTTACCACGGTTGACACAACAATGCTGCAGCCTTCTTCCTTTGGTTTGTTACCTGTAAAATATATGATGATTATATTATATGTAAATGCACAGGTGGAAAAGATAGAAAAGATTCAAAGCATTTACAAGCTATAGGGATAGTTAGTGACTTGATAGTAGTGTTTTAGCTTGATCAAGGTGTGCTGTCTTGGCAATACTTTTTGTACAGACTCTTGTACATCTACTCAAATGAGTCAAAAGAATATTGTATGCATATAACGTTAACACAATTACAAATGACTGAACATGTTAGGCATAATATCCTTATAAACATATGTAAACCATACATATTTAAAGGAACCGTATGTAAGAAATGTATTTCAATTAATCATAAAATTGTCACAGTGTCGGGTTTGTGTTCTCCAGGTGTCCACTAGATGTCCTCCTTCCCCACGGTGTCATTCACATTATGAACTACATTCCCCACGATCCTTGTCTTATCATTGCACTCAGCTGTTCCTTATCACTGATCATTACACTCAGCTGTTCCTTATCACTGATCATTGCACTCAGCCAATTTCCCATTATCATTATCTATTCCCTGTGTATATAACCCTGTCTGTTTTAGTGTGTCTCACGGAGTCCTTGCATTTATCACGCCACTTCAGTGTTCTGTTTCTTGCCTGTTCTTGTCTTGTGTTTTGTAGTGATGGGCAGATCGAGGCTTCGTGAAACAATGAAACAGTTGAAGCAAATGTGCCATATTGTGTCGAGGCTTCGAAACAATCTGACACCCGTCTCAACGGTGACACCTAGTGGTCACTTGCAGGTGTTGATCTGAAACAACCTTGACAACGAAGCCATTAAAAATGTGTTGTTTTTTATTATTGTTTTTTTTAATATGTGAAGTTTGTAACCTGTAGGCTCCTCACTGTGCATGTTATTTTGGTCATGAAAAATGAATATTAATAAAAGAAATCAAGCCACAATGTCTCACTTTTTTATAGATTTTTATTCAAAAATATGAATTTCTCTGCTGTAGAAGGACTTAGCCTACTACTTTTTTACAGATAATTTCTCCAGCCTTTGAAAAAATCCTTTCACAAGGGACACTTGTTGCTGGCATGCAAAGATATTTTTTAGCAAGGACATACAAATGAGGACAGATTACTGCTCTCTCTTTCCAGTAAGTTAGTGGATCATGAGTTCTGGGCAAAAACGCATCATTGAGGTATTTTTTTCACTACCACTGTGGCATCAGCTGTAGCATTGTGTATCATGGGTTTCACGGATACGATTATCAAAAAGTTTGCATAAACTGCCCTGTGTTGATGATGTTGATGATGATGATGGGCCTGATGTTGACATTTATGGCTCAGAATGAAAATGAAAACAGCAGTTAGTAACAAATCCTAAACTGACTGCATATATGAAGTATAAATTACATGAATCATATTATATTATATTCACAATGAAGCTGTTTTTAACATGATTGGCAGTTGTGATTGGGACATTAGGTTGTAGGGCTTAGGTTGACACAGGCCTATGGACTTTCAAAAAAGTGTCCCAACAGTTTGTAATTATATTTCAATTATAATTATATTTCAAACAATGCATACCTTGCTTAGATGGCCCAGTGTCAGTAGCAGGCCTAGGGGGAATGTCATCCTCTGCATCCTGCAAAATGGCAGGATGAGTGCTCCTCAAATGGCGCATCATGGATGATGTATTGTTGCAATAGGCTATTGCTGCCGATCACAATACACACATCTCACTTTATTTGGGGTTTCTAAACGGAAATGCTTCCACACCACAGATATAAGGCATCTCTTCTGGGGAGCCTCAATTTTATCTATCTATCCAAATCTATCTATCTATCTATATGAATCTATCTATCTATGTATCTAGATATGAATCTAGATATGTAGGCTACCTAGATATTAGTGGTGGGGGAAAAAATCGATTCTGTTCAGTATCGCGATATTTTGCGCACGCAATTATATCGATACAGTAGCGCAAAGTATCGCAATATTTAATTATAAAATTATCTGTTTTACTTTCGGGTTTTCTCCATTGGTTTTCTCGGAGTTTACTCTGATAATTTGCATTTGCGTATTACATCCACAATGAAGCGCTTGTTGCGGTGCTTTGTTGTCGTGCATTCAACAGGAAATTCAAATGAAAATGTAGATGCCAAGTATAAGTTTAGCATAGATATATTTCCACTTGCTGAACACTGACTGAGCGCTTGAGAGTTTCGCTCTCTGTCAAGCGATCATTCAGCTCAGCGTACCTGTGTGTGACGTACCGTAAACTCTAGTGTGAAGGCGCGCGCTCGCTGTCGCGTTTCTCTCACGCACGCAAAGAGAGCGAGAAAGAGTCTTACATTATACCACGCAAAATTGACGTGCTACATGTAAATGATATTCTTGTTTGTATTTTCCTGTCAAAATAACTGAGTTCATCTGGGATTATTCAGCTTTTAAGAACAAGCAGAAGAGATGCCGGTTTCTCCGGTAGTGGGCGAACTAATGCGCAAACGGCAATCTTACTGGATGGCACTCATCCATCCCTGTTTTCAATTTCAGCAAATCAGAGCGAACGAACGCTGTCAAGGTGATTAACATTCATGAACCCAGCAGCTCATGTGTTGTAGGCCTATACTAAATATTTTTTTTTTATAGACTATGGTTGTATATTGTCATTATTAGTAGTAGAATTAGTAATAGGATTATCTTTTAATAATAATTACTATTATTTTATTGTTTTACAGAAACACTGAATGACCAACAATATCTTAAGCAAGTTCAGTTAAAATGACAAATATGCATTCATGCATGATTATCAAGTTTTAGTTCTAATTACTGAAGTTATATCATTAAATAGGCTAATGCTTGATTATCATAATATAATGCTTGATTTACTGATTTTAAGAGTGCCCATTTAGATATATAAAAACACTTCAGTTAATGTGTAGAAGATAATGTTCACAGAATTAAATGTGACATTTGAAAGTGAGTTGAGCAGTCTTATTTTCCTAATTTTTGTAATGCCTTTGAATAATATGGGGGGCATGAATCGCAATATATCGCATAATCGAATCGCAATACTTGCTGTATCGCAATATGTTAAGAATCGCAATAATATTGAATCGTGGCTCAAATATCGCAATACTATCGAATTGTCACATTTTTGCCAATTCCCACCCCTACTAGATATGTATCTATAATCCATCTATGTAGGCTATCTATATATGTAGGCTATCTATCTATAATCTATCTATGTGTATATATATATATATATATATATATACAGTATATATATATATATATATATATACAGTATATATATATATATATATATATATATATATATATATATATATGTTTCTATAATCTATCTATCTATCTATCTATCTATATATATTATATCTATGTATCTATTAATGTGTCACTATATGTAGGCTATACTCTGTCTGTCTCTAGCCTATCAGTCAATATGTTGTGTAAATTTAAATGTAAGCCTAAATACAAATAGCCTATAAATCAAATCGCACTATGTCACTATATCATCAAAAATCCGCTATCTCAAAATCAAACTCCTCTCACAAAAATCCACGAGGTCAATATGCGTTGATTTCACTTTTATACAGATGTGCGATTGTGTGGTCTGTCTGTTCCCGACCGTGTCAATCAAACGCTGATTCGGCGGACCACACCTGATGAAACACTTCGTGAAACACTTCGAGGCTTCGTTTGGCCAAAGTCACGTGAAATGGGTGTTTTGAATCACGCTTCAGATCAGTGTTTCGAAACATTTGCGCTTCGGGATCTCGCAAAGCTTCGGAACGACTGTTTTGCTCAGCCATCCTTAGTGTTTTGGATTGCTCTATTGGAATTTGACCCATGCCTGGACTTGACCACTGATTCGGATTACCCTCAATAAAAACTTACTGCAAATTGGATCTACCTCTGTTCTTGTGTGGGATCGTGACAGAAGGACTCCGTCAACCCCTAGATCCAGCGGTATGTGTTCAAACTTCTCTTCCCCAGCCACCGAGCGGGAGAGGAGAGATTTTTTTGAGGGAACCCGCCTAGTCATTTTTTGTGGGACCCGGGGAGGTCGCGGAGGAGGTGGTCGAGAAGAAGTCCAACACCACTCTCCACCCTGGCCCCCCTTCGACCCTGGGTTGGTGAGGGACAGATCAGAGCCACCATCTCGCCGTCGCGGACGGAGAAGATACACCGCTCTACAGTAATTTGAAAGTAATTGCAGTACCAGTTTTGGCCACAATCTTACATACGGTTCCTTTAACATAATTTTTTTTTTCTGCAGCGGCAGGAAATAACACAGTATTACATCAGCTGAATGTAAGTTATGTCTGAAACATTTGACTAAGAAAGTGCATCCGATCTTTATATGTATACATAACTTAATAAACCAAACACAATTTTAAAGTAAACTCACAATGAACACTATAACCTTGTAACTGGAGTCAATTTGAATCGAATTAAACGCATTTCACAATTACCTCGTGTTACAGCATTCACAAAATGGCGGACAGTCTGCATATCGACATATTCACAACCCCGAACGTTATTACTCGAAATATCTGCGGCATATAATGTACATTTGCATTGCATTACAGATCTCGTGTGCATATTATTAAGTTGTTGTAACAATAATACCTGCAAAATAGCAGGAAAAATTGATGAGACAGGAGCCACTGTGTCATGTTGCACCAAACCCTTAGCAGAGAGCAGATGTGAGGGCACAGGCACACACAGCTCCCATAAGAGTCCTCCTTTCAGTTTTCATAATAAGAGTCCTGGTTTCTCATAACAACAGACTATATTCTTACACTAATCCTGTAAATTAATGATTTACTTTCAAGTCCCACATCTCTTACAATTCACATAAATAAAAATAAATTTCTGCTTAATGTATAACAACTTTACACAAAATGTGCACATACTTTGGGGTGTCACAAAAGCATCAAGATATTCATAGATGCCACCTACGTCACTACAAATACAACGCCGCCATATTGACGACCAACTCGCCCGGTACGGCCGTCCAAACTGCCGATTTGAATAAGAGAGAGAGAGATACCTGGAGAAAATTTCAATTTTAGGCTCCGAACCTTATTTGTTACCCCCAGTTTTCTTTAGTCCATTATTATCTGCCCCAGGCTATATCATGCTATATCTGTATATCATGATATACAGTACCTCCAGTTTTTCGTGATTCCGCGATCGCTGAATACAACGCAAAATCAACAAAATTACGCATTTTTTTGCAATCCTGCATAATTCCTAATTTAACAGCAAAATAATAAAAATGAAAAAGACCTCACAAAACATTAAATTATAAATCACCCAATTGAAATATCTCGAGTTTAATTAAAGTTTCAATGCATTTTTACGTGGATACAGATGTTGCAGGAAAAGGGGAAACTCCTTTTCCTCGATTTACTGAAGCCTATAACGTAAACGCATTTTGCAGCTGCACAGTGAGTGTCTGGCTCACTCATTGGCTCTGCTGCGGCAACTGCACATCCAATGGCGCGGGCGCCTCTGACGTGTGCGCCAATGAGCTAGCATCACGCCATTACACATCAGAGCCCGCCAAGGGGGCGCGGCCTTAGCCTATATTATTAGGGGTGCAACGGATCAAAAAACTCACGGTTCGGATCGTTTCTCGGATCAGAGTCACGGATCGGATAATTTTTCGGATCAGCAAAAAAAAAACATAATAAACAAAGACAAATAAACATAAGTTTTGTCTTTTTGTTTATTAACACTTTTAAATTATTAAATTAAAATATATAAAATCAACAGTGGGTGTGCGACGTGATGTCGTAACGTGGCTCAAGCACTTTCAGCATGTATTTAAAGCACTAGTAGGGATGTCCCGATACCACTTTTTCACTTCCGATATGATAACCGATGCCGCAGCTTTGGCTATTTGCCGATACCGATATCAATCCGATATTTTTATTTTATTCTTGAACTAATACTACTAATAATAAAATATATGGGAGCACTTTGCTCAATTAGCCACATAAAAACATCTCACTCAAAAGGAGAACAAATACCTCTCTCTCTCTCTCTGACACACACACACACATTCCAGAATTGCAATCTTGACATCGCAGCCTGTTAATTTTGCTGTGTTCACACCAAACGCGAATAGAGCGTCAAATTCGCGTCTAGTTCGATGCTTGAACAGTTTGAATCCATTCGCGCGTCCAAAGCGAATAGGACACGCCGCGCGCGTATAACGATAAAGCGAGTGTTTGAAGCGAAATAGACGCGTGTTCGGAGCTAAGGCGGGGCTACGGATTCCTAGTTTCCACTGTAATATGGCTTTCTTGTGCCAGAGTGCCTACACACCGTCACGGTTTTATCCCCTAACCTCTTTCCTTCATCATTATATTTGACAGGGAAGCGAAAATGCTCCCATTCAGGGGATTTGAATGACGCGGGCGGTCAAGCTCCTCCGTTCCTCCGCTCGCAATTACCACGCTGTGTGTGGACTGAACATGCGCACAACTTTTTTTTTTTTTTCATAAATCAATCCGCGGATCACGTGTGTGTCGAACCGAAGATATTGATCCGAACGGATCACGGATCAATGATGATCCGTTGCACCACTATATATTATTATACCGTCTATGATATTAGTCCTCGAAAAATGCCATTTTATCAGGTTTAACGACTGAAGCGACAACTTGCCAGGTTTCTATAGTGCGGCCGGCTACGCAATACTCATTCCCTAGTCTCAGGGAACTGAGGTTACGATAGTAACCGAGTAGTTCCCTTTCGAACGGTCACTTCGTATTGTGTTGCTATATGCAGTGGGGACGCCATGCAAAAGGCAGCACTATAAGTAACTGGTTGCCTACTGCAGCTCAGGAGAAGCCTCAACTCAGGATTTACACACAGTTCTACAGTATAAATTACTACATCTGCTGTTAATATTTACATAGGTAGAAAAATTGGCCATAGGTTGTTTTAAAAGTTAATTTGATTAGACCAAAATAAACAAGGGCGCCTAGGGCGCAAACAGCTGGGGGGCACCAGTGAGAGCCCCCACCACACCAAGAGATTTTTTTCTCGCCCAAGCGAGTGGAAGAAAAATCCTTCTTTTTTTACATTTCCGATAATGAAGCGTATATATGCACTAAGTGCCTGTCTTTTCGGCAAAAAGACGCCCACCACTAAATATCTACAGTGGCATAGGTCGTAAGGTGTGAGGTGCTTGAAAGTAGCATTTGATGCGTTCGACCCGAGTTCGAATCCGCCATTTGCCGAACTCGCTCTTCTCCCTTTTCCCAACACATGAGATGTAAAATTTATAGCCTAACATAAAGGTCTCTAGCGTTATATTTTGTCAACGAACTAAAATCGAAATTGTGAAATGGCTTTGTACCTTTATAAAACAGCACAAGACTTTAATTAAGTAGCCTATCTAGGCATTCTGTTTGTGCTGCGTGATTTAAAGAGAAGTGCGCACTTTGCTCACGCGATCAGCATGGTGATCTGGTGTTTTTCTCCAAAATAAAAGCTCAAGGGTTTATTTCTTGCAAGTGAAGAAATTAGGACAAAAGTATTGTAATTTTCCTATACTATAGTGTAATGTAAAATATACATTTGAAATATTCATTTTTAATTTATACAGTAGCCTACATATTATTGGCTATATGGATTTTACGTCATAGGAATACTTATGTAAATCATAAACACCAGTGATAATGTAATGTAGACTGAGACTCTATATCATAACTAATAAGATGTTTGAGCCAGGTACAAGTAAATGGTTTTTCTTTGTTCAATGTGCACAGTTCATGGGTTGAAGCTCTTAATTTTTAGCTCTCAAAGTGCCAGATTGATGCATTAATTTAACCTTAACAACAAACCAACATGAGACTTCAAGTCTTTTAAATAAATGATTCTCTCTTCTCTCTTCTTTTGGTATAGAATAAAATACCAGTTCAGGGTTCCTCTTTCGGCTGTTGTTGCAGCCAACTGTCAACATATTGCAGGCATTACTGAGACCGTCGGTCGTCAAGATGGCGTCGCAAAGCTACAGTGACGTCACGTGAACCGAATGAATACTTACTTGACTGATTATTTGTGTATAACGTCTCATCTGCAAACACCCAAACGTGGCGTTCCTTTTGTTCTCTTGTTTGGGTTGGGAAGCTTCTGTTTCCTCACGCATCGCGACATACAGAAACATAACAGCGCATTTGTCAAACTCTAGTGAAGTAGTGCATCATCATGACGTAGTATTTCCAGCGCATGCGCATTAAACAACATGTTCTTATATTTCATGCATGGTTAAATGTTATTTCCATAGACAGTATATAAAAGGGTTATTTCAGCTTTTCTGTTTAAGTTGAAGTTGTTCTAACTCATTGTGTTGTTAGACTCTGTAGCCTAAATTCACAAAACTCGACTCTTTCACCTAACTAAAAGTCAGTATTTGTGTTCAGTGTAATGTAGTCTGATTACAATTAAATGTGTTTAATTGACTTAGAACAACATAATGATATTGAAAGTATTCTGTTCACAGTTGTAAAGTACAACACATTACTATTATGCTAAGACTCCTCTCAAATTACATTTTATTGTCAAATATTATGTATAAAACAGACAAAAATGTCAACAATATGTTGTACTTGATTATAATGTATAACTAAATGTATTGGAACAATACATTTCAAGTGCATTAATGCACACAGTATCATAGACTAAACACATTTAAAATACATTAACAAATTATTGAAATTTGTTGAAATTAAAATCAATTATTTTCCATGTTTTCCATTAAAATTCTTATTTTATTTAGTATATTAGTCAATACATCAAAATAAATTTCCTTTAATAACTTATAACTTTAACTTTAATAACTTTAAAACACTAAGTAAAACTTAAGTAGACATTATTAAAAAGTGCATTTTTTTTAAAACATGAACTTAAGTGTGTTTAGAAATATTGTGATGAAAGTGTACTTTCTTCAAGTAAAATTTAATTAGACATTATTATTTTATTAAGTGTGTTAAGAAATATTGTCAATTAAAATGCATTCCATTTAAGTACACTTAAGTGGTCTTTAATTTTAATTATATTATATTATCTGCAAGTGCACTTTTTAAAAAGTATACTTTTATTATTTTAAGCAGACAAAAAGTACGCTTTCAATACAATTAAGTACACTTCTTTTTCACAAGGGTCTGTCTATCTCTCTGTCTTTCTCTAGTGATGGATGCAAATGAGGAGCAAAACTGCAGCCTTCTGACATATTCACCAGTTATCATTAATGAAGAACTTCATTTAACAAAAATTGTAGAGCACCATCCTTAACTTTATCATTTTTAACAACTTTACCATACTTAACGTAAAACATATAGAAGATATTTACATGTTATATAAAGGTAGTTGAGATATAAGACAAATCTGGTCTTTTTAGACCTGTAGGTTGCTGCACAATTTAAATTGTAAATTGAGTAGGATTAACTCTTCTCCTTTTATTTATGATCCAGCTCTGCTGGATCATTTGCGTATCTCTGCTCTGGGTGTACTGGAATTAACTTACAAAAACTGATTTGCATTGTGCCCTGTATTAAAATTCTGAATTACAGATGAGGGAATAGTCAAAGGAGATGTAGGGACTTTGGAAACAAGTCGCCTTAAGCATTATGATCCACTCACTAGCTATGATCTACAACTAAGATCTTCTCCACTGAAACGGTTTGAGTCTTTCCACATTTTGCTAAAAGCTACAGTGTGCAACTTTTGACCCCCTAGCAGTTAAGTCTGCTAACTCTCAGTTCCTAATCCATCCTTGTTTATAGTGTAAATTAGTCCAGTGCAAATGGAGAGAGATCATAGATCTACACCAAGCAGGTTGGTTTAAAAAAGAGAAGAGAATGGCTTAGATTACAGACACATGATACTTGAGAGAACATTTACCTTTCATTCATTCAGACGATGAAGACAAGCATTAAGCCAAAGATACACAATATCTCCATGAAATCCTGAGCAGTCCTAAACGTCCAGTGAATACTGGTTTGATTTGTGGAAGCATTGCAAAGTTATAAGTTAATTAATCGGTCAGGTAACACTCATTTTTACAGGTTGACCTAAAGCTGCTGAACACAATGTCCGAGCTTAACGAAACTTGGCACACATAGACAACAGGACATTCTGAGGATGCACACCAAGTTTCGTACAATTCTGCCAATAGGGGGCTTTACAACAAAAAAATCATTATAACTCTGCAACCGTGAAGTTGAAAATTTGCATACATCTTCATTGGTGGATGTCCGAATATATATTCTAATATGACTTGTATGCTTTAAAAAAATATGCAATCAAATTTCAGCGGAGCATATCTGATTGATCCACCTTTATATAAAAAAAAATGGAACTCGGGGAAAATCCCAGGGGATTTCAGTACACAATTAATCAGTCAGATCGGATTCTACATGGCTCACATCCTCTGCTATCATCCGCTTCAAAATCAATCAATCATCACACTAAAATTGTCAGGGCTTCACCAGGGGCACGTTCAAATACAGGGTATTAAAACAGTATGAACTACAAATAAAGTCAGTATGTGAGGCTAAATAGATGTGTTTTAGTCTGAATTAGGTAAGATGTGTAGCAAATTAGTTCTATATGAAATATTAATAATCAATAATAACTGGTTATAATTGATTATGAATATTTGGATTAGTTAATATAATTAATTTACTGTCGTAAATTAATATTACAATCAATGAACCTATTTGTCCCATGAACACTCAGGATCAATTGTTTATTAACTCTAAGAAATGTACATTTCCGGGGCATGGGAAATGTCTTTCCTAATTTACAATACTACTAAGAGCAGTAACCAAGATCTAAATGATTAGTGACTCCAGTTATGAGCTTGAGACACGGACAACTTTACGTGTAACATGAACAAGATTTTATTAACTAGTCTAAACACTTAAACTACTCTAACATACACACACATACATGCATACAGTTTACCAAGGGAAAAAGAGCTGAAGCAGAATACAGGAAAGCAAGAAGTTATAGCATTGTCAGCCTTGAGCAAACCATCAGTTTAGTTCTAACACGCCCTTCTTTAAAGGGGTAAGGGTACTTAATGTATCAAATAATGAGACTAAGTTTGATACTTGCATGTCTCGCCCATTTGAATGAAACCGTCCTGATGCAATTTGTTGAGGCTCCAGTTGATCTTTGCTGATGTGGTCTTGATGAGAGAGAACCAGTGGTAGTCAGAGTATCTTTGGTGAATGGAAAGACAAGGCCGCAGCCTGGCACAAGCTTGGTGGGTCCTTAGAGGCTTTTAGGTCAGCAACATCTTCACATCAGCATTTCAGAAACGGAGTAAGAGAGAGCTAAAAGCTGATCAGTGACTTTAAAGCGTGAAGATGGCACAACCTCTGGAGGTGCAAGAGCCAATGAGAAGATTTCCCTCTGGAGGGAAATTTTACGACCCTTTGTGTTCTAGCAGGGCATTTGAATATGTACTTTCATTGGGTGTTTAAGAAAAGAATCTTTAAGATTCTTATAATACTAATGCATCACAAAGTTAGCAACATGTAATGTAAATTAACAAATCGGAGACGAAGATTGGATTTTTTAGAGACCAAACATGCCGCACATATAATGTTGGTTAACCATAATATGCAAAGTCTGAAACATTAACCCAATTGAGTTTACAAGAATACAAACGCCACATAAAAGGGAAAATCATGAGATGGGAAAATTAGATACATGTTTACACATTTATCAAGTGGTTATATATAGAATATATATAGGATTAACAGGGTTTTTATTTCTCTTCCTCTGCAAGAATTTAAGTGAGAGTCACAGCTCTCAGGACATTCTTTCCTGTCGTAAAACCCAGTCTCAGTGTGTGTCCTGTAACAAGACACTGCATCCTGCCAGTGTGTTAGCTTCATTTGGGGAACGTTTCACAGGCCTTATTTGGGAGAGTGAGTTTGCTGGATTATTCAATAAATAAATGAATAATATGTGTGTGTCTGATTGATCCAGGCGCTACATATTCCCCCCTTTCGATCGTTGTTGTCCCTCTCAAGGACAACCACGAACGACGTTGGAAGTGCAGAAAGATCAGACACACCTCTGTCATACAAGGCTGGAAGGCCATGGTGGCCTCTGGTTGTTTGTGTTTCCTGGAGCGGTGGTCGTTCCATCGGGTGATGTAGACAGTAGCCAAGTCCAGGTCTCTGCAACAGGTGCCGAGGCAGCAGGTGCCTTGAAAGTGTGTCACCTGTCCTTTGAGGCAGGTGGTTGCTTGTGACTGCAGAGAGTGGTTATGGGTATTGTGTAGTGTGAAGAGAGTTTCAGACTGACCTAGTGTTGGTAGCAAAAGGGCAGCAGGTGGTCATTAGACCTTTGTTCTGCACCCAGGGACCAGGAGTCTGAAGTCTGCAGTGTTACTCTGCTCTGGCTGCAGTGCTGACTTAAGCTTGCCCGAGCTGTGTTGGGCAAGAGTCAGAGGTTTGTTCTTCCCAGTACTCCTCAGGGGAGTTCTGATCAAGGAGCTCTTTTGCTAGTGCTAGCAGCTCTTGTAACTCAGAAGCAGGCGTGTCCAGCTGTCTTTGTGCAGCCTCTGTTTGGCACCTGTGTGAAAGGTGTGGAGGAGGATGTTGTTGTTGAAGACTGCTGTGGGACGTCCTGTGGTGTTTGCTGGGTGAGGATGTTCTTTTCCATGGCTCCTCCCAGCGGTTGGTCTTGAGTCTAGATCTATGGCCATGGTGATGGTTTTTCCCTCTGCTGGCTAGCTTTTTGTAAAAGGCTCTTGCATTGTGGAAATGGTGGGTGCCTTCTGGTGCCAGCTTTGGATTCTGGATTTTGCCATTCAGAATCGCTGGGATCTTACAAACCCTTTTTGAGGAGGCCTTGTGTTTGTTAAAGGCCTTCTGTGTCAGGTCACGCAGTTGTTGGATAGGCATTGTGTTGGCGCAGGCCATGATGCCTAAATGATGACTTACAATAGGATGGAGGTTTTGGAGGAAAAGGCTCTTGAAGCTGGTGTCCTTCCCAGATTCGTTGCGAGCTCCGAAGTAAGCTCGTCTGAGTCTGTGATAGTAAACATAGGGAGTTTCATGCCGACCCTGTTTGGTATCTAGGGCAGCGATCAGTCCGTTTTCAAACTCTGAGAACTCCTTTATGATGGCTTGTTTCAGCTGCTGGTAGTTAGACTTGATGTTTTCTGGCTGCCGAGCCAGAAAGCGTTGCACCTCTGGGCTGGATGTTATCCAGATCAGATAGAGTCTATCTTGATGGTGCACACTCATCAAAGACTGCAGGTGAAAGTCAATGTCTCGCAGGTAAGCGTGAACGTCGTCGTCTCCTGCAAGCTCTGGTGTAAATGCAGGGATCTGTCTGGCCATTCGGTTGAGGTCTTTGAGTGTCACTACATGTGTCGTTTCAGGATTCATTTGAATCAGTCCTTTTCCTTCTGCGGCTGCAGAAGCTTTAAGGAAATTGTCCGATGACATGTTAAGCAGAGGGGTTTGTCTCCCCCCTTGGTAACTCTGTGCTTGGCTGGGGGAGGTTTCTCTGCTGATTGCAAGTGGGGGAGTGAGATGTCTCTCCTGCTGTGGTTCTTTTTGCAGCAGGTAAGAGTGTCTCAGTTCTCGTTGGACCATGTCAAGTTCATCTTTGGTGTTGTCCAGCTGCTGGGTCAGTGCCTCAATTTCAGCTCTGGACACCTTCAGTTGACCTTCACAGGCCATGATTCTTGCATCTTTTTCCAAGATTTCAGAATTTGCTGCTTTTAACAGTGACTCTGTGTGAAAGAGTTCCTTTTCCAGGTCCTCTCTGGCTGTCTTTTCAAACTGCTCTTGTTGTTCAGCAGTTGTCAGTGCGGTTTGAAGACTGTGGATTTCCTCCTGTGTCTCTCTTCTGCCAGGGTCCTTGTGTCTGTCCTGGGCCTCCATCTCTAGCTGGTCTATGCGGCTTTTAGCATGTGTCAGCTCCTTTTGGGACTCTGTGATCTGGAGTTTGAGGTTGTTTACCTCCTGTTTCAAACCTGTGAGGTTGTGGGCCAGGAAGATAACCTCAGTCAGATATTTTCTAAATAAAGATTCATAATATTTTGAACATTCAATGAATTGACAGATGTACTTCCACTTAAAATTTACTATTTAATTTTATTTATTTTTCATTACAATTTATTCAGGAACAGTAAAAAAAAAGTATTTAAAAAAAAATACGATTGACATCGTATTCCCCTCCATGTCCGATTGAGAAGGACGTTTTGCAAAGGTCACAAAAAGCCCTCTCGGTATCCCCCTCAACACCTTTCAGCCACAAATATTCATTTTCCCAGTCTTTCTTGTACCCACACCTTCTCTTTTTAATTGATGATGGCGGTGCCTCTCAGACTCAGTCTCTTTCTCTAATTTTTCGAATTGGAAAGCGCGCATCTAAAAGTTCCTTCCCAGTGTGTCTGGTATGCGCGTGCATGCGCTGTCATGACAACAACGAAAAAGTTGACAACAACCTAGTCAGCTCAGCAGTTCATGTCAAGTTTGTTTGTTTGCTTGGGGCTCGAGGATATAGAGCGACCAACTTTTTTTTGAGCAAGCATAGATTATGCGTGACACGGTCTCAATTTGCGGGACGCATGAATTGGGCTTCAAACGCTGTGCGCGCACGCGCTACGCGGAACGGGTGGTCTCCCTCGGGGGTAAGACTTTCCCTCTCTGCCGTGCGTGCGCGCGCTATCGGTTGGTTTGGAGCACAGTCTCTGTCTCGCATGCGTGCTCGCTCTAGATTCTGGGAGATTTTTAACTAATTTGCGCCATAACTAGTGGTCCATCCAGTAGTTAAGAGCCTGAATTGTTTATAGTAATTCTGAAATTTAGTGCACATGAGTGAAAAAAAAAATACAGCACAGAAGAATGTCTATTTTTGTGTGAGATTTCTTTGTTGAGCGTGAGAGCGTGAGATTGAGGCTGAATGCGTGACTGTCACGCGAGATGCGTGAGAGTTGGCAACCCTGTAACACATGTGCTATCTAGAGTTAGCACTTCCTGTGACAAGTCGTTGTCATGGGAACCAATGCACTTCAGAGTTTCAGTGAGTGAGACACAGTTTTGATCACCAGGTAGCTATGCTTTTTAAATGCACGGATAAAGTTTAGATGAATGACATCAATCTAACTATAATTTGTAAGGCTTCTACACTGTAAAAAGGGGAGCATCGCCCATGTTTACATTTATATAACACTGTACTGAGATTCCTTCATCAGAAACAGGTTAAGCAATACTGCATTTGGAATTCTTTAACCAAAGCAGAATAATCAATTCTGGTACAGTTTATATGCCGCTGAGCTGAGATTCCTTCGTCAAAACAGACTTACGCTTTAATACTGAAATTAGGGTTTCTTTGCTAAAATCATATTAACCTTACACTGATACCATTTGAAAATATGCTTAAATGTGTTAAGACTTTTTCAATTACAGTAGAGACGTCAATTCAAATCATCATTTATCCGCATTTAAACAAGCCAGCAACTAGCGACCTTAATGCGGTATCGCATGTTGTGTCCTATTCTGACTAGAATTATCAAATACACACTTTTAGGTTGACAGTGGTTTAAGCTCATAACCTTTGTTTAATCATGCCCTTTTCATTCTCCACCATAAATGTAGCAAATTAGCTCTATATGAAATATTCATAATCAATTATAACCAGTTATTATTGATTATTAATATTTCATATAGAGCTAATTTGCTACAGATGTGTGCTTCCATTTCAGTTTCAGCAATCGGGATGTTCTCTTTTGTTCTGGGCGGCAAGTGCAGTAACTGTAACATCGGGGATATTTTGTAGTATTAAACACATATTTATACTGACTTCATCAGGCTCCAAAATTCTTCACAAAGAACACAAAGAATGGCCTTCTCAGCTGCCATAGTTGCAACTCTTGCGTCATCAGAACAGTGTGTTCAACGCATCACCGTTTCTGTTTAAAAAACGTTGTGCAACGTTTTGTCGGGGCTGAACGCAGCCCAGATCTGCACACTCCGCCCACTCGTTCACTCTCCCCTGATTACTGATTCACCTCTCCTGCACCTCATCATCATCAGCTCCCTATATATCACCACTTCACCATCAGTTCACTGTCTATTCTCGTCTTTACCAAGACACACTCCCAAGACTTACCTGCGATACTCATCTTCATTCTGTGTTCCTGTTTACCATCTGCCATCACTGATCTCCTTCATCTTCTGTTCTCCAGCCTGGTCTACCTCCATCTGCAAAAGACATTCAGTTATTTCTCCAGCTAAGTTCTATATTCATTTCCACATTGCCATTATCAACGCAACTATACATCTGATGGTTCGTTGCTTCTTCTACTCACCTGTCTGATTCATCTCTAAACCTGACAAAAATGGCCCAAATAAGATTAATATAAGGGTTACAACATCATACAACTTATTATTTATGTATATTAATCAAGGATGAATGTTATAATTGCCTTTTGATCCACTTTAATTTCACTCGTGATCTGTGAAACTCGTGCTCTCTGCAATTATGGGTCTCATTTCAGTGACGTCATACGCAGCACCCGTCTTATGACAAACGTCACGCCATAATTATATAGTTAATTTGGCAACACATTATGTTACTTATTTCATTTTGAGTGAGACTATAATTACATATTATGTACATTTTTCTGATCAGCTCAATTTTGACCTGGGTTACATGCACACTCTAAAAAATGCTGGGTTAAAAACAACCCAATTTGGGTTATTTGGCAACCCAGCGCTGGGTAAATATTGGACAGAACACATGCTGGGCTATTTTGACCCAGCAGGTTGGGTTTTATACATTGTAGCAACAATGACATCTGCTTTTAGCATTAAGTGATCATATGATGGTAAGACACATCGTCTTGTGTCCTACTGGTTAATAATTGCCCCACGAGGAGCAATTTGCCAGCGCCAGTTTGGCTGGCCTCGTGACATTCCACACACACACACGCACACAAAAGCCCTTTGAGTGCAACTCCATATAGAAAGATGGCTCTTGAATGTATACCTTCCGATATGTATGTGTGATTACCTTATAATAGAAGTGTGGTTTGCTAGAGTATAGGTTTGAATCCTAAATGTTCATTGAAAGGAATTTCTCAAATAGAATCATGGTTTTGTAACCCTACCTCAGACCATAAAACTTTACAACCCATGAAAGCAGACATTCCAACGCACACACACACAAACACACTCGTGGACTTTGAAACATACACTTCCACACATGCGATCCAATAGCCATGTTTTTGATATGTATTTTTATGTGTGTATAATTTCCATGGCAGATTGAGATTTTCTATGTTCTATCATAGAAATCAATGGACTCTTAAGATGCTCAGAATCCTACATTAGAAATGCATATCTGTATTTCCCATATTCTGTACATATCCATGTCTAGTATCATTCTAATCGTAGTGATCCCACGGAATTGCATATATGTATGAGATTACAATGAAATGTATTCTTATGGGTATTATCTTTTCTGAAAGAGAAAATACGAATTCCATCTCTCACATGACAAAGTCAAAGTAGGCGTTTCTTCTTCACACAAAGAAAATGTTCCCGCTGTCAGATAAGGAGATCTGATTGGATGTTGTCCCCAACAGGAGGGTGTAAACAAGTGTCTTTAAAAAGCAAGAGACCCTGTTTCCTCTCTCTCTCTCTTCTCTCATCGATCCCGCTGATCCCACTTCCTTGCTTCTCCGGTCCCTGACCTCCTCCTTTTTCTCCACGTGCAGCGCTGCTCCAGCTGGACAGGCCTCGCCTTGGCCTCTGGGACACATGGCCCGCGTCATGTAAAAGCCTGCCGTCTTTGCAACCAAGATTTGCAACCTCTCCCGTCCCGGGAGACGCACTTTCTCGGTAATATTACATTCAGTGAGCCTTTTTAAACTTCCCGCGGCACCGGGAAGACCCAGCAGAAGATCCACTTCCTGCCTCAGCCTCAGCCTCACCCGAAAGAGCACAGAATTCTGCAAATATATTGAGCTGATAAAAGCTGTTTCCAGGGGTCTCGTGAACAAAGGTTTCTGTATGTAATAATTACTAATTTTCTCTTCTCCTCTCTTTCTTTCTTTCATTTCATTTCATTCTGATCACTTATGTTATTGTTTGGTTATATGTTTGTTATATTGTTTGCATTTTTACGTACGTTTATATTCGTAGCTCATATAATCTCTAGTTTTGCATTTATTAAAATTCATAAATACTTTTCACTGTCTCTGTGTGTGAAAATCCACCTTATAAGTCAATGAAACTTAAAAGATCCAATTATAAGCTACAAAGCTCGATATATAGACTACTTGAGTAGTTTTAATTAATAAACTCAGAAAGTTTGATGTCCGTGGCCAGAACATAAACTTTAGTGGAGTTTGTAAATAGATACCCCTTCTTAACTGTGATAATCTTACATTTATTCGCTGGACGAATGATGAATAACGATCATACCAGTTACAGAACAAGGTAATCTCTATAATTGATAAAATAAATGTACATGCGACTTATGAATTATGACCATGAGTCATAATTATTAATATTTCCAAAATTCCCTATATTCTTGAGCTAATTCAAATTAACCCAGAGTCGTATTCGTTACAACATTAACCCATTTGCTAGGTTGTTTTTTTAATCAGTGCTGGGTCAAACAACCCCATGTTACAGGTTATTCATTTTAGATGATAATGATAAAAAAAAAAAATCATATTAAAAATAATATTAATAACAATAACACTACTGTTTATTGATTCAATTAAAGTTTATTCCAGGTAATTAATATAATCATAAATACATTCATGTGTAATCAACAATTAGTCAACTGCAGCATAAAACTGTGCGTACAGAATAGCTAAGGATTCTATTCACACAAAGATAAAATAAAAAAAACTTTAATGTATATCAATGCAATTCATTTAAATAAACATTGAATTAGTCCTGTGCAGCAAAACTGCGAGACATGTGAAAACTCTGCGTATACTGTATACAATAGAAAGATTCTCTTCACACAAAGCTATAATAAAAAAAAATATATCATTGCAATTCATTTAAATAACAGCAAAAAGTTAAAGAATAAAATATAGCTAAAGGATCTCTTCACAAAAATTCAAAACAAAAAAGAAAGGAAAATTTACATATATTGCTCAGTTAAATGAAAGGCTATCATTTAATCCTCTGGGCCCAGTTTTTCAAAAGTAATCCAGTGGGATTTCGGATCACGGATTGGATCAAATCTTGGAAATGGGTTTTTCAAAAGCAAAAGAGAGATTCTGAACTAAAATCAGATCATGTAATCTGATCTTAAATTTGATCTGGATCAAACCTGCCCTTTGGGTTTTTCAGAACTTTGAACTCGGTTTGGGATCTATTTGATCCAAAAAAACAGGATTATCCTGATCCCATCAGAAGGTTGGATTCAGTTGTGATTTTTCGAACCAAATAAAACCAGAGAGGTTTTTTTTTTTAAGTGAATGATCACAAAATCAATGTTTACTGATGATATATACATTTCTTCATATTTGAAGCATATATGAAGCATGTCACATCTAATGAGATATGGTAAAACAACAAAATCTACAATTTAGCATTATAACAAAATAAGGAAAGTAAAATGTTTCTGTTTATTACAGTGTTTCTGTTTCTTAAAATTAAAATAAACAATGGTTATTTGTGGCCACCGGTATTTTGCCAACTGTTGTTCTTTGCTAAGCCAGTAGGCTACACTGTTGGTTCCATTTAAGGCTCTAGTAAACAAGATTTGGTGATCCTGAAAAGTTCCTATCCGGATCAGATTGATCCAATCCGATGTTGCTTTGAAAAACTGGCTCAAAAGTAAGCTGGATTACGTGATCACGGATCGCAAAAAAAAGGATTACTAAATCCGGATCAATTTTATCCGGATTAAACCTTTTGAAAAACCGGGCCCGGGAGCAAAAATAGAGGCCCGCAAAAAACGTATGCTTGAATCTTCTGTCCCAGGCATTCCAGAAACCATAAACTACCTGCTGCAAAAATTCCCAAACAGGGGCACATTGTTTTGGACAGTGCATGTCAAGGCAATAAAATGCCTTGAAACAAACATCCACAGCTTTGAGGAGAGTCAACTGTTCCAGAGCTTGCCCTTTCACCACCACAAAAACTGTCCAGCCATTCCAAGCTCCAAGACAAAGGGGAAGGGTTTCGCTTCTCTCTGCCTTTCCAGGTACAGCACCATGTTGGTTTCAGACTAAATGAGGGAAAGACAATATCAGACACAGATAATTATTTAAAAGTGTGTCTTAGGTTTTCATAAGAGCAGTCTTAAATTAAATAACATCTTAAATTAAAGGAGAACTCTGGTCAATTTTAACATTGAGCTAATTTTTTTGTAAATTTGGAGTGCTGTCAATACAGAGAACAACGACAAAAATCGGTGTTGCCTACACCGTGTTATCCTCTTTTTAAAATTTGCACCCTGTTGACTTCAATGTGTCATTACAAGTGCACAGCCAATGTGAGTGATTCCTTCAGAGTGAACACGGGTGAATCTGACTGCAGTAGATGTGAAAGATATGAATAAAAATGATGTTTATTCAGCCAGCGCACATACCTGTATTTACATCCTGTTTTCGGTCGAAGTCCACAGTAGTCGATTGTCGAGTTCACGCGCATAGGTTTAGTTATCTATGATCACATAGATTTTATGTCCTCCACTACGGGCTTTAAAAACTTATCAATGCCATAGGTTTTGGTGTCATCAGTTTTGTAGACTGCCAGCAGAAAAAGCGAGGATAAGCTGGAAAGCAGCTCTTTTGGTAAACATTTGATTGCAAAATACATAAACCCTACTTTGTGGACAGATGTCTTTGAGCCAAGTGGATTCACAGTCTCTACATTATCAATATACTGTAAATAAGGAGAGGAATAGAGACCTCCTGAGAGAACAGGGCATGGTTTTGGCAGAGCTCACCATCACAAAAGTCTTGCAGGAGACCATTAGTGCTCTTCTGCCATGCAACAACTTTGGACATGATGCCTGGTAGTTCAAGTATCTTTTTCAGCAGTGTTCTAAGTGGAATGCGCTGAAACGTGTCACGCGTTGAAATGTGTTTTAATGAACCACTGCTGGAATCTATGTTCTGAACCTAGGAAATGCCAGGGAAAGTCTCCTCTATTGGCTGAATAAAGTTTCCAGACTGCATAAAATATTTCATTTGCCTATATTCAGTCTCTAGGCCTTTGAAAGGCTCAGATGCTGCCTGGAATTGATGGTTCAATTCCTGTGCCTCTATGCTTTTTTCCTGCCCAAGAGCCTTAAGGAAAGACATAGTTCTATCCTGAAGCTTAGACACTATATCTGACAACAGACTTGAGGTTTCTTGTACTGTAAAATTTACTGCAGAAAAAGTCTGTGAAGACTTTGATTTGAGTTTTGCCAGGAAAAGAGCTACCCTATCTGTCATATCCTCTTCCTCCAAATCATCCATGTCACTGACCCCACCAATGTCAGACTCTTGAGTGAAGTGCGTGCCTTCTGAACGACCTCATATAAAAAAAGCCCTTCGACAACCATGCTGATTGCATTCAAAATGTGTCGAAGCACTGTTAATACTGTGGACTGCTCTTAAGTGGGTAAAAATCTGTTTCAAGTCAGCTATGATAGCTTGGCATCGAAAACACCTATAATGCATTATAGACTTACAAATTTCAGTTCTTTGAAATGTTTTAAATATTAACCACACGCCAATTTTGGGGATGAGTGTTGCAATTGTGTTCTCATCCAGCAACAGGAAGCTGTCATCATCTATCTGCTCATCTAAAGGGAAGATAACACAAACAAACAAGGCTATCTATGAAATTACACTGACATAGACTAGGCACAGAAGTGGTATCCTACGCCAGCCCTACAATGTAAGTGATTTAAATTCACCCTACAGGGTTTGACATTAAGCCTTGTCATGTGCTTGTACATTGGACAAGTAAATTGGCCATTCATGTTTTTGATCTTATTGTGAATGTTGTAGCAAACTTGTTTAAGTGGTAGGGCTGGCACTGGATGCAACTGTGAAAAAAAAGAAAAAAGATTATCTACAAACAAAATTGTTCATCACATACTTACCAGCAAATTTTTCAATGAGGCACTCAAGATTCCAGTTGATGAGCTTTTGTTGAACAAAATTGTCCATTGCTGTAAAAGAACAGAAGGAAACATCTGATTAGTAATATATTTACAAAGTGCAGTGCTAAAAATTCTTATACCTGCCATTAAAATGTTTTTTTGTGCTTGCTCCGTTTTTTTATTTTTATTTTTATATGAATCATTACTTAATTAAAAAATAAAATAAATAAATAGACAAAATGTTTTTTAACAGCTTAGTTAACTATATAGTTAATTCACAAGACTGTAAACAGAAGAAATGCTAATTTTGTGGATAATTCAAAAAATATTTTATAAAATCACCTGTAAATATTTCATAGAATATTTTTTTTATTCATTCCAATGTATTAGTCTATTCATATAACGATTGCCTGAGGCGCCCATTGACTTGCAGTTTCAAGATAGTAAAAATTAAATTTGAATTCAACCATTCAATGATCATCATAATTATTTTAATGATTGTGTACCAAATTGCATGACAAACCAAAATAATAAATTGTATTTAATACCTGGTTTCTCCTAAGTTTTTTTTTCCTCTCCATTCTGTCACCTGATGGAGTGTGGGTTCCTTGCCACTGTTGTCTCTGGCTTGCTTAGTTAGGGGCACTTAATATTCAACAATATTATTGATTTAATTGCACAGACCATATCAGATGAGAACTGAACTGAATGACTTTTTTTCAGAGCCGCCTTAAAACCAAATTGAATGACAGTAACTACTTCATAATTGAGCATCTTTACACAGTTTTTGAATGAAAATAAAGCAACACTGAACTAACTTCAGCTTAACAATGACTTTTCATTCAGTTTTTGATGAAAATTGTACAAGCTGGACGATGACTTTCTACAGAGCTGCTTTATAGCCAAATTTAACTAAGGCCCACGCACCCAAACACAGAGAACATAATGCAACATAATAAAATATTTATGTAAAGCTACCTTTCGAAAATGACTAACAAAAGCAGATAAATAATAGGTAGACTTACAGCTTCTTTAGCTTGTGCAGCTGCTAGCCACTAGCCAGTGACGTTACACTGCAATCCAACACCGAGTCAATCAATCAGTAACGTTAGCCTAGTCTGTTTCAAGTAGCCTACAAGAAACCAGCTCACAAAATTTCTGTAAATAAAACAACAACAACTGTATTTAGACATTGTGTGACCGTTTTATAAGTGGAATAATTGATGACAGATGACAGACCGTGTAAAAATAATGAATGTTATGTGTAGCCTAACGTTAAGGGTCCGTCGTCAATAATTCACAGTTAATTTCAACATAACTTCTTCTTATTGACTTGCCGACTACTTATCGTTAGGATAGTTTTAATAAAACAGTGTTACTCACCTTTACACTCGCTCCTGCTTGAACCTCTCGTCCTCCTGTTGACGTTGTGATTTGGACAAAAGCGCGCGTAGAGGTCAAGCGGCAACATTCTAATCTGAAAAATGAAGTCTACCCGGAAGTGCGAAAAACTGCAATACATCGAAAATCCGCTAGAGGAAGGTCCCAAAAGGGAGCAAATGTCCATAGCCCCCATGTTAAAATGTCCGTTTTCACAGCATAAATTCATGTTTTTACAGGTTGGTCCCATGGATTTTATTGTATTTTTCGATAGGTTCCGAGTGCCTGACAACTGTGAGGGGGGTGAATTTTTTTTCTAACTCGTTAGTTTAGATCGTATTTAGATATAAAATGTATGACAAATAAGGGCGTGGTTAACTCTGATTGACAGCTTGATTGACAGCTGATAACGAACATAGGCTGCGCCAAGTGGAATTCCTGAAATTTGACGTCTCGGCCATGATCTGACACAACACATCATACCACCTCTGTATCCTTTCTGAACATTTATATTGAAATATCGTACATAAAATGGGTTGCTCTGCTATAAACTGCACTAACCAACACTGTAGGAGGACTTCGCTCCATTTTTTCCGGTAAATGACAATCCACTACTATTTCACATAGTTAGCACTATTTAGCATCAATGTTTGTGGGCAGTGGCACTGCAACAGTTAGCATTAAATCGCCTCAGATAAGTTAGCGTCAAAGGTACTTTACCTACCGCTAACATACAGAAATGACTGCTAACTGGCATGCTATCAAGCTAGCCTAGTAGCTATCGGAAATTCCCAACAACTCAAAATAAAACAAAAAAAAAGTTGCTGCAGATGACCAGAAACTGATAACAGATTATCTCTCTGTCTGTAGATGTGATGTAATTCCTACTATTCCATCTGGAGCCACGTACACTTACTCATGCCGCGGGATGGAGGGATGTTACGTGATTGTCCATATTCCGGGAAATCAGAAGATTCTTACTCTTTCTGAGGTTGAAGTCTACGGGTATTTAGCAGGTAATTCATTGTTGTAGAACACTTTTCAATATATCACGCCATACAAAACTGAAAATTGTTACACTTGATTAATATCCTCCCAAACCAGTATGACAATATTCAAACTCTATTGGCATCTTACAGTCATTATTATTTAGATAAATGCATGTGTCTCTGTTGTGAGGAAGGTCAGTGTTTGTTTAATTCTAACTACAGGAAGTGGGGAAAATGTTAACATAGGAAGTACAAAAAAGTTGGAGCGGAAATAACTCAATTCACCTCAAGTTGTAGTTCATCAATAATCCTGTAGCTCTCAAATCTCATTCACACAAGTGCATGTTCAAACTTTGAGTGTCAAAACGTGTCAAAACTTTATTCTTTCCCCAGGAAATCTGCCAGTAGATGGTGCCGTTACACAGTCGTCAACATCTGGGAGCTGGTTTGATGTAAAGGCCATTGATGGTAATCGTGGTCTCCAGCAGTTGAACACGGGATGCTCCTCAACCCTTAATGAGACTAACCCGTGGTGGAGGCTGGATCTGCGTCATATTTACAGAGTTAGTAAAGTGGTCATCACTAACAGACGAGACTGCTGTGCAGAACGAATAAACAGAGCGGAGATTCGCATCGGAAACTCTTTGGAGAACAACGGCAACAACAATCCCATGTGAGACTCTTGAGGTTGAAAGAACATGAGAGAAATGCAAAGATTCAACACACTATCTCCATCATCTGTTTCTCTCTCTGTCTGTAGATGTGCTGTTATTCCTGCTATTCCAGTTGGCGAGTCCTACAGCTACTCATGTTATGGGATGGAGGGACGTTATGTGAATCTGATCATTGCTGGAGACATGAAGACACTCACTCTCTGTGAGGTGGAGGTTTATGGAGAAGGTAAAACATCATATTTTTACAGTGACGAGATTTAATGAACACAAAGTCAACTAATTCATATATTCACATGTATAACTATATCTTTGTTCAGGTCCCGCTTTAAAAAGATCATTTGTAAAAATGCAGTTTAACTCCACAATTGATTTGATTGACCCTTCAATGAGAGAAACTGTTCTGAAACAGGTGAGAGAAAGAAACCATTCAACCTTAAAGAGCTACTGGCATTTACAGTAATCATGACGGTTGAATGGGATTAAAGTGATGTGATAAAGTTTGTTTGAGGCATTTCTTTTAGATTTAAGCATATATCATCATATTCTGAGCCCAAACTTCAAAAAGTTATGACCAGTCTTGAAGAAAAAATGGACAGGAAAAGAACATTCGTGAGACGCAGACCAAATGAAAAGATGCTGGAGGAGTGGTTGACGCCATCTGTCAAGCATGGTGGAGGCAATGCGATGATCTGGGTGGTACTTTGGTGGTGGTAAAGTGGGAGATTTGTACAGGGTAAAAGGGATCTTGAAGAAGGAAGGCTATCACTCCATTTTGCAACGCCATGCCATACCCTGTGGACGGCGCTTGATTGGAGCCACTTTCCACCTACAACAGGACAATGACCCAAAGCACAGCTCCAAACTATGCAAGAACTATTCAGGGAAGAAGCAGTCAGCTGGTATTCTGTCTATAATGGAGTGGCCAGCACAGTCACCAGATCTCAACCCTATTGAGCTGTTGTGGGAGCAGCTTGACCGTATGGTACGTAAAAAGTGCCCATCAAGCCAATCCAACTTGTGGGAGGTGCTTCAGGAAGCATGAGGTGAAATCTTTTCAGATTACCTCAACAAATTGACAACTAGAATGCCAAAGGTCTGCAAGGCTGTAATTGCTGCAAATGGAGGATTCTTTGACGAAAGCAAAGTTTGAAGGACACAATTATTATTTCAATTAAAAATCATTATTTCTAACCTTGTCAATGACTATATTTCCTATTCATTTTGCTATATTTCCTATTCAAACTCATTTCATGTATGTTTTCATGGAAAACAAGGAAATTCCTAAGTGACCCCAAATCCCGGGTGATAAATCATACAGGTAGGTGGTACTGGTGCCTGGTTAATTCTTCTGACAACCTATTGAGAAGGCTATTGAGTTTACAACTGTAGTTCAACATGTATGATATGTAATACTCAAACATGCAGATTAACATAATTATTATTATTAGTCTTTTAGAATGTGCACGTACTTCAGGGGTCCCCATGCAGCATTTATGTTCTTGTCACAAGTGCACCTGTGAGTGTTTAAAGCAATCATAAATGTATCTGATATGACACCTTTTATGTAGAATTGTCATTTTAAGGGTATTTACAATATTTCAATTTTTTTCACCTGCTATTATAACCACCTTCGAAAAAGGAATTTTAAAAATATGTCGCCTTTCTAGTAGGCCAACATGTGATAAAAAATTACAAATTTTGCCATATCAATGCTGCATTTTCAAATATGGCCTGTGCATGCATTTTGTCCGTCGTACATCATTTCATTGAAATTAGTTAAATAATGTTCAACTGTTAGCAGATTATATGATAATTACGCAACAATAACCCATTTTCAAGTGACTCGGTTTACAAATTACATATTAATTCAAAATAGTTTAACACTTTCCATGTGGACACGGGCTGATCCATTCTTAGTTGTTGTGGTGATGGTTCATTTGCTTCTGATTCCTCATCTGATTCCGGCTCAAACATATAGGGTTGTATCATTGCAAGAGCCATCGCCTCGCACACAGCAATCATTAGCACCCGCTACTATTGTAAACAGTTCCGCAGAATCCGCACATGCTCAGACTAGGGGGCGTTAATAATTTATGCATAAGTACTGACATTAGAAAATCATAACAGTAGGCGTTAATGTAGCCAGTTTATAACCGCTCTGGAGTAAACCGTGGTGTCATTGTCCAGCTCAGTTCAGTTCTTGTATAATAGTGTCAATGCAGGCAGATCAATATTCTTGTTGAATATTAAATTAAATGTTAAATGGTGTATCTTTGATACCCATCATTGATATGAAAGCCATGTTTCTAGCATCTGTAAAACACATTCTTCCATCTAAAAAACTAAATCTAAGGTAACACTTTAAAATACGGATCCTTCGTTAATGAATAACTACACAGGAACAAATGAGTAACACAATATTAACAATCTAGTAACTACAGTTAACTAACAAGTAACTCTGATTAACGAATTAGTAAGTAATAGCACACAGATTTAAGTGGTAGTTCACTATTAACTAATCAATAACTACTATTTTTTAATACTTCCCAGAGAACTACTGAATTTTTTACAGATTTAAGTGGTAGTTCACTAATAACTAATCAATAACTACAATTTTTTAATACTTCCCAGAGAAATAATGAAAAAAATTCACAATTCATGCAAAACTAATGCAGGAAAAATTACTAGCACTAGATTAACATTACTGCTAGATACTGTACACTAATTATCAATATGTAGTAGCGTAGCAGACTTATGATTTGGGAAAGCTGTCAATAATTAGCCTATGCACTGCTGTCTTTTAGAGAACTATTCATAAACTAAATAATTTTTAAGAATTGTTTTTATAAATGCACTTGTCTGGAACACTTACCCTGTGGCCGATTTTCCGGCATTCCTCTGGACTGGCTTTGAATAACTTGATCATGGTGAGTACTGGAACATACTGAGTCATCAGCCATCCAAATACCAGTTATTTTATTATTTAACCTACCTCTCAAAATTGTTTTTATGTATGTCTCTTTGTTCATATGTATATATATATATATATATATATAAATATGTGTGTGTATATATATCCTGTGAATGATTAGATGACTCTACCCTTTCGGGTTGGCTCTTCATTAGTAACTACAGCATGGAATCATGATAACTAGTAATGACTCAAGTGTTAATGCATACTTTTATAGGACTTACAAATTATTTGGATCCGTATTCTAAAGTGAAGATCATGTTAACTAACTAGTAATGACTCAAGTGTTACTACATACCCCTATAGGAACTACTAATTATTTGGATCCGTATTCTAAAGTGAAGATCATGTTAACTAACTAGTAATGACTCAAGTGTTACTACATACCCCTATTTGGATCCGTATTCTAAAGTGAAGATCATGTTAACTAACTAGTAATGACTCAAGTGTTACTACATACCTCTATAGGAACTACTAATTATTTGGATCCGTATTCTAAAGTGAAGATCATGTTAACTAACTAGTAATGACTCAAGTGTTACTACATACCCCTATTTGGATCCGTATTCTAAAGTGAAGATCATGTTAACTAACTAGTAATGACTCAAGTGTCTCAAATGACTCAAGCTATAATAAAATAACTGGTATTTGGATGGCTGATGACTCAGTATGTTCCAGTACTCACCATGATGAGTCTAGTTATTCAAAGCCAGTCCAGAGGAATGCCGGAAAATCGGCCACAGGGTAAGTGTTCCAGACAAGTGCATTTATAAAAACAATTCTTAAAAATTATTTAGTTTATGAATAGTTCTCTAAAAGACAGCAGTGCATAGGCTAATTATTGACAGCTTTCCCAAATCATAAGTCTGCTACGCTATTACATATTTATAATTAGTGTACAGTATCTAGCAGTAATGTTAATCTAGTGCTAGTAATTTGTCCTGCATTAGTTATTAATTAGTTTTGCATGAATTGTGATTTTTTTTCATTATTTCTCTGGGAAGTATTGAAAAATAGTAGTTATTGATTAGTTATTAGTGAACTACCACTTAAATCTGTAAAAAAATTCAGTAGTTCTCTGTGAAGTATTAAAAAATAGTAGTTATTGATTAGTTAATAGTGAACTACCACTTAAATCTGTGTGCTATTACTTACTAATTCGTTAATCAGAGTTACTTGTTAGTTAATTGTAGTTACTAGATTGTTAATATTGTGTTACTCATTTGTTCCTGTGTAGTTATTCATTAACGAAGGATCCGTATTTTAAAGTGTTACCAAATCTAAATTACGACATATCCTCTCAATAACAAATACTGAACAGTTAGTTCATGCGTTCAAGATATCAAGGCTAGATTATTGTAATACTATTATGGGTGGATGCCCTGCACGCTTAATAAACAAATTGGTCCAAAACGCAGCAGCTCGAGTTCTTACCAGAACCAGGAAGTATGACCACATTAGCCCTGTTCTGTCAACACTGCACTGGCTCCCTATTAAACATCGTATAAATTTTAAAATATTGCTGATCACTTACTAAGCACTAAATGGTTTAGCTCTGCAGTACTTGAGCGAGCTCTTAACGCATTATAGTCCTTCACGTCTATTGCGATCTCAAAATTCCGGCCAGTTGATAATACCTAGAATATCAAAATCGACTGCTGGCGGTAGATCCTTCTATTTAGAACCTAAACTTTGGAACAGTCTTCCTAACATTGTCCGGGAAGCAGACACACTCTGTCAGTTTACATATCTTTAATCTGGCATACACATAGAACACTATACATTTCTATTATTCAAATCACTTAAAGGATTGTTAGGCTGCATAAACTAGGTCAGCCAGAACTGGGAACACTTTCTATAATACCCAAATGTACTTGTTACATCATAAGAAGAATGGCATCTACGCTAATATTAGTTTCTCTGTTAATCCCAAGGTTTACTGTAATCAGCCGTGTCTGGGCCGTATTCAGATCAGATGGTGGACCTGCGCCTGGACAAGACCACAACGCATAATGTAGTCTGCCGGATCCGGGCCGTATCCAGATCAAATGGAGGACCTGCGCCAAAAATGCGAGTTCAATGAAGTTTATTTGTACATCACACAAAATATGAAGCGTTAGTTTTATTCCAGAAAATCACTGTAAGAGCTGAATAATCACTGTATAAGTGCGCATTAAAGTCTTATCCATAAACTCTCTCTCTCTCTCTCTCCCTTTCATTATCATCAAATTCAACATACACAGCAAATTACACAAAACACTTGTTACAACTAACAGTAAACAAATACACACCTTCTCAGGGGGTGCTTAATAAACTGCCAAACTTTATATCCGTAAATCGACTCGATGAGCCGTCATAAAGTGCGCGCTCTCTCTTACATTACTGCAGTGATCACTGATCAGTAACGTTAGCCCTGTCGCTCTGAGACTGTAAGCTGTATCACGAACATTTGTACTGGTCCATCCTCGAGTAACAACGGGAGTGAATGAAGACTACTATGTTCATTCTTACGTCCATCAACAAAACACCTCAATCGCTTAGGAGATATTCTTGTATCCAGCTCACTCAGGGCGGGTCTATGCTAAAACTGCAGTGTCAGTCAACAGTCATGGGCGGGGCCTGTGTCCAGCTCACTCAGGGCGGGTCTATGCTAAAACTGCAGTGTAAGTCAACAGTTGTGGGCGGGGCCTGTGTCCAGCTCACTCAGGGCGGGTCTATGCTAAAACTGCAGTGTCAGTCAACAGTCATGGGCGGGGCCTGTGTCCAGCTCACTCAGGGCGGGTCTATGCTAAAACTGCAGTGTAAGTCAACAGTCGTGGGCGGGGCCTGTGTCCAGCTCACTCAGGGCGGGTCTATGCTAAAACTGCAGTGTCAGTCAACAGTCATGGGCGGGGCCTGTGTCCAGCTCACTCAGGGCAGGTCTATGCTAAAACTGCAGTGTCAGTCAACAGTCGTGGGCGGGGCCTGTGTCATCAATCTGAATCTTATCCGGACGTAGTCTTTGACAAAAAAAATTGATTTTTCTCAGCTTTTTTTTAAAAGCTGGTGCTGGCTGGAAACTAAAAAAAAATGCTGGTAGGGAAAGAGTTAAAGGATGGAGAAGATCTGATGTCCAAAGTTAAGGACAGGAATGGAAAAAGCATAATCACTTTTAAGCATTGTGCGTGCCAGTGGTTTAGTCTGCTGATTTGACACTTATTTGTTTGTCTGTGTTATTGAATAATCTGTGAGGTCTGTGTAAACTGACAGTGGTCAAACACACTGAACATCTGTGCTGAACACAAGATGTGTGCTGCAGTTCTTTACACAGGTTCATGAATCCTACATGAAATAAAGATGTACACAATAACAACTGCAGAAAATTCACATTGATTCAACAGACATTAGGTGGTAACACTTTACAATAAGGTTCATTAGTTAACATGATAAGTTTCATTAGTTAACATTAGTTCATGTATTACCGTACTCGGTTACTAACGTAACCTCGGTTCTCTCTAGAAGAGGGAACGAGTACTGCGTAATATCTTATGCTATGGGGGAATTTCTTTTCCGCGAGATATTGAAGCCAAAAAATTATCCTTAATTTTGTATTAATGTAAAACGCGTTGCAGCAGCATGCAGACATAGGCAAGACGACTCGCGTGCCTATTGGCTGCTCTGCGAGGCGGGAACCTCTAGGTTATAAAACCTTATAAATGTAGACGGGGAGGCCCAGCCTGCCGCCATACAGATATCTTGCAAGGCAATCCCACTAGACCAAGCCCACGACGAGGCCATGCCTCTTGTGGAATGCGCTCTGACACCTAACGGGCACTGCAGGCCCTTAGAAGCGTAAGCTAGCGCTATAGCATCAACTATCCATCTGGATAGGCTCTGTTTCGACACGGCTAGTCCTTTAGAACGTCCGTAGAACGAGACAAAGAGCTGCTCTGTCTGTCTGAAGACAGACGAGCGAGACACATAAGCCCTTGACGCCCTGACCGGGCAAAGGAAGCTGGCGTCCTTCTCCTCATTAGAGACCAGCAGGGCCGACAGGGAAATCACCTGAACCCTAAACGGTGTATTGAGGGATTTAGGAACGTACCCGTGTCTTGGCTTGAGTATGACTTTCGAGTCATTTGGCCGAATTCCATACACAACGCACTCACTGAGAGCGCTTGCAAGTCCCCTATACGCTTTACTAAAGCGAGAGCCAGTAGAAACACTGTCTTGAAAGACAAATATTTGATGTCTATGGATTGTATTAGCTCAAATGGGGCACCTTTCATGGCCCCCAGAACCGTAGAAAGGTCCCACATGGGAACTGATGGAGGTCTGGGAGGATTCAGTCTCTTAGCTCCCTTAAGGAAGCGGATGACCAAATCATTCCTTTCAAGTGACTGGCCAAGCGTTGGTTTATTAAACGCTGCTATGGCCGCCACGTAGACCTTGAGCGTGGATGGGGTTCTGCCCCTACCCAGCAGCTCTTGCAGGAAGGAGAGAACCTCCGCCACCCCACAGTCCGGGGGTGATATGCCACGGGCTGTGCACCAGCTAAAGAACACAGACCATTTCGAGGAATAGAGCCGTCTAGTAGACGGGGCCCTAGCCTGCGTGATTGTGTTTAATACTCCCACCGAGAGGTTAGCAGGTACCCGTTAATGGTCCATGCATGCAGGGACCAGAGCTCTGGGCGAGGATGCCAGATCGAGCCCCTGGCCTGAGAGAGGAGATCCCTCCTCACCGGTATCGGCCACGGGGCAGTGTCTGCCAACTGCATCAGAACTGGGAACCAGGTCTGTTTTTTCCAGAGCGGAGACACAAGCAGCTCTGAGCATCCGTTTTCCCTGATTCGCTCTAGCACCTGAGGCATGAGCGTGACGGGAGGAAAAGCATAGAGTGGACAGCGGGGCCAGACGTGTCAGCCTGGCGTTCCGTCAGCCTGTAAAGGTTTCGGGACCTGAGACCTCCCTGGCGATTTATATAAGCCACCACTGACATGTTGTCCGAATGGACCAAGACGTGGTGTCCTCTTATCTGGGGACAAAAACGCGTCAGCGCGTTGTCTACCGCCAGCATTAACTGGCCGAAGAACGGTCTGCTCTCGAGCAGTGCTCCCCATCCCGAGGTGGAGGCGTCCGTAGACACCACCTTCACACTCGAGGAAGTCCCCAGGCTTACAACTGATTGGTACCAGTCGGTTGCTTTCCAAGGATTCAGAGCTGAGATGCATTTCTGATTGACCTTGAGACGAAGCAGAACGGAGGTCCACGCTCGGTTCGGTACTCGCTCTTTCAGCCAAAACTGCAGTGGGCGCATGTGAAGCAGACCCAGCTGAAGCACTGACGATGCTGAGGCCATGAGACCCAGCGTTCTCTGAATTTTTCTGAGCGGGACAATAGCGCCGCAGCGGAAGGATTCCGTCATGCGCTGAATATTCAGTGCGCACTGTGGCGATAGCTGCGCTGTCATAGACAGCGAGTCCAGCTCTGTGCCCAGAAAAGATATTTTCTGACTGGGAGACAGTAAACTCTTCGCCCAATTGACTCTGAGACCTAGATTCTCGAGGTGTTCGAGTAAAATGGTCCTGTGCTCTATGAGCTCTGAGTGTGATTGAGCTAGAATCAGCCAATCGTCCAAGTAGTTCAACACTCGCATGCCCCAGAGTTTCAGGGGTGCTAGCGCCGCGTCCATGCACATCATAAATGTACGGGGTGCCTGAAATAATTTGGAGCAAAATAATGAAACAGGCGTTCCGTCTCATGGCCTCGTCGTGGGCTTGGTCTAGTGGGATTGCCTTGCAAGATATCTGTATGGCGGCAGGCTGGGCCTCCCCCATCTCAGCTTTGCAGGAAACTTTACTGAACAATAATTTTTGATGATAAACAAAATCACGTTGAAAGCATAATAAAACAGCTGTAGAGCAGATGATACAGACTGACGCTCAGGCTCCACCCACTTCCTCCTCACTCGCGCCGCTGCTCATGGGTAATGTAGTTTGTTTGAATATATTGTAAAGGTTAACAACAAAACGATTACAAACATTAAAGCAATTATAATCATTTAACCTTAGTTATAATTATTCAGTGTCAATCAGTTGCAACTTAGAAATTGCAACAGTGCCAGGGACAAGCCGAACGGTAGGACTGTGTACTGATATGCCTGGCCCTCGAAGGCGAATCTCAAAAACCGCCTGTGACGTGACGCTATTTGTATTTGGAAATACGAGTCCTTCAGATCTATTGACATAAACCAGTCCCCTCGGCGAATCTGCGCGAGGATTTTTCTGGTTGTGAGCATTCTGAACTGGCGTTTTGCAAGCGCTTTGTTCAGCTGTCTTAGATCTAGTATGGGTCTGAGACCCCCGTCTTTTTTCGGTACCAGAAAATATCTGCTGTACAGCCCCCCTTCGCCCTGAGCTTGAGATAAAGGCTCTATGGCCCCTTTGCTCAACGTTTTTGTTATTTCGGCTCGAAGTAGGTGTACTACTTCTTTCTTTACCGTAGTTTTGACGCACGCCACACAACGGCGGGGGCGTCGACTGAACTGTAGCGAATAGCCTCTCTTTACAATGTTTAGCACCCACTCTGAAAACCCCGGGAAGCACTGCCCATGAATCTGCACGAATGGCTAGGGGTTGAATGAAATGCGAGCTCTGGTCGCGTGGCGACTGAAGAGCTTCGGTGTGCTGTAACATGAACACCGTGCTTGCGACATTCGAGGCAGGGGGCACGCTGATCACAGCGGGCAGTCTACCCGCGCTCGACTCCCTCGCGGCGGTCAGCCGAGAGGGGGAGGGCGGGGCGAGCCCCGTGGGGCTTGTCATGTCTGTGAGTGAATGTGAGCGCGGGACATCGGGCACATTTACTGCACTGAATACACCGTCTGCCTGGGCAGATTGAATGTGTGCTGGTTTCGTTTTTACAGAAACCGTGAGACATGCAGAATGTAGTGTTTGTGGGCACTGGGTCGTGGGCACATTTACTACGTTTAATGCACAATCGACATGGGTCGATTTTATGTGCGTGAGCCCTGTGTGGCGGGCTGTGCTTGTGTGTAGGAATGAGCACTGGGCTGTGGGCATTTTTACCACACTCATAACACCATCGGCCGTGGCCGGAATACCAGAAAATACACTCTTTATGGGATTTATCTGGGTTGCCGTAGAAACGGCGTTTGTGTGCAGGCAAGCGGGCTGTGGTTCCGGCTTGTTTACTGCAAAATACACTGGAACAGTCACATTTCCTGGAACTGAACGAGCGAGAAGTTTTGGTGGAAGTCTGGCCGCAGCGGGACTTGAACACTGTCGCTTTCCTAGGCGGGCTAGGAAGACTTTGAGGCCTCGTTTTTTCCACTGTCCATCAGGAAGAGACTCTAGCGAAGCGGGTGAAGCAGGCGGGCGAACCGGCGAGCTTTTGCGGGTTGGGGGAGGTTCCGGGACCCGTTGAGCACGGCGCTTTTAAGGCGCGGTACCACGACGGGCGGAGGTGCAGTCTCAGAGAAGGATGCCAGGCGAGTCCTCAGAGTCGCCGTAAGCAGTAGCTCGCAGCGAGGGCAGCCGCCGTCAGCGAGTGCAAGAGCTGCGTGATCCTCACCCAGGCAGGAAAGGGGCATCTTGAAAAAGACGCCCCGGCTCTTTTAGGCAATGAGAGTGTGTGTCGCGGCAGCGAACACACACACACAAAACACAGTAGCAGAGAAAAGGATATAACGCCGGATAGCGCAGCAGGAACAAGGCGACTGAAGGCGGCGCGGCCAGCGGCTTCAGCTTTCTCAGACGGCGCGGCTTCTTTCTCTCGGGATCCAGCGATGCGTGAGCTTCGCTGAAGAGATGAAAAATCAGATTATCCAGCCTGTCGAGCTATATTTATAGGCCCTGGCCACGCCCGTTTCGGCGCGCAATAGGCACGCAAGCCGTCTTGCCTATGTCTGCATGCTGCTGCAACGCGTTCCCTTTCGTAGGGAACTCGCACTGCGTCGTTGAAAACGACACTTTGGGGACGCTCCCTTAGCGTGCGCCTCTGAAGTATGAATGAAACTAATCCAATCCTGATTGGTGTTGCGTCATGACGTAACATGTGACGGCATAACCGGATGCATAAAAGTGACGCTGGCACACACACACATTAGCTTTTGCTCTTCAGCAAGCGTTCTCTGTGAAACTGTCTGTCTTATTTGGTGTTGTTTGTCTGTTGAAAACCACTATATTATGCGAGTGGAAGATACACTAAGTGTGTGCACCCCTGCCCTATATTTCTCACGGGTGGGGACACGCATCAGTTGTGTGTACACTAGGAGCGCAGCACGCACAGGCAGCTCTCGAGGGGGCTGCCTGTGAACATTGTGAAAGTACTGATTAGAGTGCTGCACTCCCGTTTGGTTTCTGATAAAGGCCAGGCTCGCGATCCCCGCGGTTCGGGCCCCGCGTCCGTTGAGGCGGCGCGGCGGCTTAGATCGTGGGGATCGCAGAAGGATCTCGCGGATGAGAACGAGACTGCCGAGGCACTTTCTCGTTCATCATCCGCAGATTCTATAACGCTCGCTCACGACGCAGAAGCCCGCGATGTGGTTTCTTCTGCCCGTGACGAGTGCCCGATGCTCGAGCTATTTGCTTCTGAGGAAGTGATGTGCTCAGCATCGGGATCGAGGAACACGAGTCACACTCGCCGGTGTTGTTTGTAACCCAAAAATAAGAATTGTCCCACTGCATTGCAATACAGAATCTATAGTAGATAATAACAATAAGATTTTGTGTGGGTGCGAGGCATGCACAGTCAGCTCCTGAGGGTGCTGGCTGCGTGTTCATTGAGAAATATCTCAACGCATACAGCCGTGCATTTCGGGTGTTTCAGCCTCGCGCCCGTTGACTTTCTTCTCGAGAGATGAAAGCCAAAAATATATTGTGAACGACTCGAATCTCGCGTTTGCCGAGGCAGCGTGTAGATTACGAGTCTGCAATAAAAGGGGACACACGCGATCTGTGAAATAATACTGTTTGGGTGTGAGGCATTCACAATCAGCTCCTGAGGGTGCTGGCAGTGTTCATTGAGAAATATCTCGGGCGCGCGTGCTAAATTCCGTGCGCTTTTGGATGTTTCAACCTCGCACCTGATGACTTTCTTCTCGAGGGATGAAAGCCAAATATTATAACGGCTCGAATCTCGCGTTTGCCGAGGCAGCGTGTAGATTACGAGACCGTATAAATAAATATTAAAACAGTATTGTCTGGTGATTATGGCTGCATTTAATTCTATGGATTAAAATGATGGAATTGAAATGATGGAATATATTATCTGACTTTAAGAAGTTAGATATTGTAATTCAGCCTACCATCTAGACCGTGTTTCACTTATCCAGTGTTTTTGGCTGCATTTAATTCTGAGGAATTAAAATGATGAGCAGCGAACGTCGAAAATCGTTTTCGATTTTTTCCCTGCCGGTCCTCCGCATCAGGGTATCGAAAACGAGACGAAGATGGCTGTCCCCCCCGTGGAGGGACGAGCGAGAATCGCTCCTCCATGGAGCCCTCAGGAAATCGATGTTTGTGTCCAGCGTCAACTGCGCTTCAGGACGCATCGGTTTTCAGCGAATGCACGCTGTAGTGCCCGTCCAAAAAGGCTTGCGGCCAGGCAGTGTTCCTGTCCGCATATCGGAAACTGTTTTCGATTATTCCCTGCCGGTCCTCCGCTTCAGGGTGTCGAGAACGAAACCGAAAGAGCTTCCCCTCTGGGGGAGCCCTCAGGAAATCGATGTCTGTATCCTGCCATAAAGTGCGCTTCAGGCCACATCGCTTTCCAGCGAACGCACACTGTGGTGTTCGCCCCAAAAGCTTGTAACAGGGCACCGACGGTCACAAAATCTTTCTCGACTTTTTCCTGTCGGTCTTCCGCTTCAGGAGGTCGAGAATAGTGCTCGGAAATCACCCGAGGTCAGTCTCGAGGGGCTGGTTCCCTTAGTAGATTTTGTGGAAGAATGGCAACGCCTTCCGAATATATCTATATGGGTCCTGAATATTATAAAATATGGGTACAGACTGCAGTTCGGTCACCGACCTCCCAAGTTTGCTGGGGTGGTACCGACTGCAGTGGTTCCAGAACAGGCTCGGGTTATGGAACAAGAGGTACAGACTCTACTGGTCAAAGGGGCCATAGAAATTGTTCCCCTACCAGACAGGGAGTCCGGGTTTTTACAGCCGGTACTTTATAGTTCCAAAGAAGGATGGCGGGCTGAGGCCGATTTTAGATTTGAGGCAGTTGAATCGTTCTCTGAGGAGATTCAGGTTCAAGATGCTCACTATTCCCATCATCGTGAATCAAATCAGATCCGAGGATTGGTTTGTCACGATAGATCTAAAAGACGCCTATTTTCATGTCTCCATCCTTCCATGTCACAGGAGGTTCCTGAGGTTTGCTTTTGGGGGCGAAGCGTACCAATATCGGGTTCTTCCGTTCGGCCTAGCACTCTCTCCCCGCACGTTCACTAAGTGTATGGATGCAGCTCTGGCTCCACTGAGGCTTCAGGGCATCCGTATTCTGAATTATATCGATGACTGGCTCATATTGGCCCAGTCTCGAGAAATGGCAGTTCGGCATCGAGATGTCGTTCTTGGCCACATTCAGAAATTGGGGTTGAGACTCAACACTAAGAAAAGTGTGTTAGAACCAGCTTAGAAAACTACTTTTCTGGGCGTGGTATGGAATTCGGTTACGATGCAGGCACGTATGTCTCCCGCACGTATCGAATCCATCCTGACCATGGTGTCAGGGATAAAGCTAGGCCAGGCCATCACTGTAAGTCAGTGGTGGCTCAAAGCCAAGGGGTTTTTCCCCCAAGGGGAATCCGTTCCGTATAATAAAGGTTACGTGCAGATGTCTTCGTTCCTTATTAATATGGAAGAATCCTTGGTTCTTGTCCCAAGGGCCAGTATTAAGGGCGTCATGTCGCCGGAAAACCGTTTCGACAGACGCTTCCATCACTGGCTGGGGCGCGGTTATCGGCCGCTTTGCCAGGGGTCTGTGGCAGGACCATCATCATTCTTGGCATCAAATTATTTTATGGTCCCAAGGGAAAATATTATCTATAAGAGCAATATATGTCCCGGGGGTTCAGAATCAGGGAGCAGACATCCTGTCGAGGCAGGGGCTGAGGCCCGGGGAATGGAGACTCCATCCAGAGGTGGTGAAGCTGATATGGCAGAGGTTTGGACCAGTGGAAGTGGAGCTGTTTGCGTCTCGAGGGACGTCCCACTGTCCACTTTGGTTCTCCCTCACTCATCCAGCCCCGCTGGGGTTGGATGCCATGGTACAGGCCTGGCCGAGGCTTCGCCTGTACGCTTTCCCCCCGATCGCTTTGCTCCAGGGAGTCCTGGAGAGGGTCCGTTAGGAGGGCATCAGTCTTCTTCTGGTAGCCCCGTTTTGGCCGGCCCGAGTATGGTTTTCGGACTTAATTTCACTCCAGATAGCTCCGCCATGGCAGATTCCTCTGAGGAGGGATCTGTTGTTTCAGGCAGAGGGCAGTATATTCCATCCTCGCCCAGAGCTGTGGAAATTATGGGTCTGGCCTCTGAGGGGGCTCAGTACCTTGATGCTGTTCTATTAATTGGGGTGCACGGAACCATACTTATCTCTAGGGTTCCATCTACTAGGAGATTATATGACCTTAAGTGGAAATGTTTTTCCGCTTGGTATAGAGAACATGAGTTAGGCTCAGTTAATTGCCCAGTGGCTTCAGTTCTGAGTTTCTTCAAGATCGTTCTCTACGAATCTCTCCCCGTCCACATGTATGGTGCACATGGATGCCATTGCGGCGTTCCATGCACCACTGGATATTGGGCCTTTTGGGGAGGCACCAACTGGTCATACTATTTCTCCTTGGTACATAGAGGATGAGACTGACAGTCAGGTCCAGGGTTCCTTCCTGGTATCTGGTGGTGGTTCTCGAAGGCCTATCCCTGGCTCCCTTCGAATCCCTTCAGTCGGTTTTGCCTGGGACCTCACGTTCAAGATAGCCTTTCTCTTAGCTACTTCTTTTAAAGAGACTGGGAGATCTCCAAGCCCTGGCATTAGTACCAGCTTGCTTGGGGTTTACCCCCGGCGGAGTTAAGGCCATCTTGCATCCGAGACCCAGCTATGTGCCTTAAGTGCAATCTAACATGGCTAGGTCCATGGTCCTGCAAGCATTTCATCCTCCACCACATGTGTCGGCAGAAGAGAAGAGGTTCCTTGCTCTGCCAGTCAGAGTTCCAAGTATTACCTTGAGAGGTCCTCTTCTTGGAGGAGGTCGGACTTACTGCAGTGTGTTTTGGATCACCTAATAGGGGCTCCCGGCTAAACAAACCATAAGTAGGCCTACAAGGTGCGCAATTTGCCTTCACCTTTGGCCGTAAGGGCTCATTCTACTAGAGGCATGGTGTCCTCTAGAGCCCTCCTCTCGGGAGTGCCCCTCCAGGAGATCTGTGAGGCAGCCGGTTGGGCTACCCCGCACATTTTATCAGGTTTTATAGTCTGCACCTCCCCTAGTACGCCTGGCGCACATATGCTCTAGTCCTAGCTGAGTGTCTGAGATCAGTTTCACTCTAGGGCAGGCCTTTTTCGGTGCGTGGCCTAGTGGGCATTCGTTCCCCAAAGTGTCGTTTTCAACGACGCAGTGCGAGTTCCCTACGAAAGGGAACGTCTCGGGTTACGACTGTAACCCTTGTTCCCTGAGGAGGGAACGAGACACTGCGTCGTCTTGCCACGCCCCTCGATGCCTAGGAGCGGCTTGCTTCATCGCGAGGCTAATGTGTGTGTGTGCCAGCGTCACTTTTATGCATCCGGTTATGCCGTCACATGTTACGTCATGACGCAACACCAATCAGGATTGGATTAGTTTCATTCATACTTCAGAGGCGCACGCTAAGGGAGCGTCCCCAAAGTGTCGTTTTCAACGACGCAGTGTCTCGTTCCCTCCTCAGGGAACAAGGGTTACAGTCGTAACCCGAGACGTTTTACATTAATACAAAATTAAGGATAATTTTTTGGCTTCAATATCTCGCGGAAAAGAGATTTCCCCATAGCGTAAGATATTACGCAGTACGAGAGAACCTCTCAAAAGAGAACTAACAGTGATCAGTACAGTTGTTGCTAAATTAGTTAATCTTTGTTAATGTTAGTTAATTAAAATACAGCTGTTCATTGTTTGTTCATGTTAGTTCACAGTGAATTAACTAATGTTAACTAATACAACCTTTGATTTTAATAATGTATTATTATCATTTATTTATTACTAAATGTTGTAGAAGTATTGTTCATTCTTAGTTCATGTTACCTAAGGTAGTTAACTAATGTTACCTAATGAACCTTATTGTAAAGTGTTACAGAGAAGGTAAATGCAAATAGTGTTTGCTTGAAGACAGGTGTGTGACAGAAGGGAGGAGAGACACGGTTGGTCATGTGATGCACATTTAAACATCGTCCTCCATAAAACGAGTATCACTCTCACTCTCCATCCTAAAAGACAGACAGACACCTTTAATCAACCATGAAGAAGCTCTTCAAGTGCCTGTGGATCTTACTGGGTAAAGTACAACATACATGCATCTGCTATTTTACTAGATTCACACTAATATTATCTGCGGTTTCTACAATCTCCCCGTGTTCAGAATGTTGCTCTGTTTGTAGTTTAGTTTACACTCATCTCTCTACTGTGGGTTTATAGCATAAAGTTTTAAAATTTCTTGCCAAAAAAATCTAAATATTCTAGATTAGTTGTTGTTTCATACATTCATGCTTGCATGAAGCCATTTTTAACCAGTAATGAAGTATTATAACAATAAAAAAAAAAAAAAAAGTTTTCTATGTGAAAATATAGTAAACTGTAATTTATGCCTGTGATCAAAGCTGAATTTTCAGCATCATTACTCCAGTCTTCAGTGTCACATGATCCTTCAGAAATCACTCTAATATGATGATTTGATGCTCAAGAAACATTTATGATTATTATTAATGTTGAAAACAGTAGTGCTGCTTCAGATTTGCGTGGAAACCGTGATGCATTTTATTTTTTAGGATTCTTTGATGAAAAGAAAGTTTAAAAGAACAGCATTTATTTGAAATGGAATCTTTTGTAACAGTATATATGTCTTTACTGTCACGTTTGATCAATTGAATGCCTTCGTGATGAATTAAAGTTTTAATTAAATTAAAGTTTTAATTAGGTGAGCCCCGTGGGGCTTGTCATGTCTGTGAGTGAATGTGAGCGCGGGACATCGGGCACATTTACTGCACTGAATACACCGTCTGCCTGGGCAGATTGAATGTGTGCTGGTTTCGTTTTTACAGAAACCGTGAGACATGCAGAATGTAGTGTTTGTGGGCACTGGGTCGTGGGCACATTTACTACGTTTAATGCACAATCGACATGGGTCGATTTTATGTGCGCGAGCCCTGTGTGGCGGGCTGTGCTTGTGTGTAGGAATGAACACTGGGCTTCAACAAATCCTGGTTCTCTGATACTCATTTGAATCTCGATTCCACAGGGTTTGTATTGATCGAGGAAAGAGCAAATGGACAAGAAGGTAAGAACCATTGTTTTTTTGTTGTTTTTTTTACTTTTCTTTTGGTTTGTTTTTTCTGTTTGACAAAAAATTTGCCTTTGTCTTTGAAAACCTTTTCAGAGAATGCAGCACTTTGGGGCAAAGCTACTCAGTCATCAACTTACTTCAAAGAAGTCGCTGAACGTGCTATTGATTTGCGTTGGAACAGTTGGACTCACACTAACTCACAGACCGGTCCGTGGTGGAGAGTGGATCTGATGAAAGTATACAGAGTGAACAGAGTGACCATCACTAACAGAATCAATTATGGTTCGAGGATAAACGGGGCAGTGATTCGCATCGGGAACTACCTTGACATTTACAGCAACACCATGTGAGTCTTTCTTTGACTGTTTTGATTAATGTGGCTGAAGATGACCAGAAACTGATAACAGATTATCTCTCTGTCTGTAGATGTGGTGTAATTTCTAGTCTTGCTGACAGTGCCACGGCCACTTTCTCATGCGGCGGGATGGTGGGACGTTATATGGTTGTTCATATTCCTGGAAATCAGAAGATTCTTAGTCTTGCTGAAGTTGGAGTCTATGGGTATTTGGCAGGTAATTCATTGTTGTGTAGCACTTTTTAAAATTGAAAGTAATAAATAATTTTTATTCCACAGCTCTCTGAAATGCTTGAACCTGATTGGTCAGTCAAGACATGACCATTGTCAGTAGCAGCATTGTATAATGATCGCTCATCCGGCGATACTTTCATGTCTTTGTTTTTAAATGAAATCGGAGGACTTGAAATCGGGCAGCCTAGCCAAAGTTTTAGGTGAAAATGGGAGAAGGAAAATGTAATGTTATTTTCAGTTATTCATTTTATGTCTCAGAATGTGTATTTCTTAATTGTAATTTCACCACTGTAAGTGTAACCACCTCAAGCCTCTTCCCTGAATGTGCCGAAGTTGCAAAATGCAAATCTGAAGGGATAGAGAAAGGGAGGGGGAGGCAAATCCATAGCCGGATTCAAAGACCTGTGCCTTCGTTGATAAAATAATTAGCTAATCACCATCAAGTATTTCACTTTCAGCGATTATGAGTGTTTAGAAAAGTAACATGGCAGATACGTACAGTAAATTACATGATATTAGTTTGAACTGCTACCGCTGTTGTGGAGAGTATGGAGAGTAGAGATATTGAATATTTGATCACAAATAAATTTACTAAGCTACCATTCAAACAACCGATACAAATTAAAAATGTTAAAAATGAATTAAGAGCCCATGCCTAAGTTGGATATAGGCTATACGTAGCAGCGGCAGTTATGAAATTCGACTACGCCACCCCGAGGTCTAACCCGGGGAACTGTAAGTAACCACCAAGGCTTCTATAGAATTAGGCAATCAGCTTCGGGCACTGACAAACAGAGAAATGGTTCCATACAAAAAAAATACAATTTTATTGATCAAAAAATAGTAAACACTCTGAAAGCTGACGTCAGCATATTCCTAAAACACTACACTCTGCACCCTGTTGACTTCAATGGGGCAAGTTTTAAACCTGCTTTTAGCCTCTTAACATCCTTGACGTGTCATTACAAGTGCACAGCCATGTTAGATGATTCCTTAGAGTGAACACAGGTGAATCTGACTGTAGTAGATGTGAAAGATATGAATACAAGTGATGTTATTTCAGCCAGCGCACATACCTGTATTTACATCCTGTTTTCGGTCGAAGTCCACAGTAGTCAATTGTCGAGTTCACGCGCGTGATCATAGGTAACTAAACCTATGCGCGTGAACTCGACAATCGACTACTGTGGTCTTCGACCGAAAACAGGATGTAAATACAGGTATGAGCACTGGCTGAAATAGTTTATAAGTTTAGACACCCATGCTAAAGTTGACTAAAAAGAGGAATAAAAAATCATCTTTTGGAAATTGAACTTAAAGCCTTAATTTAAAAAATTAGGAAAAATCCAACCTTTAAGGACACCAATTTTCTTTGTGAATGAATAATGTATCGTAAATAAATAAATGTTCTTCCTTAAAATACAGGGTGCATAAGTCAGGACACCCTTATGTTAAATTCCCATAGAGGCAGGCAGATTTTTATTTTTAAAGGCCAGTTACTTTATGGATCCAGGATACTATGCATCCTGATAAAGTTCCCTTGGCCTTTGGAATTAAAATAGCCCCACATCATCACATAGCCTTCACCATACCTAGAGATTGGCATGATTTTATTTCAGTTAGCCTAATAGCTGGTTTGATTTGCATTGAGAGATGATCTTATGGAAAGTACTCCATGCCAATCTCTAGGAAAATTGGAAAATTAGAAAATTGGTGTCCTTAAAGGTTGGATTTTTCCTAATTTTTTTAAATTAAGGCATTAAGTTCAATTTCCAAAAGATGATTTTTTATTCCTCTTTTTAGTCAACTTTAGCATGGGTGTCTAAACTTATGCATAGCACTGTACCTGCGACACCACCAAAAACTGGGTGAACCCAAACAACACGAGCCTCCAACGTCACGCACTACCAGGGGTTACGTTCAAGCTATAACATGCTCCTCCTGACATGATTGGCCACCAAGAACACACCACGAGCCAATCGCGAACCGGATAGAAATGATAAAAGCCAATATAACCCAATGGGAAGGAGGGACTGGATTCAACCACAGTCCATCCTGCCACATATAGAACAATCAGCTTCACTAAACGGCCGAACTTGCTCTTTTAACATGGACATTTAAAAGGACGGAAGGATGGATTTTTTGCTTCAAGTGATAGGCTAGGCTAAACTTATATTTATATTTTCTTGATGTATGTGTTGTTTTCTATAAATATTCTGTCTATAAGTGACCAAAAAGCCATTTTAAAGCAGTTAAAAAATCTGACCGCTAAAATTTTGTGCCTCTTACCCAACACACACCTCTACTCAAAGCTGCTTGCCAGGAACTGTTTTTCTTTGTGGAAGCTTTGCGTTTATTGCGTGATATAAAGATTTGATTTGATTTGATTTGATTTATTGGTTTATTTAAAAGGGGACAGTGCAATTTCATAAAACACATGAACAAACATGGTTAAAAAAGCCAGAATTAGCCAAAAGGCTATTTTTCATCTGTAGTCCCCTGGCCAAGATGTAAAAAAAAAGCATTAAAATACGAACAAGAAAATACATTTACAAGTCTATGGCAAATTGACTACACTATAACTACAATATAAATGACACTGTAAAATAACTTAAGGTACACTGTACCTGTTACAATAATAAGACACACAAAAAACACCTTTTCAAAAAGGCTATAATATATCAAATATATAATACAGCTCAATAGGCTCAGCTTTTAATGTTGGCAGACATACAGTAATTGTTAATGAGCCAAATTTTCTATTTTTTTGTAAAGGCCGTGTAAGTGTTGAGCTGTCTAACCTCCTCAGGTATAGAATTCCATTCAGCAGCGCCCATTCCATTCAGTAGTGTAAGATATATATCACCTATATTTTACAATAAGTTTTAACCTTAGCTCACTCAAAGTCAGGGAGTCAAAGAGTATACAAAGAGTTGCAGAAAATGTGTCTGCGATGTTTTGCATATGCGTTGCATAAAGATGGGTCAAGACAGGTTTTTATTAATTTCCCAGGAAATCGGGCAGTAGGAGGAGCTGCTACACAGTCGTCAACATCTGGGAGCTGGTTTGCTGTAAAGGCCATTGATGGTAATCGAGGTCTGCAGCAGTTGAACATGGGATGCTCATCAACCCTTAATGAGACTAACCCGTGGTGGAGGCTGGATCTGCGTGATGTTTACCGAATTACTAAAGTGGTCGTCACTAACAGACTAGACTGCTGTGCAGAACAAATAAACGGATCGGAGATTCGCATCGGGAACTCTTTGGAGAACAACGGCAGCAACAATCCCATGTGAGACTCTTGAGGTTGAAAGAACAGGAGAGCTTGAGTACAAATGAGAAGGATTAATGTGAATGTGAAGATTATATGACAGTATCTTTATCTCCATCTGTTTCTCTCTGTCTGTAGATGTGCTGTTATTCCTGCTATACCAGCAGGCAAATCCTACAGCTACTCATGTGATGGGATGGATGGACGTTATGTGATTGTTTATATTCCTGGAGATCAGAAGATTCTTACTCTTTGTGAGGTTGAAGTTTATGGGTATTTGGCAGGTAATTCATTGTTGTAGAGCATTATAATCAGTGTATAATACCATATCAAGTGTGTAGATTTGGTTTGAAGTGAGAAGTATTTTAGCAGATTCCTGGCCCATTATCCCTCATTTTAAAAATCTTAGTATACCTTTGATCCACGTTTGGAAGTTTATCTTTTATTCACACAGCAAGTAAACATTTAGAAGCTAAATATAATAATTTGCTTGCCAGCTTGACCTGGGGAAATGATAGATCACTGTCCTCTTTACTCTTTCCCAAAATAAAAAGCTTTGTTTTAATCTTGTCCCAAAAATGGCTTATCATGGGGCAGAACCAAAACATGTACGAGTGTCTACCAGAGTCAGATTATTTCATTTAGGACAAACTAGTGAATGTACTTCCTAAGTTTGACCCAAAACATTCACCATTTTGCCCTAAATGTAAGAATCGGACTAGGGATATTTAGGTGTAAATGTCAGTGTAAATGTTTCCCCCAATCTGAAAACGTTGGCCACCCTTAAGTTTGTTCCAGGCTTGAAAACAGTGTAAAATGATCTAGATCGCTGGTTGGATCTTCTAATTTCTTGGATTGGCATGTACTTGGAATGTACTTCCTTCAGTAGATTGCTGTATCCTTTACGCCTAATAGGCAAAGCCCTTAGGAGACCACTTGAAGAGGAACATTGAAGATAGCTGAGTCTCCCCACTTCCCAGGCAGAGTTGCCTCTGACTTATTACAATTAATCTAGTAGCTTGATAAAACTACTGATCAGATCAATCAGGGCTGGCACCGACAACTCTGTCTCAGAAAGAAATAAAGGCATATGTAACCCCTCTGATCCTTTTTTTTTTTCGCACTAAAAGAGCCTCTAGGGTCAGTCGCTAGCGCACCTCTTGAGGCCAGGAAAGTGAGATTTACCTGTACAGCTCTTTACTAGCTGACCTCTGTTAAACATGTCATCGGCATACAGTGCAATGGTATGAGTATGCAACCAATTAAAATTCCCTTAATTTGTTAACTTCTTATAGATTTGTTAAAGTCTTATAGATACTTCCTGTTTCGAATGCGCATGCGTCGCGTCTGAACGTGTTGTTGTCTTTGGAGCTCCATCGATTGATTTATAATTCTTGATTTCTCTTTAAACTCACTTACAACGAACATTTTCTATTTTTCCTCACCTCATAGTTACAACGCGGACTGTTGAGCAGACGTGTCTCAAGCCTAGTGATCCAACGCTGGATACTCTTATAGGTTACGTCCGTGGATCACGGCTGAACGCGTCTTCTCCGCACTCATTTATAAACAAACATTTTTTTTTTTTTTTTTCGCCTATCGTGCGTCTACTCCACACCCGTACCACTAAAAAGACGGATTATATCCAAGACTTAAGCCATAAATTAGTATTAATATTGATAGCATCACTGGTAGCGTCGTTGCTAACTTAACTTACTGTCCATCTGTTAAAATGGCGAATATATCAGATGTAAGTAGTCTACCTTTTGGTGCAGGTGAGGATACATTTGAGCTACACGCGTTGCAGTCTGAGCTGGAAGCTGTTGAGAAACAGATCCACGACCTTTTAGTGAGAAAAGCCGAGCTGATAGACCGGCGGTTAGCTCTTGAAACATCACGCGCCGATGCAATTGCACACAAATCAGTGATCAACGTTACTAACCCGCTGACTCCGACCTCGTCTACTCCGTGCGTTACTCAGCATCGGTCACGAGCGTCGAGGCCGCGATCAGCTATGGTCTCGTTTACGCCGGCTCCAACATGCCACCACGAAGCCTGGATATTTCCGCAGCGGAAGACGCGAGTCAGGTCTAGACCAAGAAAACTCTCTCCGACCCTCCCGGTTTTCGAGATATCCACACAAAACCGCTTCTCCCCTCTTCGCGAAACAGAACGCGATGCTGTGATCATCGGTGATTCCATCGTTCGACACGTACAAGCTACGTTAAATAAAAGTAAGGTGCATAGTCACTGCTTTCCTGGTGCTCGTGTTTCTGAAATCGCTGCTCACGTTCCCGAGATTCTGAACGAGCGCGTCGGAACTGTGGTCCTGCACGCGGGAGGGGCCGACATCAGGCTGCGACAGACAGAGGTTCTGAAGAAAGACTTCAGGAATCTGATCGATACGGTACGCAGCACATCGCCTGATATAACGATCATTGTGTCAGGACCGCTTCCCACGTACCGACTAGGTCATGAAAAGTTTAGTAGATTATTCGCGCTAAATGAATGGTTAATATCATGGTGCAATGAGCAGAAACTGCTCTTTGTAAATAATTGGAATCTGTTTTGGGAGCGTCCTAGGCTTTACCGTGCTGATGGCTTACACCCAAGCAGATTCGGATCGGATCTTCTGTCAGATAACATCTCCAAAATGTTAAATACCTTTTGACTAGTAACCAAAAGTTCAAATCATAGTCTCTGCTGCACCAAATTAACTGATATAAATAGTGTAGAATATTGCATAGAAACTGTGTCTATTCCTCGTTTAGTGAGATCAAATAATAAATCTACTGCAGGATCTAGAAAAAATCTAATTGTTATTAAACCAGAAAATGTTGCTATTAGTAACCAAAAACAATTTCTAAAGCTAGGTCTTCTAAACATTAGATCACTCACACCTAAGGCAGTTATTGTAAATGAAATAGTCACGGATAATAGATTCGATGTACTTTGCCTTACTGAAACTTGGCTTAAACCTAATAATTATTTCGGTCTAAATGAGTCTACTCCATTAGGATACTCCTATAAGCACGAACCCCGTCTGATTGGTCGTGGCGGCGGTGTTGCAGCGGTCTATAGAGATATTCTCAATGTTACTCAGAAAACGGGTTATAAGTTTATTTCGTTTGAAATACTTGTACTAAATGTTACGCTCTTAGATGTTAGAAAAAAATCCATATTATCTCTAGCCTTGGCTACCGTATATAGACCGCCTGGGCCTTACGCTGATTTCCTAAAAGAGTTTGCAGATTTTCTCTCAGATCTATTGGTCAATGTAGATAAAGCATTAATTGTTGGAGATTTTAACATACACGTAGATAATCCAAATGATGCGTTAGGGGCTGCGTTTATAGATTTATTAAATTCCTTTGGGGTCAAACAAAACGTCACCGGACCAACTCATCGTCTTAATCATACACTCGATTTAATTATATCATATGGAACCGATCCAACCGATATAGATATCATTCCACAAAGTGATGATGTCACTGACCATTACTTGGTAACTTGCATATTACGTACTGCTGTAATATGTCATGCGGCGCCGCGTTTTCGACCAGGCAGAACAATCCTTCCATCCACCATTGATAATTTCTCGAGTTGCTTGTCTGATCTGTCTCAGCTGCTGCCTGAACCCAAACAAACAGATGAACTAGAAGAACTAACTAGCACTATGAGCACCATTCTCTCTAGAACATTGGATGTTGTTGCACCCGTTAGATTAAAGAAGGTTACAGAGAAAATTAAAGCACCATGGTACAATAATACTACGCATGTTCTAAAGAGAGAAACCCGTAATTTAGAGCGTAAATGGAAACAAACTAATTTAGAGGTCTTTAGAATCGCGTGGAAAGACAGTATGTCACGTTATAAAAAGGCCCTAAAAGTGGCCAGGGCTGAGCATCTCCGCAAACTAATAGAAAATAACCAAAACAATCCAAGGTTTTTATTTAACACCGTGGCTAGACTAACAAATAAACAGACGTCACCCGAACAAAATATCCCGTTACAGTTTAGTAGTAATGATTTCATGAACTTCTTCACTGAGAAAATAGAAAACATCAGAACCACAATTGTAAACGTTCAATCCTCAATCGCGCCTTATAATTCAGCCTCAATTTTCCCCCCGCAAGAACAATTACAGTGCTTTACAACTATAGAACAAAAAGAGTTAAATAAACTTATCACTTCATCTAAAACAACAACATGTTTATTAGATCCTATACCAACTAAACTACTGAAGGAAGTGTTACCTGTAGTGGAAGAGCCTCTCCTCAATATTATTAACTCGTCTTTATCTTTAGGTCATGTTCCAAGAACATTTAAACTGGCAGTTATAAAACCTCTCATTAAGAAACCACAATTAGATCATAATAATCTAGCAAATTATAGACCCATTTCAAATCTACCTTTTATGTCTAAAATACTAGAAAAAGTTGTGTCCACTCAACTGGGCTCTTTCTTGCAAGAAAATGATATCTATGAAAAGTTTCAGTCTGGATTCAGGCCGCATCATAGCACTGAAACTGCGCTCGTTAAAATCACAAATGATTTACTCTTAGCTTCTGACCAAGGCTGTATCTCAATACTAGTTTTACTTGATCTAAGTGCTGCGTTCGATACTATAGATCATACAATACTCTTAGATCGACTACAAAATTATACTGGTGTTCAAGGACAAGCATTAAGCTGGTTTAGATCATACTTATCTGACCGCTACCATTTTGTCTATTTAAATGGAGAAAAATCGATCATAACTCCAGTAAACTATGGAGTGCCGCAGGGATCTGTGTTAGGCCCTCTGTTATTCTCAATATATATGATGCCACTTGGAAATATTATAAGGAAACATGGAATTAGTTTCCATTGTTATGCTGATGACACTCAAATATATATTTCATCACGGCCGGATGAAAACGCTAATTTATCCAAATTGACAGAGTGTGTTAAAGATATAAAAGATTGGATGACGCGTAATTTTCTTTTATTAAATCCAGACAAGACAGAGGTAATACTTATCGGTTCAAAAAACCGCCCACAGAACCTCTCACAATACAACTTTGACATCGTAGGATGTCCTGTTACTTTATCCTCTACAGTAAAAGACCTGGGTGTTATACTCGATTGTAACCTGTCTTTTGAAAATCATATTTCGTATGTTACAAAAACTGCCTTTTTCCACCTTAGAAACATTGCTAAGCTACGTAATATGCTATCAGTTTCTGATGCAGAAAAGTTAGTTCATGCATTCATGACCTCGAGACTAGATTACTGTAATGCTTTATTAGCCGGTTGTCCTGCATCCTCAATAAACAAGCTACAGTTAGTCCAAAATGCAGCCGCTAGAGTTCTTACTAGATCAAGAAAATATGATCATATAACACCGATTTTATCATCACTACATTGGCTACCTATAAAGTTCCGTATTAATTATAAGGTATTGCTACTGACTTATAAAGCCCTAAACGGCTTAGCTCCAGTCTATTTAACGGATCTTCTATCACCCTATAATCCATCGCGCTCTTTAAGATCAATAAATTCGAGGCTTTTGGTCATACCTAGGATATCCAGATCAACCAAAGGAGGGAGAGCATTTTCACATTTGGCTCCAAAACTCTGGAATAGTCTTCCTGATACTGTTCGTTACTCGGACTCACTCTCCCAGTTTAAAACTAGATTAAAGACGCATCTTTTCAGCCAGGCATTCATATAATATTGTTAATCTCACAGTTTCAAACTACAATCCGGCCTCTAGTTCATAAATGCCAGAGGAGAACTGGCCCCCGACTGAGCCTGGGTTCTCCCAAGGTTTTTTTTTTCTCCATTAGGTCACCTGATGGAGTTTTAGGACACCATTAGGTCACTTGATGGAGTTTTTCGGTTCCTTGCCACTGTTGCCTTTGGCTTGCTCAGTTGGGGATATTTTGGGGATATTGAATTTTATTCTATCAATCAATAAATTCCACTAGAAACAAACTTTGTTGTATTATTTTATTTTAATACTGTGAAGCTGCTTTGATACAATCTGTATTGTAAAAAGCGCTATACAAATATACTTGATTTGATTTGATTTGATTTGATACTGCCAAAGGTTCCAGGGATAGTGCGAAAAGCAGTGGTGACGAGGGGCAACACTGTCTGGTGCCGCACTTCTGATCAAATGGAGAAGAGCCTAAAGCATTTGTGAGGACTGATGCTTGTGGTGCCCTGTATATTATTTCTAACCAATTCACAAAGCTATCCCCACAAACCCACAAGTTATAAGACCTCAAACAAATACTTCCACTCCAGGTGGTCAGAAGCGTTTTTGGCATCCATAAAAATGACCATAGCCTTATAGGAGTCAGAAAACAATACTGTGCAATGCCACGACGACTAATATTAAAAAGTGAGCATCTTTCAGGAATAAATCCAGTTTGATTTGGTACTATGAGTTATGACAAATAAACCTCTAATCTTTTAGCAAGTATTTTGGATAAAACTTTAGCATCAACATTTATTAAAGATAATGGCCAATAACAGGAGCAATCCATATTGGGCCCTTCCTTTTTTAACATAAGTGAAATATTTGCATGATAAATTGAGGATGGGAGACATCCCGATTCAAAGGAGAGTGTAAACACATTAAGAAGCTGATCAGTTATCACGTCCCTGCATTTCTTATCAAATTCTTGCAAGAGCTGAGAAGCCCTGGCACCTTTCCGCTTTTAAAATGTATCCTCACAGTTTTTCAATCTGCTTTGTATTGTTTCAATGTCTGTAGTAAATTTAACGAGTGAAAACTACAGATTATACTTTTGACATTTTTCTTACAGTTACATGTAAGCTTTCTTACCTGTATGCGATGGGCTTTTGCTTCAGGATGTTGGGCAGAACTTTAGCCTAAAACACTGTGTTCGTGTTCATCCAGTTTGGAATGGTGACTACAGTCATGGAGGCTTTTCAGATTTTCCGTTGTGGCATTCTCTCTATATTTACAATTCTTTGCAGCCTTTAGCCGCTGCCTACAACTCACTGGATCCTTCACTGGAAACCCAAAGTAACTCTATCCCACTAAATGTTTACTCTTTGAATGAATTTGAACAATGTAAGTCTACATAATTATGACTAAAAGTTTGCGGAGTAGTATTTGCTACTAAAGCAAGGCCATGTTTGACCCTGGTAAGCGTATCAAATCAAATCAAGTATATTTGTATAGCGCTTTTCACAATACAGATTGTATCAAAGCAGCTTCACAGTATTAAATTAAAATAAAATAATACAACAAGGTTTGTTTCTAGTGGAATTTATTGATTGATAGAATAAATTTAAATATCCCCAAAATATCCCCAACTGAGCAAGCCAAAGGCAACAGTGGCAAGGAACCGAAAAATCTCCATCAAGTGACCTAATGGTGTCCTAAAACTCCATCAGGTGACCTAATGGAGAAAAAAAAAAAAAACCTTGGGAGAACCCAGGCTCAGTCGGGGCCAGTTCTCCCTGGCATTTATGAGCTAGAGGCCGGATTGTAGTTTGAACTGTAAGATTAACAATATTATATGAATGCCTGGCCGAAAAGATGCGTCTTTAATCTAGTTTTAAACTGGGAGAGCGAGTCCGAGCAACGAACAGTATCAGGAAGACTATTCCAGAGTTTCGGAGCCAAATGTGAAAATGCTCTCCCTCCTTTGGTTGATCTGGATATCCTAGGTATGACCAAAAGCCTCGAATTTATTGATCTTAAAGAGCGCGATGGATTATAGGGCGATAGAAGATCCGTTAAATAGACTGGAGTTAACCCTTTTACGGCTTTATAAGTCAGTAGCAATACCTTGTAATTAATACGGAACTTTATAGGTAACCAATGCAGTGATGATAAAATCGGTGTTATATGATCATATTTTCTTGATCTAGTAAGAACTCTAGCGGCTGCATTTTGGACTAACTGTAGCTTGTTTATTGAGGATGCAGGACAACCAGCTAATAAAGCATTACAGTAATCTAGTCTCGAGGTCATGAATGCATGAACTAACTTTTCTGCATCAGAAACTGATAGCATATTACGTAGCTTAGCAATGTTTCTAAGGTGGAAAAAGGCTGTTTTTGTAACATACGAAATATGATTTTCAAAAGACAGGTTGCAATCGAGTATAACACCCAGGTCTTTTACTGTAGAGGATAAAGTAACAGGACATCCTACGATGTCAAAGTTGTATTGTGAGAGGTTCTGTGGGCGGTTTTTTGAACCGATGATTAGTACCTCTGTCTTGTCCGGATTTAATAAAATAAAATTATGCGTCATCCAATCTTTTGTATCTTTAACACACTCTGTCAATTTGGATAATTTAGCGTTTTCATCCGGCCGTGATGAAATATATATTTGAGTGTCATCAGCATAACAATGGAAACTAATTCCATGTTTCCTTATAATATTTCCAAGTGGCATCATATATATTGAGAATAACAGAGGGCCTAACACAGATCCCTGCGGCACTCCATAGTTTACTGGAGTTATGATCGATTTTTCTCCATTCAAATAGACAAAATGGTTGCGGTCAGATAAGTATGATCTAAACCAGCTTAATGCTTGTCCTTGAACACCAGTATAATTTTGTAGTCGATCTAAGAGTGTTGTGTGATCTATAGTATCGAACGCAGCACTTAGATCAAGTAAAACTAGTATTGAGATACAGCCTTGGTCAGAAGCTAAAAGTAAATCATTTGTGATTTTAACGAGCGCGGTTTCAGTGCTATGATGCGGCCTGAATCCTGACTGAAACTTTTCATAGATATAATTTTCTTGCAAGAAAGAGCCCAGTTGAGCGGACACAACTTTTTCTAGTATTTTAGACATAAATGGAAGATTTGAAATGGGTCTATAATTTGCTAGATTATTATGATCTAATTGTGGTTTCTTAATGAGAGGTTTTATAACTGCCAGTTTAAATGTTCTTGGAACATGACCTAAAGATAAAGATGAGTTAATAATATTGAGGAGAGGCTCTTCCACTACAGGTAACACTTCTTTCAGTAGTTTAGTTGGTATAGGATCTAATAAACATGTTGTTGTTTTAGATGAAGTGATAAGTTTATTTAACTCTTTTTGTTCTATAGTTGTAAAGCACTGTAATTGTTCTTGCGGGGTGATAATTGAGGCTGAATTATAAGGCGCGATTGAGGATTGAACATTTACAATTGTGGTTCTGATGTTTTCTATTTTCTCAGTGAAGAAGTTAATGAAATCATTACTACTAAACTGTAACGGGATATTTTGTTCGGGTGACGTCTGTTTATTTGTTAGTCTAGCCACGGTGTTAAATAAAAACCTTGGATTGTTTTGGTTGTTTTCTATTAGTTTGCGGAGGTGCTCAGCCCTGGCCGCTTTTAGGGCCTTTTTATAACGTGACATACTGTCTTTCCACGCAATTCTAAAGACCTCTAAATTAGTTTGTTTCCATTTACGCTCTAAATTACGGGTTTCTCTCTTTAGAACATGCATAGTATTATTGTACCATGGTGCTTTAATTTTCTCTCTGACCTTTTTTAATTTAATAGGTGCAACAACATCCAATGTTCTAGAGAGAATGGTGCTCATAGTGCTAGTTAGTTCTTCTAGTTCATCTGTTTGTTTGGGTTCAGGCAGCAGCTGAGACAGATTAGATAAGCAATTTGAGAAATTATCTATGGTGGATGAAAGGATTGTTCTGCCTGGTCGATAACGCGGCGCCGCATGACATATTACAGCAGTACGTAATATGCAAGTTACTAAGTAATGGTCAGTGACATCATCACTTTGTGGAATGATATCTATATCGGTTGGATCGGTTCCATATGATATAATTAAATGGAGTGTATGATTAAGACGATGAGTTGGTCCGGTGATGTTTTGCTTGACCCCAAAGGAATTTAATAAATCTATAAACGCAGCCCCTAACGCATCATTTGAATTATCTACGTGTATGTTAAAATCTCCAACAATTAATGCTTTATCGACATTGACCAATAGATCTGAGAGAAAATCTGCAAACTCTTTTAGGAAATCAGCGTAAGGCCCAGGCGGTCTATATACGGTAGCCAAGGCTAGAGATAATATGGATTTTTTTCTAACATCTAAGAGCGTAACATTTAGTACAAGTACTTCAAACGAAATAAACTTATAACCCGTTTTCTGAGTAACATTGAGAATATCTCTATAGATTGTTGCAATACCGCCGCCACGACCAATCAGACGGGGTTCATGCTTATAGGAGTATCCAGATGGAGTAGACTCATTTAGACCGAAATAATCATTTGGTTTAAGCCAGGTTTCAGTAAGGCAAAGTACATCGAAGCTATTATCTGTGACTATTTCATTTACAATAACTGCCTTAGGTGTAAGTGATCTAATGTTTAGAAGACCTAGCTTTAAAAATTGTTTTTGTTTACTAATGGCAACATTTTCTGTTTTAATAACAATTAGATTTTTCCTAGATCCTGCAGTAGATTTATTATTTGATCTCACTAAATGAGGAATAGACACAGTTTCTATGCAATGTTCTACACTAGTATTTATATCATTTAAATTAGTGCAGGAGAGACTATGATTTGGACTTTTGGTTACTAGTCATTTAATAGTATTTAACATTTTGGAGATGTTATCCGACAGAAGACCCACTCCGAATCTGCTTGGGTGTAAGCCATCGGCACGGAAAAGCCTAGGACGCTCCCAAAACAGATTCCAATTATTTACAAAGAGCAGTTTCTGCTCATTGCACCATGACATTAACCATTCATTTAGCGCGAATAGTCTACTAAACTTTTCATGTCCTAGTCGATACGTGGGAAGCGGTCCTGACACTATGATCGTTGTTTCAGGCGATGTGCTGCGTACCGTATCGATCAGATTCCTGAAGTCTTTCTTCAGAACCTCTGTCTGGTGCAGCCTGATGTCGTTCACTCCCGCGTGCAGGACCACAGTTCCAACGCGCTCGTCATCGTTCAGAATCTCGGGAACGCGAGCAGCGATTTCAGAAACACGAGCACCAGGAAAGCAGTGACTGTGCACCTTACTTTTACCTAACGTAGCGTGTACGTGCCGAACGATGGAATCGCCGATGATCACAGCATCGCGTTCGGTTTCGCGAAGAGGGGAGAAGCGGTTTTGTGTGGATAACTCGAAAACCGGGAGGGGCGGAGAGAGTCTTGGTCTAGACCTGACTCGCGTCTTCCGCTGCGGAACCATCCAGGCTTCGTGGTGGCGTGTTGGAGCCGGAGTGAACGAGACCATGGCTGATCGCGACCTCGGCGCTCGGGACCGATGCTGAGTAATGCACGGAGTAGACGAGGTCGGAGTCAGCGGGTTAGTAACGTTAATCACTGATTTGTGTGCATCGGCGCGTGATGTTTCAAGAGCTAACCGCTGGTCTATCAGCTCGGCCTGTCTCACTAAAAGGTCGTGGATCTGTTTCTCAACAGCTTCCAGCTCAGACTGCAACGCGTGCAGCTCAAATGTATCTTCACCTGCACCAAGAGGTAGACTACTTACATCTGATATATTCGCCATGTTTGTTTGTAAGTGAGTGTGGAGAAGACGCGTTCAGCCGTGATCCACGGACGTAACCTATAAGAGTATCCAGCATTGGATCACTAATAGGCTTGAGGCACTAACTAATAGGCACTAACTGTCTGCTCAACAGTCCGCGTTGTAACTATGAGGTTTGAGCAATAGTGCTTCTCAGTGAGGAAAAGTAGAAAATGTTCGTTGTAAGTGAGTTTAAAGGGAAAAATCAAGAATTATAAATCAAAACGATAGAGCTCCAAAGACAACAACGCGTTCAGACGCGACGCATGCGCATTCGAATTCCGGAAGAGGAAGTAGGAGTATCTATAGCAGATTGGTGGGAGTGGCCTTGGACAATAACATGCCCAGTGCATTATGGGTGTTGAAGTTTTCCTACCTATGTGGCAAAGGGAAGACAACAACTTAACTTGGCAGCACCGATATCAAAAATTAAATTGCCTTTCTATTGTATAGGCAGCCAAGTTTTATTGAAAGCCCATTTTGCCACCCCTTTAAACCACATAATGACATCTATAACCTCCTGTTTAGAAGTCTGTTTACAAAGTATCTCCCTATCCTCCTCCGGTAAACATGGCAATAAAATGTTCTCCTGAAAGTTACTAATTTCAATTCCAGGGTTTGTGTCATCACATGAATACAATTGTTGATAGTAGTTCGCCATTGTTTTATTACTAGACCTAGTGTTCACCTGTAAAACACTGTTTGAATCTATGGCTGCATTAACACTGCAAGTCTTAATCCACATATCTGATCTTTTGACCATATCCAATTTTTTGGCTGTTTACATTCACTTTATACAGAACTGGAATACGATATCTGGGTTTACATTAATGTCCGGCCAAAATTATTTTCAGTGATCGTTTTACTATGCACATGGTAGCTGGTTTTGAATGGCTATGTTATTACAGTTATTTATATAATTCATGTCAGGTGGTCATGATTATTTGCCAGCATGGACAAGATAACAGCTGTCATGACTCATGAATTGTTTGCAGTGCAAATTCTGACGGAACATATACGTATATAGTTCGGAAATAATTTTTGTATACAGCTCAGATCTAGAATTCTGAAGTGAAATAAAGTAGCGCTATATATATATATATATATATACATATATATTATGGCAAGCTGTTCAGGAAATAATTATATTTATAATATGAAGTCTGAATATATAGAATGAAAGTCTGAATATATAAAACGAATGTCTGAATATATAGAATGAAAGTCTGAATATATATATAGAATGAAAGTCTGAATATATAGAATGAAAGTCTGAATATATATAGAATGAATCTCTGAATATATAGAATGAAAGTCTGAATATATATATAAAATGAAAGTCTGAATATATATATATAGAATGAATGTCTGAATATATAAAATGAAAGTCTGTTACAGCTATGTAAGCTAATTAATTACAGCTAATTAAGTTATCATCTCATTGCTGAGAAATATAATGTAGCTTTCAGATGTGAAGCTGTTTTATTTATAAAGTCACGGGCAGCTCCTGAATGTTTCTGAATTTATTTTCTTTACAAAGATAAATATAAAGTTTCCACCTCAATAAAAAGCTGTGAGCGAGCGCATACAGGCACGTCTGCCTCATAATACCACATTAAAAACCTATCTTTGTTAATAAACGTGTCATTCTCACCTTGGTTGCTTGGAATTCAAAGGGGAATTGGATATGCATGTTTAAACGGAGGTCGGATGTCCAGATATCGGATATGTATCTCATTTAAAACCACATGGCTCAAAAAAATCGTATCTCGTGCAGATTTTTGTGTTTACACATGTGCAACAAATTCCGGTCCGTGTCAGATGTGAGTGAAAGATCAGATTTTTTTGTGCCAGTGTAAATGCAGCCTTTAAAGGGGAAATGAAACGTCCATGTTTTGGCACTGGTAGTAGCTACATATATTAGAAAAATCACCTTGCCAAAAATTTTATTTTAAAAAGTTGTTAAAACCACAGATATGACAAAATTATTTTCATAATTTCTAGCTAGCGAGTTGCCATTTTGGAGTGATGTCACAGCCTACGTAACGGGGTTGGTTGGTTCCGCTGGTGAGTGAAGAGAGTGAAGCGTTACTGGACCGGACTGAATACGCAATTGATTTGAAATGGAGGAAGACGAACTTGAAAGACCTGTTGAGCCCGTGTGTCCCATTTCTTATACATTTGAGTCGATACGGCGTGGGAACCGAGCAGTGGTATGTCGTTATGTCGAACAGCCGGTGATACATGGCCGTAGCCAGCTATGAGGTCCGGACCTCGGTCATTTTTTTACATTCAAAAATAAAATTTCAAGCTCTCTGAATGATTAATTAGCCATTTAAACCACCTCATATGAGTGTTTGCAATACATTTTGCTGCGAGAATCTAGCGCAGTGAACGGGGCTTGAGAGCGCATTGTGAGGGCGCCGGTGCAGTCCAGTGTTGCCAGATCCACCTAATGGAAAGGTGGCAGTAGTCTTCTGGACTTGTTTTTCTGATTTAATGTCACACTTTAGAAAGTTATTAAAGTGGAAAGTTGCATGTTAGGGTTCGTGATATATTAATCTTATTTCCAAAACAAGCTTTGAACTTATTTCGGATTATTATAAAAAAAATAAAAAAAATGTTGCTTGTTTTTCGTAGCAATATCTGGCAACATTTTACTGTCGGCATTAATAAAAAAAAGCTTATAGAAAAATTGTAATTGCTGACAGGAAGATACCACATTCGGTAAGACAAACACAATGATCATCGTGATTATCTGTAAGAAATGTATAACACTATCAAAAACAATAGCATAATACAGATCTGTATGTTACAGAATGAAGCAGGAAGACGGCTTTTTTATTTTGTCATTTCAGTGAGCCAAGGATTGAAGAGTAGTCCACACACACACACACACACACACACACGCTATAACGTTAGCAAATAGCCTGTAAATAGTTTGTAACATGTCTGTAAAATGTAAAACACTGTGCATGTGCAGTTTGTTAACATAACGTTAGACGTCGTCTTTTTGTCTGGTACTAATGAACTTCACTAGCTAAACACTAAGTTAGCGTTATTTAGCTTGTTCATGCTTACAGCTGTTAGCTAACAATGACTGTACCTAACGTTAGTTGTTCGCTGGTTCGACCAGCACATGCATCTTGTTAACGACCCAGTGTGATGCAAACATGTATGAGAGGTTTGACATGATAATATGATAGCAGATTAAGCTTTTTATGCGTAGTTTAATGTTAAGTTTTATGTCTTTCACTGTGTTTCAGCCCAGAGCCTTTAAAGCCAACCAACCCCGTGACGTCACAGGTTAGAATACTGCACAATGGCGGCGCCCTGGCCGCGAAAGATATAACATTTTTTTTTATTTGATATGTTTAAATTTGTCATGTGTCTTATACAATTGTTGATTATAGTGGAAATCCATTTTGTAAATCATGTAAACTTGATTGACTGCTTCATTTCCCCTTTAAGAGCTGCACTAATATTAGTGCTTGTTCTCTGTTTTAAACCTTGCTAGAAGACGCCCTAACTAATTTCCCGATTCGTAAAGTCTTTGTCTTGCATAAAATAAAGCAAATGCTGCCCTCTGAGTTAACAACTGATCCAATGCCTCTCAGAAATGACTCACTTCACCTCAAGTCATTGTTCGCTAATAAACTTCCCTTCTGCTACAAACTTTGTGCATCAATGTAAATGCCCCTTTTTTCAAACATTTTCTAGAAAATCTGGCAGTAGATGGAGCTGCTACACAGTCATCAACATCTGGGGACGGGTTCGCTGAAAAGGCTGTTGATCGAGGTCTCCAGCAGTTGTACACGGGATGCTCCTCAACCACTAGTCAGACTAACCCGTGGTGGAGGCTGGATCTGCGTCATATTTACAGAGTTAGTGAAGTGGTCGTCACTAACAGACGAGACTGCTGTGCAGAACAAATAAACGGAGCGGAGATTCGCATTGGAAACTCTTTTGAGAACAACGGCAACAACAATCCCATGTGAGACATTTGAGGTTGAAAGAACATGAAAGCTTGAGTACAAATGTGAATGTGAATATATGACAGTATCTTGATCTCCTTCATCAGTTTCTCTCTCTGTCTGTAGATGTGCTGTTATTCCTGCTATTCCAGCTGGCGAGTCCTACAACTACTCATGTGGTGGGATGGAGGGACGTTATGTGAATCTGATCATTCCTGGAGACATGAAGACACTCACTCTCTGTGAGGTGAAGGTCTATGGAGAAGGTACATCAGTCATATTGGTTTATAATATAAAGACAGATAATAATAATGTCTTCACATCGTCATATATTTTTGTCAACAAGACACAGTGAGGAACAGGGAAATGTTTTAATAAATGCCAATGTGTAGGTTCCAATATTTCTAAAATTTAATTGGTAATTAAATTCAAAGTTTTATGTATTTACACATATGACTGTGTTTGTTTAGGTCCCTGTTTAAAAAGGTCTTTTGTAAAAATTCAGTTTAACTCCAGCAATGATTTGACTGACCCTTCAGTGAAAGAAAATGTTCTGAAACAGGTGAGAGAAAGAAACACATTCAACCTTTATGATTACTGTGAGAAGCACAAATATTGTATATTAGGCTAAACTGTTCTCAAGTCATTTAATTTTTGCTGCATTTTAGAGTAAACATAAAAAGGTTCTTTATAGGCATTGATTGTTCCATTAAGAACATTAATGGAATCTTTCCATTACTCAAAAGGTTCTTTATAGTGGTAAAATGTTACCTATCAAAAGCTACTTTCAATGCTGCGCTGACAGCACTATGGAAAAACATCTTTGTTTGACCGGTTGTGAAGTATGTGTGACAAACACGCCAAGAACATGGCTTTAAATAATCTCTAATGATGATGTCATTAGAATGCACGCTCGTGAAAGGCTATAAATAGATGTGAAACAGGCGAACTTTCAGGTTTCTTTGTCTTCAGAGAACTGTATTGTGTGTGTGTGTGTGTGTGTGTGTGTGTGTGTGTGTGTGTGTGTGTGCTACGCTCTCTATCTGTCCACTTGTTTGGAGTTAGAGTTACAGCTGTAAGTGAGTGGAAATTTCTCAATGTGAAAAAAAGAGAACATCTTGTCGCAAACAATAAGGAGATGCATGCCTCCATGCTCATGGCCCATCCCTGATTATGACACACTTGCTTTGAGTATTTGCATTTGAGCATGGCTAGTGGAGTTGTTCTCCATTAAAGTGCTTTGTGCTCATCTCACTTTTTTTTTTTCATATCGATCTGGCTGAGGAGACGGATCCTTCCCTTTCTCCCATGCTCTCTCCAGATCATGACATCCTCCAGTCCGCTGCTGAAGACAGTGCCGCTTCAGAGCAGGCTGAGGACAGATTGCGGGTCAGCTATATATAAATATATCCCTTTCTCTCTTGTTCAACCGGACCGTTTTTAATTGTCTGGATAATGTTTGGCTGCATTTAATTTTGACGGATTTAAATTATTTAAATACACATCGGATTTGAGAAGTTAGATGATTGTATTAATATCTTGTCTTGTTATTTTGAGGAGTTAAATGGCGAAATAGCTTTGAGACTTTGAGAACGCCGCCTCCGACCGCTCCTCTCATGATGATAAAGTGCATGAGGAGTTACTCTATGTGGTCTCTCGCGCAGTGGCCAGATTACAGCTTGACTGGCCACAGGAGAAAGAGCAAGTGATAGAAGTTCACATTTCTGTCCAGTGGCAAGGGGGAGGAGCCTCAGCGACGGTCTCTCCAATCTGCAAGGACCTTCATGACGAGTTAAATCATTCTTGGGGGAAACCTTATTTTTTCACATGGCTTTGTGCCCTCAACGTCGACTTATTTGACTATTGTGGATGCAAGGGCATGTGGTTATATGATAATGTCAATACGATAAAGTTGCCTCTTAGTCAAAAAAAAAGTATGTGTTTTGGTAAACAATGTTACAAAGACCATAAACTTGCATAAAAAGCCAAGAGTCAAACTTCCCAACTAAATCAAACACTAATCACCATAATGGTGACCAGAACATTTTTCTTGTGTTTCTCTTTCGTTCAGTGATTCTGCTTGTTAACAGCAGGTGTTCATCATTAATGCTCAATCATCACTTAATTAAATACTTATTTATCTCATTAACTTTAACAGAGTTAATTTAACTCTGGAGACTTTGTTGTGTGGTTGCCCACTGATGCTAAAGCAGGGTTGATCCTGGTCAGAACATGGATGGGAGACCTCCTGGAAAAATTAGGTTGCTGCTGGAAAAGGTGTTAGTGAGGCCAGTTGGGGATGCTCACCCTGTGGTCTGTGTGGGTCCTAATACCCCAGTATAGCGATGGGGGCACTATGCTGTCAAAGAGCACCGTCCTTCAGATGAGACGTTAAACCGAGGTCCTGACTCTCTGTGGTCATTAAAAACCCTAGGATGTCCTTCGAAAAAAGAGTAGGGGTTTTACCCCGGCATCCTGGCCAAAATTTGCCCATTGGCCTCTGTCCACCATTGTGACCCCCATATATACTGTTTGGCTTCATTACTGTCTGGCGCAATATGGCTGCCGTCGCATCATCCAGATGGATGCTTAACATTCTCCCTTTCATGTAAAGCTCTTATAAAAAGCGCTATATAAATTTAATGAATTATTATTATTATTATTATTAGTATTGTTAAATTGGGATTTATTATGTGGGGGGCTCTCCCTAGGGGGGTCCGGGGGTATGCCCCCTGGAATTTTTTGGGAAAAATAAACCATTAAATGGCATTTTCTGGAGAGTTTTGTGCAAAGAAATGGAGAAATTGAGTCTTAAATGATATGTGAAAAACTGCAAGGTTAAGAGCATACTATGCATTGTTGTAGTTTCAACAGGTATTAGGACATTTAGCATTTACATTACACTGTTAATCAGCAGTGGTGGAATGTAACCAAGTACAAATACTTCGTTACTTTACTTACTGTAAGTAAATTTTTCACGTATCTGTACTTTACTTAAGTAGAATCAATAGTGCATAGGCTACTTTTGACTTTTACTTCGTTACATTTTGCAGCAATTATTATACTTTCTACTCCACTATATTTCTACAATGTTTCGTACATTTTCTGATCAGTTTTTCCCCTGCCAAAACAGGGTTCTGTTTAAAAGAAGACATTTCAAGCTTTCTATATTTCTCAGGTCTGTGAGGCATGTAGGCTACCTTACGCTGAGTTTCGGTTCATTTATGAGACGAGAGTCCAGTTCACGCGCCGGCGCCTCCATGTCGTTATTATCTATTGTCTGCTATATTTACTTCTTATTTATTAAATCCAGGCAATTGGTTGATGAAACATTGATTAAAATTAAGATACAATTAATAGAAAACTAAATTCATTTTAAAGAAAGGCTTTGTGCTTTCAGTCTGAGGTCTCAGTGGAATTTTTAAAGCCGTCTTTTAGTGCCGCTTTCAGAGCGCTCACGTCCATAACATTGTTTTTTCCTCATAAATGTGAACATGAAAAATAAAATAAAATGAATATTTTATGTTCTGTGGAGAGTATCCGGTGAGTAGTATTTTTTTTTTGGTTTGCGCAGTGTAATTCACAGAATTACAAAAAAATATTTTGCCAAAAGTTTAAGATTTTTTGTGTCACACAAAACGTGTCACCCCTCATATTTAATATAAAACGCATGTGTAGACCGATATTTTTCTAATGTCTGGACTCCTTTATTAAGGGAGTATGGCTATATAAACAGTTTCAATATATTGGTATTAAATGCATTTTCTGAGAATTTATATTTCAAGTTTTTACTGCAATGACATCACTTGATTACACATTTTATTACCTTGTTATGATATAGTGACCCATACAATGTGCAAAACATATTTTCCTTACCTTGTCATTCAAGGCCAGGGCACTTTTTGTACAACCAACGTTGTGCTGAACTTGACAAAATTGATCTGCTGCAGCGGCCAGCAGCTCGTGAGTTTTTTTTTTTTTTTCAAGGCAGTAGAAGGTTCTGGAACTTTTGCGCGCTTTCACATCCCGCGCAACTACGAATCTCCCAGGAACATTCATTATATATCGCTGCATAGCCTACGTTTATCCGTGTCGGAGTAGTAGCCTACCTACATGCGCATGCGGGAGCGGTGCGCGATCATGGTCGACTGACAACGAGATTAAGCAGCTGAACAAGAATACGGCTCATCTCAGCTCCGCCGAGACCAAACAGACATGCCATTTCAAAAATCTTTCATTTATTGTCAGAAATATGTTTTCAAAAGCATCACTTTCATCAAATTTTATGTGACATAATTTCCAGTAGGCAACTGACTGCAAACAGGCACATCAGGACACAAACAAGCAGGCTTATGTGCCGGGGCTGAGCCCCGGAGAGCCCCCAGCCCAATTTAACCACTGATTATTATTATTCTAGCTCCTTCCCGACACACTCACAACACCGCTGTTTCCATTTTATCCATATATAAATCCATATATAGAACCTTTTGAAAATGTATAAGACATCTATCTAAGAAATCAATTTGTTTCACATCTATTTATTGCCTCTCATGAGCACGGGTTCTCATGACGTCATCGTCAGATACCCCTGGCGATACCAGCTCGCGTTTTTCCTTATCAGTGCAAAAGAGACTCTAAATTCTCTGTTGACTTTGATCTTCCATACACGTTTTATACATCAATCGATCCTGTTAAGTGTGTATTATTTTTGTGTATACTCACAATAAAAACAAAGTGTTGTGCTTTCTGCCAAATAAAGAAAAATACACATGATGCGAGTTCTGCTTTCTCTCTGTCAGTGTAGTCCATTCTGAAACACGTTCGAAAATGAACTGTAACTCAGCGAATACTCAGTCAAACAGGCATACAGACACACAGGTATGAAGCTTGAATTCTCTTTTAAATTATGTAATTTTTATAAAAAACAAATATTCTCAGTTTATGTAATATGTATGAAAAGAGAGAGATGTCAGTCGTTCTCTTTCAGCTCATTATGTTTTAATGTGACCCCAGCCACGGAGAGCGCGTGCTATTCAAACGCAAATAATCCGAGGCGATCCATGCAAATCTGTGAAATGCCCACATCAGCTGGATAACACACACCGCGAGTTCACTTTCAGACTCATGTACTTTACGACGCTGTGAGGAATAATACTATCTTAATAATAATCCTGGAAAATTTACCTCAGAAGTGCTGGAAGTTTCATTTCGAGGAGCAACGGATCCGGCTGAGGAATAGGTCAGTTATATTTGCTTTATTCTAATCGCAATAGTGTCTGTACACGCAGTGCTGTTGCAGGTGGGGTGCGAGGCCCTGTGCGAACTTGAAATGCGAGGCCCTGCTCATTGATGTGGATGCTCAATTGCGCATGAATAACAGTCACACGGATATAGCTGTTCTAGTTCTATTGCACGCATAATCTCGCTACAATACGTTTTTATCAAGTAGAATAATACTGCATAATCATGCACATAGTCTCAGCTATGACTTTTTGCTATTTATTTCAGAGGGAAAAAAATCAACTGTGCAACGAGTGGTTTTACATCAAGTCAGCTCGAGAATTTTTGTGTGAATACATACGTAGATCCGCCTACTTAACCTTATCCGCCTACTTAGCCTTTTTCCACCTTAGAAACATTGCTAAGCTACGTAACATGCTATCAGTTTCTGATGCAGAAAAGTTAGTTCATGCATTCATGACCTCGAGACTAGATTACTGTAATGCTTTATTAGCCGGTTGTCCTGCATCCTCAATAAACAAGCTACAGTTAGTCCAAAATGCCGCCGCTAGAGTTCTTACTAGATCAAGAAAATATGATCATATAACACCAATTTTATCATCACTACATTGGTTACCTATAAAGTTCCGTATTAATTACAAGGTATTGCTACTGACTTATAAAGCCCTAAACGGCTTAGCTCCAGTCTTTTTAACGGATCTTCTATCGCCTTATAATCCATCGCGCTCTTTAAGATCACTAAATTCGAGGCTTTTGGTCATACCTAGGATATCTAGGTCCACCAAAGGAGGGAGAGCATTTTCATATTTAGCTCCAAAACTCTGGAATAGTCTTCCTGATACTGTTCGTTGCTCAGACTCGCTCTCCCAGTTTAAAACTAGATTCAGCCAGGCATTCATATAATACTTTTAATCTTACAGTTAAATCCGACCTCTAGTTCATAAACGCCAGAGGAGAACTGGCCCCCGACTGAGCCTGGGTTCTCCCAAGTTTTTTTTTTCTCCATTAGGTCACCTGATGGAGTTTTTTGATTCCTTGCCACTGTTGACTTTGGCTTGCTCAGTTGGGGATATTTGGGGATATTTAATTTAATTAATCAATCACCAATACTATCGATCAGCATTACCAAACATGGACATTTTCCACTAGAAACAAACATTGATGTATTATTTTAATTTAATACTGTGAAGCTGCTTTGATACAATCTGTATTGTGAAAAGCGCTATATAAATAAACTTGACTTGACTTAACCAACATATACCTTAATGGTCCAGTGGTAGAACTTTCGCCAAGCGTGTCAGAGGCTATGGGTTCTAATCCGCACTCGTATAGTTTTTTTTCTCATATAGTTTTTTTTTTTCTCATCAAAACCGATTATGTTCATCAGTGGTTGCATATCAAGCAGTGACACATTTGTGTGCATTGTTTTGTGATTTCACCAGAACAAATAGAGTATCCGCAACAGATTGAAGCGCACGTCCGAGTGAAGACAGTGCGGCGTGTGCACGAGCCACATGAGAAAACACTGATCGTAGCGGCAACGAGCACTTTGATCACTTGATTTAAAAAACACATTCCAGCGCTAGATCGTCTCTTATTTAAAAAACGAACGAAATGAATGCTCTGCCAGTTAACTGGAGATGTTTTATTTATTTGTAGAATTGTTACATTCGTGCCACGAGATGTTTTAAAAAGTGGTGGGGACAAAAAAACATAATAAAAAAAACCCCAAAAAACAGCAGGATTGCGAGGCCCCTAGTGGCGCGAGGCCCTGTGCGGTTGCACAGTTTGCACAGTCTATGTGACGGCTCTGTGTACACGCAAAAAGACTGTTTAAATATGAATCGCGTTTCTGTGTGTGAATGAATGAACGCACAGATGCGCACTGTTGTGTAGCTACTACTGGAAAAATACTGTTTCAAAATCAATCGCGTTTTTGTGTGTGAATGAATGAACAGCTTTTACCAAACTCTATTGCTATACTGAGATGAGTAAAAATCGACTACAAAAATCGGATAGATTATAAAGTTTTTACTGTAAAATACTGCCACATCAAATAAGCTTATAATGTTGCCAATTTCTGCTCATGTTAAATATATATATAAATGCATTATGCAAAATGCATTATTCAGAAGTCTTGTGGACATATTTAGTATGTGTTTTGTGGCCTTATTTCAGAAACTTTCATTTTTATTTTTTTCAATAACCATGCATAAACATTATTTTCTCAAAAATACAAACATGTACATACATGTTGCTCACATATTATGGCAGCCCTGTTTGTGCTAAATAGAGTGTAATTACACCTTTGCCATTAATATGTTTATAAGCAACTGAAAAAAGCACAAATGTCAGGGCATGTCAGAACATCTCAAGGACCCCAAAACACCTTAGACCCCTGAGGGTTAAAGCCAAGTTCTTGGCATATTTGCCACACATACTTCAGAACCGGTCAAAAAAATATGTTTTCCCATAGCGCTAATTCAGTTCAGCATGTCATTCCCGCTTGTTCAGGGAACAGGGTTGCAGTCAAGTAACCCAAGACGTTCTTCTCATTAAGAAAAAAATGTTCTTTTAGGAACGGATCTCTGAAAGGTTTTTTGAGGAACCAAATATGGTTCTTCTATGGTATGGCTGAAAAAAAAAAAAAAAAACCTTTTGGAACCTTTAGTTTTTGAGTATAGATTTATTTTGTGTTTTGAAAAATAATAATTTTGGTTCATTTACATAGAAACATTTTAAAACTTTTTCAACTAATCTGTATGTTGCTTGAAAGTTCAAATCCTGAACCACTGTACTCACAATAATGTATTGTTATATATTATGACCTCAAAGTAATGAAAGAAAGGCACTGCTTTATCTGCTCCCATGAAACTTTAATAAATTGCAACAAAAGGCTCTTCGTCAGGCATTAAGAACAATAAATATAAAGTGATTTTATATTCACATCAAATCCTCACACTTGATAAAAGACATCAGGCAATTAGCGAACTAACCAATTATGCATTAGGCAAAGAGAAGACATCATATGCTATATTTGCATGCTATATAGACATGCTATATTTCCTGCGCATTTTTGTTTTTCTGAATTGTCTGAATGGCTAATAAAAATAGGTAATACAAAACGATTACTTGGTCACCACCACCAAGGTGAATTGGTTTAGTCTTGACTTCTGGTCGTGACTCGTCGTGAGTGACAGTTGGTATGGGGGGGATCAGGGGAAATCTGTTGATTGTCGATGTCGAGTGCCAAATAAGAGATGGACAAGAAAGGTCAAAGCCATCAGGTGCCCAATTTAGAAACGAGCGAAAGATAAAGGTATGCAACTATATTTTTGGGGTTGGGGTTGGGGGGCGCTCGAAGGGGGTCTCGCCCAGGGTGTAATTCAATGTAGAACCGCCACTGGCAGAGGGGGCAGAGCTTCTGATTCGAGAGAGAATTTGATTGGACAAAAGATGTGATGAGAAGCTGATGTCCGCGGTGACGTCATAAAAATCCGTGATCCATTTTAGCGGAAGTGAGAGACTGTAAGTTTTGAATGCTTATACATCCTAAATGCAAATTTTGTCATTGTTTTGGAACACACCAGCTTATTTATAACATCAAGGTTAACATATTCATCCTAAGAGCTAAAAAACAAACAAAACAAATATTTCAGGGGGCCTTTAAGATCAAAATCAGTTGTTGTTTTACTGTAGTGCATTTGCACTTACAAAAAGAGAACTGGTTTAAATTAAAACAGCACTCTTGCTCCTCAAGCTCTAACATTGGGCAGAAGTCGAATTTTGGTTGGAATAAACACCAAAAAACAAAACTTAAAAAAAAAAAATGCATGGCAGTACACTTATTATCAGCTTCACTTATTACTAACCAGAGTGACTTTATTTCTGTCAGATATCTACAGAAGATCTTATTGAGAATTAACAGGTTTAGATGTTAATGTTTGGTTGAAAATGTTTCCTTTGAAGTCACCATCGTTGTGATCATTGTTTGCTTTAGTTGGACAGTTTGACTCTTGAATTTTTAACATTAGTTTTTCTCTTGTTGCTGCAAGAACTGCAAGATAAATTGTTTTCAGATGATGTTGGCTGATAAAGATATGATCATCATGTAGTGTTTGATTAACTGATCATATTCAGAGTCTATTCGCTGTTTAGATATCATGTTATTAAATGTACATTATTGATTGTAATAGTCCTGTGATTGTACAGCAGTCTTTGCAGGGATTGTGCGTCAAAAAGATTTAAAGATACACGCAGACATGAAAAAATTAACGAATGAATCTCAATAATGGTGACATGCTTCATGCCGCAGTGCATTCTGGGTGCATCATACTAAACTCATCTATGGCTCCCAAAATGCATTTTGGTATTAAGCATGTCTCCATTATTGAGATTCATATGCTGATAATTGATGTCTGAGTGAGTCTAATAGATGCTGAAGATGTTTTAGTGGACAATGTAGAATTACAGGCTTGCTATAATTAATAGTACAAAATGATTGCATATCAAAAGAATAGACTCTGGATGACAACAGTGAAACATACCACTAAATGATGATTTTATCTTTATCATCAAGTAAACAATATTATCTAATCACATTTTCTCTTGCTTTTCTCACATAACAATTTTGCAATAGAGAAAAATGGATGTTAAAAAGTCAAGAGTCAAAACTACCCAAATAAAGGAAACACTGATCATCATAATGATGATTTATTTTCATTAAAACATCAACAACAAAACCTCTGTTTATTCTCAATAAGAACTTCTGTAGATGTCAGTTAGAAATAAAGTCAATCTGGTAAGTAATAAGCTGGTAGTGCTGTTTGTGGTAATGCTGTTTTTGACATTTTTTAATACTCCTCTGTTGAGATCTTGAGAGATTTAATGTGCTGCCATGCATTTCACTCCCTTTGTTTTGCAGTGTGCTGCTTATTCCAACCAAAATTCAACGTCTGTTTAGACATCAACCCGACTTTCCTTTTCAACCGAAATATGACGTCAGAGGGACGTTGGATTAGTTGGAGTCCAGCGTCTTCCTGACGTCACATTGACATACTGTGCTTTTTGGGATGGAAGGTTTGAGTCTATCATCACATTCTGATCTAATCAGTTTAATAGTTTAGTATGAATGTTATTTTCAGTTGGGATCTGCTCTTGCTGATAGAGGATTCACAGATGTGACACTGCGATGGTCTCAAACTCCTAAACAGGTGATCCAGAAGGTGAACGCCACTAAACGTGAGTCTGTTCTCACAACTATAACCTATGAAATAAGCTGCACAAATGGAAATGATTATAACATTATTGTAATGCATAATAAGCAAAACATTTTTCATTTACAGGTCACTGTGAGAACAGAAATTTCCCTTGAAATCAACACTGTCTTCTACTCACTAAATTCACATTCACATTGATCTGATTCTAAATATACAAAATGAAATGTCTTCATAATTACTTGTTTACAGTGTAAAGACTCTTAAAGTCCCCCTGTAGTCAATAATTTGATCCCTTAAAAATCATCTTTGATCACCAAAATTACATATTTATTTATTGATATTAATATTTTCCTTAAATTTCTCATGCCTTAAAATAGCTTGAATGTAACACCCTTGCCTCATTTATATACATGGTTTTATGAATATGTAAATGAGCCCCGCCTCCACTCACTCAGCTCAGAGATCCACTTGTTGATGAACACACGTTGAAATGATTGGTTATAAGGTAGTTTGTGATGTCAGAAACACCAGCGATTTCAAAGCGTGTTTTTGAGACTGTCTTTGGTTCACTGCAGTTTTAAGGAGAAAATACTCAGCAATGGTGTCGACTTATGAATTTACACATGGTTTGTCTTAAAGCATATTAAAAACACCACATAGATATATATATATATATATAACATTAAAAGCTTGATTTTCACCCCAGGGGGACTTTAAATCACTTCTGCTTCACAATTTTTGTTTATTCAAACCTTTAAGAACCAGAAAACATTGTATAATGTCAACATATAGCATTAAAAAATGCATAGTACTAGTAATATGATTAACATATAAAAATATAAATAAATTGTTGTTCACATTGAAACTCATAGTTGTAATACAAAAATAACATGATCTTTTTCTGTATATTCACTTTTAATATTTAATTTAATTATTATTCATGGTTATTTTGATCTTTCATTTGAAAGTGTATTGTAATATTTTCAGGGATAGTGTAAGATTGTTATGTTTGGATGGGTGTTTCAGTTCTGTGCTTCAGTTTTCTCTGGTTTCTCTGTGTTTCAGTTAGTCTCCTAAATAAATGGTTTGATTAAGTGGCCACTGGTGTTTCACGTTTCTTTGATTGGTTTGTTTTGTCTATTTAAGGCCTGTGTTTCTTTCAGTTCATTGTCAGTTCTACTTAATGAAGTTGCTTGTTCTGTTTCTGAGTTCCTTCTGTTAATAAAACTAAGGCCCCGTTTACACGTACATGGTTATTTTGAAAAACGGAGACATTTCTCTTAGTTTGCGCCCCTCGTTTACACGCAAACGGAGGAATCGCCAATGAAACCGATTCTTTCTAAAAACTCCGGCCAGAGTGGAGATTTTGAAAATCTTCGTTTGCATGTAAACTGAGAAAAACTGAGTTTTAGGCAGCGACGTCACAGAATGTGACTATTTTTGGGATTCTGATTGGCTAAGGTGGGCTTGAGCTTCTCGTTACACTGCCACCTACAGGTTTGGCATGCTCTTGACAGCATATACACAGGTTCGTGTGCACAATGTTATTTTTGAAAACGAAGAGGGGTGAAATGTCCGTTTATGAAAATAGCCATCCACGTGTAAACGTAGCCTAAGACTGCTGCATTCAGATTATTTTCTCTTCAGTATTGCAACCCATTTGTGACAAATTTCTATGTATCATAAGTTTAATTATCTTTTAATTAAATGCCCTGCAGTTTTACACTGTACATATTTGGTAATGTTCCTGTGGAGCTGTAATGATGATGGAGAACAGCGCATGCGTGGCAAATTACTAGTGGTGTTTTTTGGGGGTTTTTTTACAAGTGAAAAACATGGTGAAATACCACAATACTTACACTGTGTCCTAACCAGACGCGTCGTGACACACAATAAAAGGTTTCTTTTCCATGTTAATCTGACTTTTTGTCCTAACCAGCCGTGAAAGAGATATGCAACGATTCTTAAATTGTTTTTATTTAGAAACAACAAATAGAACAACAACATACAAAGTATGACAATGATAATTTAAGGTACTGTTTGTGTGCTTTATTTAATGTTAAAGCATGTACTGTGAGTTTGAATATCATATTTGTCACGGCCGGCTCTGAGCCGCGACAAATGAGGGAGGCAACGAGAACGAAAGCGAATTAAAAATATTTATTTGATCAAACATAACAAAATAAACACCACTACGGAAAACATTCCGTTCAGAAAATCAACATAAATAAAGAATAAACTACATAATTAACACAAGATATACACTCCAAAATACAGGCCTGCAAACTACCCAAACTTAAACTAATACATGGAGCAAACGAATAATAAATAAATAAAGCAGCAACCCAAAATAACAGATGACAAAGGGGTAACCAAAAAAGGCTGAAGTCAGTGATCCCTCACCTTTTATCATTCTCTGCAGGTGTTTCACATCATGATTAGCTCAAAGCTGAGTCTAAAATGTAAGTCACATAAAATATTAACTTCTTGTTCATTGAACTGTTGTATAAAAACAATAACATTCACCAACGTGCTGATATTCGAGAAAACTGCACTCTTGCTCGTGTGGAATTGCTTAACTATCTATCCTAATGATATAGGTATTTCGACACAACGTCTGTGATCAAAGCTATATTTTCAGCATCATTACTCCAGTCTTAAGTCTCTCAGTGTTTTTACTGATTCCAAACTTTTGAAGGGTTGCTTGTCACTTGTTTTCAAGGATGGTATTTCTCAGTTTATTTTTTAGATCTACTTTACAAATCAAATCTTATGGTGAAGAGATACTTATTTGTGTATGTAAATAGTGGATGTTTGTGTTTGTCAGGTAGTGATTCCACAGAAACATCAGTTTGTTGCAGATTATTAATATTAGTGTGTCTGTAGTTTCCTTCAGCATAGTCAATGATTAGTGATTCATTATCATTCAGATGATGTTTCATAAATTAGCAACAATATCAAAGTGAATAAAAAAAATAAAAAAAATAAAAATAATGTGAAAAAAATGGTTAATCATCTGTTCCCACTGGGTTTTTACTCACTGAGGAAATGTGAATGGACAAGAAGGTAAGAATCATTCATTTTATTAACATCTATGATTTTTTTTCAAACCTCATAAGCACATTGTGTCATTCATTTACCTCAAATAATTTCTGTATGCACCAATTCTCTGCTAGATTGCAAAGTTGGCATGAAATGAAAATCCATCCTATATATTTTCTAAATGCATGTTAGATTAATTGTGTTAATTAATTAATTTCATTATTTTTATTTTTTTCATGTTTAATCAAAATGTCAACTGGACCTTCTGGTTAACTGTCAGACTTCTCTCTGGTGAGGTATGAAGGATTGTCCAATCATTTAGTGCACTTAAACCCCACCCGTGCACACTAATCTGCTTACAGTTTTGAGAGCCACGCCCACATCTCAACAACTGATGCACAATCAAGCCTCGACCTACATTCATTCCTTTTCGCTAATCCGTTTCAATAGTTGTTAGACTTTCTTGTTGTAACCTTTTGCCTCTGCTCTTTTTCAGAACGTTGCTGCACAATCTCAGCCTCCTCATGGAGGTATGACATCAACGATTTCAGGTAAGCACCATGATCAACAACTACAGGGTCATGTAGCACCTGTCTGAACATAACATTCACCGGCAGTCTTGGTACACGACCAAACATAAGCTGAAACGGAGCGTATACCCTGTCGTCTCATGGACCGTAGCGTTGTAGGCAAAAGTCAGCGTTTGTATTAGCTCTGGCCATTTGTACTTCTCTTTTAGAGGCAGAGTTCGGAGCATACTTCCTAAAGTCCGATTAAACCTCTCTACTCCTCTGTTTCCCATGGGCTGGTACGCGGTGGTGTGAGACTTTGAGACTCCTGACAGTTTCAACAACTCCATTAGAAGGGCACTCTCGAAGTTGGCTCCCTGGCCGGTGTGGATGCGACCCGGGAATCCGTACACACAGAATACACGATGCCACAGCTTCCTTGTGACTTGTTTTGCAGACTGATTCTCACAAGGGAAAGCATGAGCCAACTTTGTGAAGTGGTCTGTCACAACGAGCACGTCCACAGAGCGTTTCTTCCTATCCTCCGCAGACCAGAAGTCCAGACATTCCAGCTCCATGGGCATAGAAGTCTTAATACTTTCAACAGAGGCCTGTGCAGATGGTTCGGGAGCCTGGGCTAGGATGCACCTTTGACAGCACTTGATGTGTTCACACACATCATTTCCCATTCCCGGCCAGAATAAGCGTTGGAGGGCTAGATGAATGGTTCTTGCTTGCCCCTGATGACCCGCAAGACCATGTACACCAGTGGTCAAACTCGCGGCCCTCGGGCATGATATTTTGTGGCCCCCTACTTGACATCAAAGTTTAATGTTAGTGCGGCCCGCGCGTTGTTCTGAAATGCACTTTTTTCTGAGTCGTTGCGTGTGCCGCGTTTTTTTTTTTATCACTTATGGGCTACCATAGATAGTCTCGTGACAGCTTCCCGGGGCGTTTGTTGTCAATAGTTGTCAAAGTCAACCGCGAAGTACCTGAGGAAGTATCAACGTTAGTCACTTGGTTGAAATGGGTTGCGGACGGAAAATATATGCCATCGCCCAGTTTCAGTCATGTCTCTCTCAAAATGTGCCACGAAGAGAAAGGTTGGCGACGAGCACAGGCAATTTCAATATTCAGACGGAATATTTTTTTGTCGAGCACAGGGGCACCCCTATGTGTCTCATATGCACAGAGAAAGTTGCGGTGTACAAGGAATGTAACATCAGACGTCATTACTCAACTAGACATGCTGAGGAGTATACAAAATACCAGGGAGATGAGAGAAAGAACCGGGTCGCCAATCTTAAAGGTCCCGTATTATGCCCCTTTTCACAAGATGTAAAATAAGTCTCTGATGTCCCCAGAGTGTGTACGTGAAGTTTCAGCTCAAAATACCCAATTTTTACCCAATCATTTTTTACAGCATGTTTAAATTGTAATTTTTTGGGGCTCAGAAAAACGCGCTGTTTTAGTGTGTGCCCTTTAAATGCAAATAAGCTGCTGCTGGACGACCCAGGGGGCGGAGCTTCATGAGCTCGCGCTCAGTCTCTCAGGACAATTTCATCTCACAGAATGATGATAATATCAGAAACTCTCAGTAACGGTGTTCATTTCGAGTCGGACAATAATGCCTACAGAGTCAGAGTGCTGTATAGAGATGGAACAGGTATAGTTTAGTAGTTTAATTATGGTTATTATAACGTATTTGTCATCTGCTTGTATGTATCCATAATTTATTAATAGCCTACAAGTCTGCTGTTTCGGACCAGGTCCGAATGATGATCAAACATATACTGATGAGTTTAATAAAGTTTATTGTACATAACACAAAAGATGAAGCGTCAGTTTTACTTCAGAAAATCACCGTAAGAGCTGAGTAAACACAGTAAATTATAAGAAGTGCGCAAGTACATAAACGAATTTCGGTAGAGTTGAGGGAGCATTCCTGTGGGCGGAGGTTAGTCAAAAAACTGTTCTACTGACGTCATTAAAGAAGGAAGTAGAGGGATGTAGTCCAAACGGGCCGTTCGATGTAGGCGACTTCTGTTAAAGGCACACTGTGAAGGAATTGTGTTTTTGTCAAACAGCGACCCCTAGAGTTGCTATGGAATACTTGCACTGTCGTAAATACCCCTCCACCCCCCCACCTCCCGCCCTGTACACCGGTACCTGCGTCGGGCATGGAATAGGCACAGATAGACTCCGAAGACATGATTATTGCAATTTATCATAATGGTTTGCAAATTGTACTCGTTTACACTATTTACAACCTCTACGTTAGGCTTATTTATGTCCTGATAATTATGTGAGATATTAAAAACTGTTCTCATGATAATCGCAAGAATCAACGTCAACAGCGTCGTCTGATATCCCTCAGGACTACGTGATAAATACACCTCACAACACCTGAGTTCAGCTGGCAAACTAGTTCGTGTGGCAAGCTATAAAACATAACGCAAAAAACACGTAAGAGAAACAAGTGTTTTTTTAGCAAGTCTGTTAACAGCTCTGATAATCGAAAGCTAGCTAGACATATGTGGAAATTATTGGACTGGTCTAATTATCAGCAATAAATGAATGAACAGCATATAAAAAAAAACATAACGTTACTACAAGCAAGAGCAACAACATACAACATAGAATGCAAACAAGTTTACAAATAAGAGATTTATTTACTGGCCACTTCATGCGTTTTCTCAGATCGGATAGCTATCAGATTTATCAAAACAATTCCATTTACACCTGGTCACATAAATATGTTTTTGCGAAACGGATTTAAATCCGATCTTCAATCCCCACGCTGTATGCAGATTTAATGGAGTGCACGTCACCGAAAGCAAAAGATATGAACAGCATTTTATTGATCATCAGCTAAAATTTCTAAATCAAAGACCGCAATAAGAGAGAGCAGTAACAGCCCTGGTAAGATCATTTCATTTCTTTACTTTTAATGATGATGATTGTGTGTTAAGCGTCTGCGACTTACTTTCACTTTGATTTGCGATAGTTTGCACGTTCTCTTGATGACTATGCTCAGTTGCTCATCTGCGGTGATGTGTGTTCCAGTAGCGTCGTCATATCTGTCTATAACATATAGCCTATAACACGCTCTCACACCTTTTTATTTTTAGCATTTTTGAGAGGAGTACAATTTACATGTGGTTTCAACAACCAGATGCATTTACACTTGTCCAGTTTCGTCTGGAATGCGACACAGACCTCCTCCTGAAGTGGTTTGAGCGATCGGATTCAAATCCGTCTTGAATGCTTTTTGAAGGGCATTTACACCTGGTCTTTTCACGATCGGATAGCTATTCCATCTGAGAAAACGCATGAAGTGGCCAGGTGTAAACAGCCCCATGACAAAAACATACGCACGAAAGCCGAAAACAAACGCTGGTTGGCCTCTCACGTCCAAATTTGACGAAGTGGTGGGGGAAGTGACGTATGCCGTAAAGCAGTCGAATTTTGTAGTTCTTTTTGTGCTTGGGTTACTACCCGAACCCCGAAGTTACATAGTGCCAGTAAAAGCGATACAGGCCCCCTCCAGGCTATGGCAGACGTGTCATTCAACCTATTGTAAGTCGATGTACCAGCACAAGGGTCTTGGAAATATATTATGAAGGTTGAAAAGTTTCACAGTGTTGCCTTTAAATAAAATATCTCGCTTGGCATTGAACTTTGAGCTTTATAATTTTACAGATATTATTTATACTCTAACAACAACATTACACACTAACTTAAGTTTGAAACATTGGATCACGAAGAATGGGACCTTTAAAAAATGTCTATTGAGGCAACAAGATTTATTCAAGAATGCAAAGAAAGAGAATGAAGCAGCAGTCGAAGCTAGCTACGTGGTGAGTGAGATGATTGCGAAGGCCGGTAAGCTGTTCAAGGAAGGCGAGTTCATCAAAAAGTGCATGTTACTAGCTGCAAGTAAAGTCTGTCCAGAAAAGAAGGGTCAGTTTAGCAACATCAGCCTTTCAGCTAACACAGTGGCAGAGTGCATTTATGACCTGTCAGAAAACATATATGATCAACTGTGTGAAAAAGCCAAACGTTTTTGTGCATACTCAGTCGCTCTTGATGAGAGCACAGACAACACTGACACCGCGCAGCTCGCAGTATATGTCCGTGGTGTTGACGACAATTTTGAAGTGATCGAGGAGTTGCTCGCTGTGATTCCAATGCATGGTCAGACCACCCCTCAGGAGATATTTCGCCAGCTGTGTGGTGCTATTGAGGATGCAGGTTTGCCATGGAAGAGTTTTGCTGGAATAACGACCGACGGAGCGCCATCAATGACAGGAAGGAAAAATGGACTGGTGGCACTTGTTCAAAGAAAACTGGAAGAGGAGAATGTGGAGGAGGCCATTGCTCTGCACTGCATTATCCATCAGCAGGCCCTTTGTGGCAAATGCCTGAGGTTTGACAATGTGATGTCTGTTGTTGTGAAATGCATCAACCATATCAGATCTAGGGGCTTAAACCTCTGGGGTCTGAGCTGTTTTCTGGGCCCTGGAGGTGTTCTGACATGCTCTGACATTTGTGCTTATTTCTGTTACTTGTGACATTTTCATGGCTAAAGTCTGATTCAGCACAAACTCTGCTACAATAATATATCAGCAGCATGTATGTAAAAGTTTGTAGTTTTGAGATAATGACATTTATGTGTGGTTTGTGAAAATACAAAAAAAAAAAAATGAAATGAACTGAAATAAGGCCATGAAACCCATACTGATTATTTCTTCACAAGACTTTTGAAAATTGTATCACGTAGCCTAGAATATTTGCTCCAAAACTATGTGAAAATCATCCTGACAACTCATTCAGATAAGACAATATATTGATTTTAGATTTGTAAGACGTGTTTTGTGTGAGAAAGCTTTATGTGGGAGGTGTGATCACATTATTAATATGTAAGCCTTTCACACTTGAGAAAGACAAAGACCCTCCCCTAACGGCCCTATTAGGAGCTATCAGACCCTGTCATTCTGAGCAACCTTGCACAAAGAATGAGGAGATTTTAAAAAAGAATGGCTTTTTGATTGTTTGGATTCATTTACAACACAGCATAATCCAAATATACACAACAAATGACAAAAAAAGCACATTATTTAACACACTGAACTAAAGACAGAGACTTAACCAGACTTATACACCTTTGTGCCATTCCTGAAACATAGTACATACCTTTCATTTCCAAGGTGTTTGATTTTTCACTTTACCATGCATGTACAGAGACTTATGTGAATGTTGAAGTCAGCAGGACTCCTCAGTGGAGCATCTGATCCCTGAAAAAAAACAAAACAAAAAAAACGCTGTGAACATACTGATATCAAGAGAAACTAGGGCTGCACGATTTGTGGAATACATTTTAGATTTTTCAGGTTAAAATTGCTTTTTAAAATGTACAGAACACACACACACACATACACACACACATATATATATGGCACCACCAGTTTAAAGGGGTCATGAACTGGCTTTTTACATTTTTTTATATTGATGTCTGAGGTCAACTTATGACTTTCGCTTGGTTTTTACATTCAAAAACATCAAAATGAAAAAGTAATAGGCTATTTTCTACCCTGGTTGTGAGCCTAGCTCCTGAAACGCTCGGTTTTTATGGGCGTGCCGCATTGAAGACTTGGAAGTAAACACCCACTGCTATGATTGGATAACAGTTTTGCATATTATAATGAGTTTCATGTAATGCGCGAATCGGGGGGCGGGGCTAAACAGGCAGTGTTGAAGTAGCGTTGATCTTCTTCTGCGGAGGCGGTGTTTGATACCCTTTGACGTCATAGATCCCCACTTTGAAAAACCTGTCGTTCGCTGTGCCTGGTGTCAATAACAGCTTTTATTGGACTAACAAGGACGTTTTCAGTTCTGAAACTTACAGGATATTCTTATAGTATGATGACCTCTTATATGTCAAAAGCTCAAGGAAAATTTGATTTCTCAGTTCATCACCCCTTTAACATGTCTTACCTTAAAAATCTTCTCATCTTCAAATCGCGTTCTTCTAATTCTTCTGAGGTAAATCCAAGGTAAACAGCACAGCACAGCACAAACACAGTCTTCCAAACTTGATGAAAAGCAGAGGAGTAAGTTACCGAAGTCTCTAATTCTTTGTTTTGAGGTAATGAGGGCGTTTACAGGTCTGCATTTCTCCGCGTGGATCATTTGCATGTCAATCGCTCGTGCGCGCGTGGGCGTGGTCACATTAGAGTTAATAAGGAAGCGTTTGAGAAACTGTACATGCCGCTGCTTTCATACAGATTACTTAAACAGAGAATATTTGTTTTTTATATAATTTACATACTTTAAAAATAGAGACTCCAAGCGTTGTATAGACATGTGTTTCAAGTCTGTGTGACAAACATTCGCTGAGTTACAGGTCATTTTCTGTCGCGTTTCAGAATGAGATTCACATTGAGAGAGATGGCAGAACGCGCATCATGTTTATTTGCTTTATTTTACGAAAAACACAACATTTTGTTTTTATTATGAGTGTACACAAATAAAAGAAGACATTTAAGCGTTTTGATTGATGTATAACACTTACATGTAAAATCAACAGACTATTTAGACTCTCTTTTGTACTGATAAGAAAAAAAGTGAGCTGGTATCGCCGGTGATACCGCCGACCCCAGGGGGTTAAAGCACCAGCAGTTCTGTGCCTTTTTGGACGAAATAGAGTCAGAATATGAGGATGTGCTCTACTTCACAGAGATACGTTGGCTCAGTAGGGGAAACGTCTTGAAGAGGTTTTTTGAGTTGAGAGCAGAAGTGAAAGCCTTCATGGATGGGATGGGATGGCTGTTCCTGTGTTAAGTGATCCCAAAAAACGTGTGTTATGGAAAGCCCAGCTCTCTCAGACAAACCTCTTCCATTTTCCAGCATGCAAGGCACTCATGGATGTGGGCACACCATTCATTGGTGAGAAGTATGCTGATCCCATTATGAAGCTACAGGAGGAATTTGATCGCAGGTTTGCAGACTTCAAGATGCACAGAGCCACTTTTCAAATTTGTGCTGACCCCTTCTCCTTCGATGTGCAAGATACTCCTCCTGTACTTCAAATGGAGCTCCTTGACCTGCAGTGCAATTCTGAACTCAAAGCCAAGTTCAGGGAGGTGAATGGAAACACAGACAAGCTTGGACATTTTTTGAGAGAATTGCCACCCACCTTCCCTGAGCTCTCCAGGATGTTCAAGCGGACCATGTGCCTTTTTGGGAGCACATATCTATGTGAAAAGCTCTTCTCCACCAAAAACTTCAATAAGTCAAAGTACAGGTCCAGACTTACTGATGAGCATCTTCAAGCCACACTGAGGGTTTCAACTGTTTCCTCCATCAAGCCAAATGTGTCTCAGCTGTGTGAGAGGAAGCACTGCCAGGTCTCTGGCAGTAAGGAGTAGGCAAGAGAAGCCTGTGTTCTGAAGAACCGTTCATGTTCAGAAGGAAAGTTCATGTTCAGAAGGACAGCTCATGAAGAACCGTTCATGTTCAGAAAGGAATGTTCAAATTCAGAGGAACAGTTCATGTTCAAAAGAAACATTCATGTTGAAGAACTGTTAATAATAAAGATTAAGAAGATTGGATCAGCTGTGCTCCTTTTTTTTTGGAATACTTGAAACACTTTTTTTGTGGAATACTTGATGTGGCCCAGCCTGACCCAGACTCTACCTCCAGCGGCCCCCAGGTAAGTTGAGTTTGAGACCCCTGATGTACACTCTTTAAAGCCTGCCCCTTGAGGCTAGAAGGTAAGACCAGCTGATACCGCTTCTGTTTACTGTGTGGATCTTGTGTGACTCTGTACATTATTCCATCATTGATCTTTAATTTGTCCCTCTGCCTGAAAAGAGATAGGGTTCTGGAACTCATGTTGGCCTTCTCTCGCCTCAATGGTTGACGCTTCAAGTTCACAAAGAACGTCACTCTTGAAATGACTGAATCAGCCTCTTGCATTTCACGAATTTCATCCGCAGCAATCGTAGGAAGGGTGTCAATACCGATACCAATTATGCTTAATCTGACTCCAATTTCAAATGATAATCAAATTTAGATTGTGTTTCTTATTAGAAAATAATAATAAATATTGATTTGACTTAATTTAGATTTTTGATTATTCTGAGTATCCCATACTTTCAATTATTAATTCATTAAGGGACGCGATGCCACACAGAGTCACACGCCCCGGTTTACGTGGATCTCACGGACACAGCCTCGCCAGTCTGATCATGGTCAGAGGTTGCAGGATTTGCCAATACCTCTTAAATCGGTTGCCTACTGCTCAATCATACAAAAAAAGTGTAGTTTGTTTAGCCATTTCCTTACAACTTGCCAAGTCAGTGATAGACAGACAACAAAAGGTCTTCAAATGATGTGCATACTGCTCCGTTCATACATGCGCCTTTAGTTTAACATATCCTGGACACAGATCTGCGGTAGCACCAGCCTCCTCATAATCTACTGGTCATAATGATTTCTTCAGGAGAGTCCAGACTAAAACAAATATAAAATTTGATTTGTTAGGTAAAAATTATATCATGCCAATTACACAAGTAAATGATTAAAAGCCAGAAATAATTCAGAAATAATAAATGCATGACATCACTTACTCAAATATTACTCCAAGAGTAAGAAATGCATTCCTGACAGAGACACGCAGTGGTGTGTGAGTGTGTTCAGAGTGTAAGCCTCGGGAAGACACTGACACAGCACTGCATGGGGTTTTCCTGGTTACAGGTTCCCAAAGTCTGCTCTGCCACTTTCCCTTATAAACCCAGACCAAAACAAAAGGCTTGTACAGATATTTTTTAGAGTTGTTTTGGTCAATTCATGTACCCCAGGGGGTAACACCTGGTTTCGGGGGAGAGGGGAGAATTATCAGATATCTTGAAGAGACACACATCTTTCTAATAATACCAGTGACTGCAATGAAATTAAAACCATTTTACCAATCGCACTGAGACATTTTAAATTATACCAAACATAAAAAGGAAAAACAATAGATTCACAAGATACATAGACATTCTTAGTGAACTTTTAGTGACTTGACTCAGGGGGAGAGGAAGGGAGGAGGGATGCATATATAAACAAGGAGATAAGTTTGGACAAGATTTGTCCTGTGCTCTTTCTTTGCAATCTTCTGTCCAGGGTACATTTTATCACTTTATTGCAGGATGAGTTTTATCACAGCTTTTTTCTTAGCAGAAAAATAAATTCTTACACATCCAAAGCAGTATCTAAAGCCCTTGCATTCTCACTATCCTCGATTAAAGTTTGGATGCGTGTCTCTAGTTCTGAAATCTTCTCCGTCAGCCTGACTGTCTCCCAGAGACAATATCTAATATACTGTATGTTGATAAGTTAAATTTTTAACTTTTAAATAAGATAATATTCATTTGTGATCAGCTGTGTCTGAATTTGCTGATAGCCTATTCAGTACAACATAAAGGTCCATTTTGATACAAATAATATTTGTCATGCAAAAAGGAAAATGTTTATTTAGAATAGCAAACATTTTTTTAATCAAATTGTGTTCTATGTTTTGTGTGTGTGTGTGTGTGTGTGAGAGAGAGAGAGAGAGAGAGAGAGAGAGAGAGAGAGAGAAGGTTGATCATGTGATGCACATTTAAACGGCTCATCCTCCATAAAACATATATAACTCTCACACACTCTCCATCACTAAAGAAAGACAGACACCTTTAATCCAACATGAAGAAGCTCTTCAAGTGCCTGTGGATCTTACTGGGTAACGGACAACATACATGCATCTGCTTTTTTAATAGATTCACACTAATATTAACACTGTAATCTTCCTCTTCGTTCAGTAATGTTTCCAACCTATGGTTCTAGTATAGTTTGCACTCATCTCGCTCTCTGCTGTGGATTTACTGCACATTTTCTTTCCAAGCATCTTACTTTTGTCATGATTTGCATGAAATGCGTCTCTCAATGTATAGATTGTAAATTCACTTCATCACTGGATCTCTGGAATGTTTTTCTTTGTTACTTCGTTATTCTAGTTCTGCTTTACAAAACAAATCTTGAAATCAGTGATTATTTGTGTATGCAAATGATTTCTCAAAAAAGTCATGATTCAAAGGAGCGTCTTCTGGTCCCACTTCAGGTGACAGTATTTTGCATGCTGCAGATTATTGTTAATATGTCAGTAGTTTTCTCCAGCTTGGCCATTAATACACAGATCAATGGTTTACAATGCCTTCATTATGCAGATTATGCACAATTTATTTGTGACTATATAAAGGTGAATTATTTGGAGAAAAAGTTTTACTTTAATTCACAGCGCTGCAGAACCTGGTTATCTGAACTCATTTGATTTGGTTTCAAATAGATTTTTATCTTTATTCAAATTTTTTTTTTTTAACTGCCAGTTATAATAGTAATTTTCCAGACATAATTTTAGTATCCGATTTGGATTAAATTTTCATTTTTATGCATTTTTATCTTTTTCAGGGACTTTTTCGTGGTGGAGAGTGGATCATAGGGCTGCACAATTAATCACAATGAAACCGCATGCGATTTGGCAAAGGCTGCGATTATTAGCTTGTCAGTGCAGCATGGCTGATGCTGCTCCATCTGAACACCAGAGGGCGCTCTCAGGCAGATATGCCAAATATGATATAATATACAAGGCACAACAAACCTGGTGTTCATTATATATTGTTGGAAACATTTGTGTGTGTATTCTGTGAATTTTAAAAAGCAATTTTAACCAGAAAAAAAAACAAAAACATTTTTACCGTACAGCCCTATAGTTTCTCTTGATATCAGCATGGTCACGTTTTTTTTATTTTTTTTTTTTATACAGGGACCAGATGCCACTGAGTCCTGCTGACTTCAACATTCACATGAGTCTCTGTACATGAACATGGTAAAGTGAAAATCAAACACCTTGGAAATGAATGAAAGGTATGTACAATGTTTTTAGGAATGGCACAAAGGTCTCTGTCTTTGGATCACTGTTTTCAATAGTGTGCTTTTTTGTCATTTGTTGTGTATCTTTGGATTATGTTGTGTTGTAAATAAATCCAAACAATCAAAAAGCCATTCCTTTTTAAATCTCCTCATTCTTTGTGCAAGGTTGCTCAGAATGACAGGGTCTGATAGCTCCTAATAGGGCCATTAGGGGAGGGTCTTTGTCTTTCTCAGGTGTGAAAGCCATACATATTAATGATGTGTTTACGCCTCTTTGCATAAAGCTTTCTTACACAAAACACGTCTTACAAATTTTAAATCAATATACTGTATTGTCTTATCTGAATGAGCAGTCAGGATGATTTTCACATAGTTTTGGAGCAAATATTCTAGGCTACGTGATACAATTTTCAAAAGTCTTGTGAAGAAATAATCAGTATGGGTTTCATGGCCTTATTTCAGTGACAATTTTTTTTTATATTTTCACAAACCACGCATAAATGTCATTATCTCAAAACTACAAACTTTTACATACATGCTGCTTATATATTATTGTAGCAGAGTTTGTGCTAAATACAGTGTAATCAGACTTTAGCCATGAAAATGTCACAAGTAACAGAAATAAGCACAAATGTCAGAGCATGTCAGAACACCTCCAGGGCCAGAAAACAGCTCAGACCCCAGAGGGTTAAACTTGATACTCCTGGTAAAATACAAGAAAAGTTAAACCTTGTCCTCTTATTTTCTGTGAACTCTGTCTAGTGTTGTACAAATACACAGTATAAGGGCAGACTGTAAATTTGAGTTAGTTCGCATGTACATGTCTTTTGAGATTCTTCAGAATAGAAAAACGACCTTGACCATGCCCTTTCAAGGTCAAAATCACCCAATATGGTCATATCAATGGTAGAAATTAATTCCACATACCATAATTAGTCAAAATAGAAGTATTACACGTGTATAAAAATTCAGAAACAAAGAAGTTGGATTTTCATCATCATCCGATGGCGGCCATATTTGATTTGACCATTACATAATTTGTGGCACTATGGCGGACGAGCACCTCAGTGATTGTTCATGTCTAGGGACCCACTAACTCAGTTCAAGTGAGAAATTCCCCCAACACCAAATTGCGAATGAGTCTACAGGCCAGGTCCAGGATCATAAATGGTTTAGCTCCGCAGTACTTGAGCGAGCTCTTAATGCATTATAGTCCTTCACGTCTATTGCGATCTCAAAATTCCGGCCAGTTGATAATACCTAGAACATCAAAATCGACTGCTGGCGGTAGATCCTTTTCACAAATAGCGATCAGACATTCTAAGCAGAAATATGTGAATGCAGAGTGTCTTAAGCTAAATGAACATTTAAAAGACATCAGAATGAATGTAAAAACAACAGTTAGAGTAGGGGTGGGGGATCTTACAAAAATTTCATATCACGATCTTATAAGAAACAATCACAATCCATGATCATAATTGTGATCTTCCCAAATTTGAGATGAACTCATCAAAATTCAGACTGGCATCGACCGATACCAATCTGATATACTAAGATATGAATTCATATTTAAATAAATAATCAGAAAATTAATTAAAAAGTTAAAAAAATAAATCTATACATTAAACAGCCTTATTTTAGATTGTAACTTCTTGATTCTGTAATTATAGGCCATTACCAAATTTTTCACATATAAATTCTTGAATAAAAAGAGTGTAATTAAAGGACAAGTTCGGTATTTTACACTTAAAGCCCTGTTTTCAGATCGTTTCTGAAGAAATAGAACGGTTAAGATTGAAATTTGGACACATGCTGCTGGCCCGAGAATTTTCAGTTTCTGTGGTAGCACCCCCCCACATCCACAATGGTTGCATAGATGCACTGGAACAATCCTTCCTAAAACGCATTAAACTTTAGTTTACAAAGACGTGAAACTCACCGAGTGGTCAGGGGTGTTCACTGATATGCTCACACAAAAATCGCTTCAAAAGATGCTTTCCAACAGGTGTTTACCATTCGTTGTAAAACTGTGGACCTATTTTTCCAAACGCCTCACACCCGTACATTCTTCCGTTGAGAGCTTGAATAATAGACACTCCAGCCCAGTTGAGCTACCACAGAAGCCGAAAATTCTCGGGCCAGCAGCATTTGTCCAAATTTTAATGGACAAAAATACAATTTTAAAATACCGAACTTGTCCTTTAACTGGGCACTCAGTAAGTTTTTGTGCACTAGGAATCATATTTTTTCAAATAAAGACATGGTGACACTCATTTTACATTTAGCACACAGTGTAAACATGAATATCACAGAGGGCAACTGAATATAACTGTCAGATATAACCCTGATGAATATAATCAACTAATTTCAGGGCAGAAATAACCTTTCAGTCAATAAGTAGAGGCAACAATCACTTTTTGGCAGGTAAAATACTGCATTGTAATGGTTGTACTGGCCATCTAAAGGTATTTTAAGAGGTAAAAAGTAGGCTACTAGGTGAGTTCTGCCAAACATAATTCTTCTGAATGAAATCAACTAATTTCAGGGCAGAAATAACCTTTAGAGGCTTCAATCACTTTTAGGCATCAATCACTATTACCACGGACATAAGCGGATGTTTATGTGCGCGTTATGTCTGTTTGATCCACATAAAAGCAGCTGTAGTCGTAAAGAGACTGGGCGATACAGCTTTTAGGGCTTTAACACGCCGCACGCGCGCTCCCGCGGACGGCAATCAATTTTTGGCGGACCATCACTTTTCAGCACGACACCGGCGCACGTGCAATTCAGTCAGAAAACTGAATCGCGTAGCCGAGCCTGATGGTTCTTGCAACCCAACGGGACAGTCTGCTCTCTCCAAAAGCTGTACCAGCGGGGTCAAGGGAACCAGACGTACAATGAAGGAGCAGCGAAGCGGAATGACCGGCCCGGACGTGGGTGGCATAGCGGCCCGGTGTGGGGGCACGGTCATTAGCCGCGCCCTGCCAGAGGAGGCCAGGGGAGGACCAGCGTCCCACGGGGGCGTGCTCTGGCAGGGGTCTGGCGACAGAGGGGGACGAGAGTGGTGAGGCTCGTGAGCGGAGCGCACTGTCATCCACAACCTCTTGGGGCTCGGAGGAAGGGGCATCAGTTCTTGAAACAAGAGATTCTCCCCCGGCCCTCCACCGGGGGACGGAGTGGCCCTGCTACCAACTCCTGAGAAGAACTGAGCCCTAACTCCAAGCTGCCCATCTCAAAAGTGTTGCTTAGCCTGGCGTTTCGGCCAGCTAAGGGGCGGAGATGGGCAGTGCCACCCTCCTGCATCCCCCTCCAGCCCGGAGCCGGTGAAGGCTCGAGGGGAGAAGCCGCAGGGAGGCAGCCTCGGCGGGAAGTACGGATGACCGTCGGTGCAGAAGGCCTCAGTCCACTTCAGGGGAGGGTCGAAGACTGTTGGGCGCAGTCCTCAACCACACCGCCGAGCAAGCCACCCGTCTCGAGAGTGCTGCTTAACCTGGCGTTTGGCCGGCTAAGGGGCGGAGACGGGTGGTGCCGCCCTCCTGCAACCCTCTCCTACTCGGGGCCAGTGAAGGCTCGAGGGGAGGGGGCGCAGGGAGGCGGCCTCGGCGGGAAGCAGACTAAGGAGACCGCACGGACGGATGACCGTTGGTGCAGAAGGCCTCGGTCTGCTTCTGGGGGGGTCAAAAGACTGTAGGGTACAGTCCTCAACCACACCGCCGAGGAGCCCAGCCTGGGACATGGGGGAGCTGAGAAAATGAATTCTCAGATCCCCTCACATCAACCTGGCTGAGCCCATTCCTGGACCACAGCTGTGGACATCACCTGACCCAGGGATCACGCAGGTACCGATGTCGCCTGAGAGCGAGGTCAGAAATGTGCGCGGCGGAACGACCAGGCCGGGCATGGGAGGCATAGCGTCCCTGCAAGGGGGCGTGGTCGGGTTTCCGCATTCTGTCAGTGTTGGCCAGGGAAGGACTATCGTTCCACTGCGGCCGGTTCTGACAGAACTCCCGAGTCAGCACTGCCTCGAAGGTGAAGGCGACACACAGGACCGCATGCCTGTGTCACAATAGTGACAGAGAACATACAGACCAAGATCGCCTCACGATCAAGGGCAGCGAAGGCGGAGGACGCCCGCGGGCCGCGAAAAGTCACGTGGACTCCCGCGGACCGGAAGCGTCCTGATGCACATCCGGGAAGCCTACAGCACTCGGGGGGAAGGCGGCGCCCTCCAACCGATGCTTTCAGCCGCCCGGGAAAGCATGGCCATCAGCTCTGGATCTGACCCGACTAACGCTGACACTCCAGAGGGAGGCAACGCAGTCGAATCCTCATTTCCAGAGAAATCAAGCCCGCCTTGTGATGCTGTGAGTGACATGACACCACCTGCTGAAGCCCCGAATGAAAACACTGGGTCCCCGAGAGGAACCAGGCACACACGGAAGCCCCACGGTTTGCGATGTGGAGGGGGGCGTGGCCCGAGGAATGCTCGTCGGTATTATGCCACACTGTAACCCTCAGATCACCCTGGCCACCAGCCAAAGCATCCCCACTCGTAGGAAGAGATAGATTGGGGTGTGGCAGAGGGGACTCTACCCACACGGAGATCATTGAGTCTCGATCTATAAACATCGCGATGGTCATGTTCCCGCAATGAAAACATGACTCATCCACGAGCGCTGCCGAGCGTGATTAAGGCAAGGCAAGGCAAGTTTATTTATATAGCACATTTCATACACAATGGCAATTCAAAGTGCTTTGCATAAAAGAAATTAAAATAATAAAAAGAAATAAGAATAATTAAAACAGTTAAGAAAAATAAAAAAATAAAATACAGTACAGTACAAACAGTCGGACGAACATTGGCACAGTGCTCATTCAGTAAATGCATAGCTAAAAAGATGTGTTTTGAGTCTAGATTTGAATGTGACTACAGTAGGAGCACATCTGATCTCCTCTGGAAGCTGGTTCCAGCTGCGGCTGGCATAATAGCTAAAAGCAGACTCGCCATGCTTTGAGTGAACCCTTGGTATTTCTAGCTGATATGATCCTAGTGATCTGAGTGATCTGTTGGGTTTATATTCAGTGAGCATATCTGCAATGTATTGAGGTCCTAGGCCATTGAATGATTTATATACCAGTAATAATACTTTAAAATCAATCCTAAATTTAACTGGGAGCCAGTGTAAAGACCTGAGGACTGGTGTGATATGTTCATATTTTCTGGCTCTGCTCAGAATCCTGGCGGCAGCGTTCTGTATGAGCTGCAACTGTCTTATGGTCTTTTTGGGAAGGCCAGTGAGGAGTCCATTACAATAATCCACCCTGCTGGTGATGAAAGCATGCACAAGTTTCTCTAAGTCTTGTCTGGAAACAAAGCATCTAATTCTTGCAATATTTTTCAGATGATAGTATGCTGATTTAGTTATTGCTTTGACATGACTACTGAAACTAAGGTCTGACTCTAGTGTCACACCAAGATTCCTGACTTGATTTTTAGTTGTTTGACCCCTAGAGTGAAGGTATGCATTCACCTTGAGAACTTCATCTTTGTTTCCAAATGCAATGACTTCAGTTTTGTCTATGTTTAACTGAAGAAAGTTTTGACACATCCAACTTTTGACTTCATCAATGCATTGGCACAGGGAGTCAATGGGGCTGTAGTCGTTAGGCGATAGGGCTAAGTAGAACTGTGTGTCGTCTGCATAGCTGTGGTAAGCAATTTGGTTCTTTCTCATTATTTGGCTCATTGGGAGCATATACAGGTTGAACAGGAGTGGCGCAAGAATTGAGCCTTGAGGGACTCCGCATGTCATGGATGTCCACTCAGACTTATGGTCTCCTATACTCACATAATAACCTCTCCCATCTAAGTATGACCTGAACCATTTTAGGACTATCCCAGAAAGCCCCACCCAGTTTTCCAGCCTGTCAAGAAGTATGTTATGATCGACAGTGTCAAATGCAGCACTGAGGTCGAGTAGCACCAGCACTGATAGTTTGCCTGAATCAGTATTTAAGCGAATATCGTTTATTATCTTTATGAGCGCTGTCTCTGTGCTGTGGTGCGGTCGGAAACCAGATTGAAAATTGTCAAAGGATCCATTCGAGCTTAAGAATTTGTTCAGCTGATTGAAGACAACTTTTTCAATGATCTTGCCTATGAAAGGAAGATTTGAGATCGGTCTATAGTTGCTTAATATGGTCTTATCCAGATTGCTCTTTTTCAGGAGGGGCTTGACAACTGCAGTTTTCAGGGAGTTTGGAAAACTCCCAGAGAGAACTGAGACATTTACCACTTCTAGAAGATCTGCTTCTAAACTGTTTAACACACTTTTGAAAAATGATGTGGGAAGTGTGTCAAGAGCACAGGTTGATGTTTTAAGGTGCTGTACGGTTTCTTCCAAAATTTTGCCATCAATTTCTTTGAAGTCAGACATAGTAACTACTTTCTCAGGTGGTTTGATCTGTCTGACCTCAGTGCAACTCAAGGATGTGCTGATCACCTTTCTGATATTACTGATTTTCTCAGAGAAGAAAGAAGCAAACTCACTGCACTTGTTCTCTGACAGCATTTCACTGGGAATCTGGCTTGGAGGGTTTGTCAGTCTCTCTACAGTAGCAAAAAGAGTGCGTGTGTTGTTTAAATTACTGTTTATAATATTTGAGAAGAAAGTCTGTCTAGCTTTGCCTAGTTCCATATTGAAAGCATGAAGGATGTCTTTATAGATGTTATAATGGACTACAAGTTTTGTCTTCCGCCACATGCGCTCTGCTTTTCTGCATTGTCTTTTCATATTTTGCACTGCTGTTGAGTTTCTCCAAGGTGCTTTTTGTCTGCCACTCTTCTTCCTGACTTTAACAGGAGCAATATCATCAATTACACCTTTAACTTTTGAGTTAAAAGAATCAAGGAGAAAATCAACAGAGTCTGCAGATATGCTTGGTGTTAAGGATATAGCCTTCATAAATAGTACACTAGTGTTCTCATTTAAGCATCTCTTCTTGACAGACACAGATCTAGCTTGAGTGGCAGGAGAGATCAATATATCAAAGAAAATACAGAAATGATCAGACAGTGCTACATCCTTAATAACAATCGGTGAAATGTTTAGACCCTTACTGATGAGTAAATCTAGAGTGTGTCCACGATTGTGTGTGGGTCCATGTACATGCTGAGTCAGATCAAAAGTTTTTAAAACACTTTTGATTTCTTTTGCCATATTGTTTTCTGCACTATCTATGTGGATGTTAAAATCTCCAGCAATGGCAAAACAGTCAAACTCTGAGGTAATTGCTGATAACATTTCTGTAAAGTCCTCAGCAAAGGCTGGAGAGTATTTTGGAGGCCTGTAAATAATGATAAGTAAAATGCGTGGAGCACCTTTTAACACAATACCCAGATATTCGAAAGAAGGGTAATTCCCAAATGATATTTGCTTACATCGATAGATATCTTTAAAAAGAGCAGCTAGACCCCCACCTCTCTTAACAGCTCTGCAGACACTCATAAAAGTAAAGTTAGGAGGGCCTGCTTCATTGAGGATTGTTGCACTAAAGCTGTCTTCTAGCCAGGTTTCATTTAGAAGCATAAAATCCAGGTTGTTTGTGGTTATTAAATCGTTGACTAGAAGTGATTTATTTTTAAGTGAACGAATGTTTAAAAGTGCTAACTTAACAGTCTTACTTTTTGTCCCCACATCAATCTTACTTTGACGTGTAATAGGCACCAGATTAGTTTGGTTTGCTGCACGGCTATTGAAGGCCTTAGATTTTCTATCTTGTAATAAAACAGCAATAGAGAAAGATACCGGCACACTGGGTTCCCGCTTGTTCTGTAAACATTTGAGAAAGTTACTGTTATCAGAGCGGGGACCCAAAACATATCACTGAGAGCTGGTATCAGTTGTTTTTGGTTCACCTCGAGCAGATGGAGGAGGGTGTGGGCCCTGGCGTTGTGGCAGAGGCCGAAGTGCTCTCACAGGAGGGGGAGGGCGAGCTGGGCCCGTAGGCTTTGGTGCGGGTGGTAATGGTGCCTGTCGTTTTTTGGTTGGTATCTGGGGGCTTGCAGCAAAAGAGTGGGATAGTCTGGTTCCAGCATACACCAGTTCTTCCATTTTCTGTGAGAAACACAGAAGAGGCGATGCTGGAGAGAGGGATAGCGTGTCTGGTGAAAGGGGCTGTTGCTCTGGTGTTATAGGAGGTTGTGATATGCTGTCCTGGCTTCCCTGGCTGTTTTCCAGGAAGTCGTCCTTGGGTGCTGAATCTTCAAGCAGTTCTGATATGTCTCTCTGTGGGCAGGGCTCAGCTGAGATTGTGTCCGTGAGCAGAGGTTGTTGTGGCGGAGTGGTGTTATCATTGTCCTTGTGTGATATGTCAACCGCATGTCCATTTTGCTGCTGAAGTGAAGTCCTGTGGTCATTCATACTGTGTCCAGGTGTGTGTGTGCCGTTCAGATTGAGTGGATTGGCACAAACTGCAGAAGGATGATTGATGGAGAAGTAGAAATTGTCCTTTAACACTCTTGAACCAAGTTTGTTTGGGTGATGGCCATCCCAATGAAACAGTTGTCTCTGACTCCAGAAAAGATTGAAATTGTCAATGAAGTTTACTCCTTTTATATTGCAGGTTTTTTGCAGCCATGTATTTAGCCCAAGCAACCGTGAAAACCTGTTTGTTCCTCTTGCTGGGAGAGGTCCACTGATGAATGTTTGAACTTTCAGTCTTTTAAGTGTTTCAAAAAGTTCATTGAAATCCTTCTTAAGGAGTTCTGACTGCTCTTTATGAAGCCCAACACGCAAAACATCGCTCGCGACCGTTAAACAGATGAGTCACGCGCCCACATCCAGTAATACACGGGCGAGCCGTCTTGAAAAAGACGTGCCGCGTGCAGCTCTTTTAGAGAGAGGAAAAGCTCAGCAGAGTGCTGAAGCGCCCAGGGAGAAACACACACACTGTCGGCAGATCACTGCACAGACCAGCAGCAGGCAATGCGATCTCGCTGGAACACGCCGTCACACCAACACACTGAAGAGCCGCTCGTCTCGTAGAGTGAAGATGATACAGAATGGCTTGTAGGAGTGAAGAAAACTCTTGGCTCCGAAGCGAAAACATATCTGCATGTTGCTCGCGCACTTCCTTATATAACCCCTGCGTGGGGCGGAGATACGCTATGCAAATTCCGCAGACCCATGGCATTTCATTGCCATTGGCTCGTTTTATATACTCGAAGATGATAGGCTTTCTAAGCGAAACCCCATTCGTCGTCATCCGACGTAACTCGGAGTGACAACGAAAGGGAACGTGAGGTCTTTGATGCCTAACTGTGATTGGTTAGGAATTAATTTCAAATTTCTTGGGTTACCTGCAACATTCTACAATTTATTTTACACGTCAATAGGCTAAATTGATTTTATTATTATTGTTGTTCATATTATCATCATTATTGTATACTAATAATAATTACTGCGTTTGTCTGACAGCTGCACTGTTATGAAGCACAACTTTTTACAGTCTATGAGCACAACTTGATAAATAAATGATGTATGTCTGTGTCTCATGGAATCCAAATTAAGGCCATGTGTTATAAACGCTATAACCAAAATTTCAGGGCCATGAGGTCCAACTCACCTGATAAGTAGCCTGATAAAACAGCTAAAACATTTGTCAGGTGGTTGACGTATGCTATACAGATGTTGATTACTGTTACGCTGTCACTACCTGTATTCATTAGTCGCTGACAAACTGCTGTATTGTGACTTAGGAGATTTTGATCATTACCCATTAGACATTGAGTTATCTTGAGTTACCAACACCACAACTGAAATCATATCAAATATGTCTAATGTTTAGATGTACATTAGCATGCTGACGTTTGTGTTTTGGTTAGTAACCATGATGTTCAGTCAACAAAACAACAACATCTAATAATGGAATGTTGTTTTGTCTAGATGTTAACATTGTGACATAGTTGGATTTAGACCACCATACCTCACGTCACGACAATTTAGAAGTGAGATTGTGACCCAACAACACATTCATTCACATTTAGTGTTTGACATCAATATGACGTTAGCTTGAGACATTGGCACAATGTTGGATTTTACAACACAACTTAAAACGAAGAAAATATCTAGGTGTATGTTAGAATTAGCAGATGTTGACGTTGGAAAGATGTTGAATATTTGTTACTTTACAACACAACTTAAACCCCCAAAAATATCAGTGTCTAATGATGTTAGAATTTCATGTTGTGTGGATGTTAACGTTGTTTAGGAGACCTTGGGTTTTGGTCATCATATACCTCATGACTAACTGTCAGTTTTTGACGTCAGTAGGACTGAAGACGCTTCTTTTTCGACAGCACTTGATCCTGTAATACTAACACTTTCTCTACTATTCTATTCTGTTCTATAACTTAAAAAAAAAAAAAAAAAAAAGTTCTGCGTTAGATTATACTGAGAAGGGCCATAGCACTTGCATATTGTTGTGCTACTGTTAGTTTAACTGCTTCTATTGTTCTCATTTGTAAGTCGCTTTGGATAAAAGCGTGCTAAATGAATAAATGTAAATGTAATCTTGAGACGTTGGCTTGCTGTTGGATTTTGATTAGTTAATATCACAACCTAAAACCAACAAAACTTCAACGTCTAATGATGTTCGAATTTGACCTTGTGTGGACATTACCATTACAACCTTAAAGGGATACTTCACTTTAAAATGAAAATTCTGTCATCATTTACTCACCCTCAAGTTGTTTCAAACCTGTATGAATTTCTTTCTTCTGCTGCACAGAAAGATATATATTTTGAAGAATGTCAGTAACCAAACAGTTAACTGGAACCATTGACTTCCATAGTAGGAAAAAAAAGTACTATAAGAAGTCAATGGTTCCAGTTAACTGTTTGGTTACTGACATTCTTCAAAATATCTTCCTATGTGTTCAGCAGAAGAAAGAAATTCATACAGGTTTGAAACAACTTGAGGGTGAGTAAATGATGACAGAATTTTCATTTTAAAGTGAAGTATGCCTTTAAGGAGACGTTGGGTTTTGGTCACCATGCTAGAGGTCTTCATGGGTGCACTTTCATCCGAAAACCCGAGGTCCAAGCGAGTTCGGGTCTAAAACTTAAACGAGTGCCTTGGACACAGGTCTGGTTCGGTATTATTGGCTTTGGGTCTCTGGCATCTAAATGTGCTTTTTCAATATGGACTTGAGAAGACCCGAATTCTTATAAACTGTCAGGCATTTAACAAAACTTTATTAGCTATTTAAAACAATTCTATGACAATGTTATTAAGTTCTCTCTGAATCCGCACTTCTACATGCAATGGACTCTACGTAAGGTTGCTTACGCATTTAGACGTTGCTCCACTTTTTTGCCTACCATTTCAACAATCATCTTAAGGTCAGGTATAAAATACAATTAAGTTATAGGATGTACTGAAGTTACAGTGATGAGTGATTGACATTTCAGCACTTCGCACGTACTTGCACGTTCATGTCAAGTGCAATTTTGAGAAATGCGTGTACAAAAGGAACAAATGTTTGTAACCTTGCACACAGAAATCCATTGTAACTATGAGATTCATCAGGAAAAGGCACTCGCTTCATTACACTGCGTGTTCATGCAGGGCTTCACGTAAATAAACGAATAATGGAGCAGCGGCCAAATAAGTCAGCAGGACACCAGGATTCTTCTTGACAGACTTTGCTGTGCACAAGTCAGTGCCATTTATGTTTGGGTCCAGTCAGGTTGGGTCGGACTCGGGTCTGACTCGGGTTGGGTTTTTCTTTAAATAAAATTATTTATGCAGGTCAGGTTCGGGTAAGAAGTGATTTGGGTCGGGTACAGATTTTAGGATCCAAGAAGACCTCTACACCATACCTCACAACTAAATTTCAGTGTTTTTGACGTCAATATGACGTTGTCAGGAGACGTTGGCTTGACGTTGTATTTTGGTTAGTAAATCCCCCAACCTAAAATCAACAAAATATCAATGTCTAATGATATTAGAATTTGACGTTGTGTGGACGTTATCATAATGACATCAAGATGACGTTTCATTTTGGTCACCATTCCTCACCACTAAATGTCAGTATTTTACGTTAATATGACGTTGGTTTGAGACGTTGTCTCAATGTTGGATTTTAGTTCCCTATCGTCCGGTCACTACGACGTACGTCGTGGTGAACGACGAACAGGAATCTCGCTAGAGAGGCCAATCTACTTCGAGTGAAACTAAAACAAGCCAATACACATTGGCGTGCAATCATTTGCATCAGCTGCGCAGCCTCGCAGCGCGGGTATTTAACCCTTTAGGCGCCAGAGGTTTTTTCCTAAAACGTTCGATTTTGACATCTTAATTTCAAAAGGCTATATCTTAAAAGTGATAAAAGATAGAGACTTTCTGTAAATTAGAGAAATATTAAGGATGACCCAAAGTTTATGTAGGGATTACATTTTCCCATCTAATTTGCATATTATGACGTCATTTAGTGGCGGCCATCTTGGATTATAGAATTTTCATGAAGAGTCACATGTTTAAATGATAAAATGCAGCACTTCTTTCCCCCAAAAATGTCCCTCACCTTCTGTATGCTATATTGCACAATACTGAAAGCTCAGGTAAATAGTAAGTAGTGAACAAACTGTGTAAATCATTACTAATAAATGGTAGAAACAAACTGAATGCATGTAGCGGTTGGCCTTTTGCTGTAGAGATTTTCCATTTACTACATACAGTAGGCACTCTGATTCCATGTATATGGGGCACATATTATTCATATGACACACAAACACAAGTAGACAAGACCTGTTTAGTTCAAAAGCTCACTCGCCACGCCAAGCCACAGATCATGAGTGAGATGACCAGACAAGACGAGAGACAATGTTAGTATTTTCTTTTTCTTTTTGTGTTTTTTTTTTTTTTTTTTTTTTGGTTGTTGTTTTTTTAGCTGACAAAGACGCACACATCACAAGGACATGAACACACAAAAAAGAACACATATTGTACACTACTAAATGGTCAGGGAAATAGATAGTAATCAACAGTGTAAATGATTACTAATAATTGGCAGACAAAAAAAAAAAAAAAAAAGAATTTATGTTGCAGGGCTTTTGCTGTAGAGATAATGACTCCCTATCCATCCAGGTGACATTTCTTGTAGTGTTTCATGGTGTGGTCTTGCGATAGACTATGCATAATATAGCCCCTCTGCCCCGTGTCACACCGCCTATTCTCCTGCTACGAGCAGCAGCGCGGGCGCGGCCAGATCTGCCTTGCGCGCGCGCCGAGTGTGCACAGCTCGGACTACTGTCATTGTCATTGCGACTCCCCACCCTGCCTCCACGTTGCCCCCTAACTGTCCTATGAATACTTCGACCTCGTCTAACATACCCAGTGGCATTAGACAAAGCCTCCACCACTATACTGTTGCCGCGATTGCGGAGACGCACACGGTCACCATGGCTAGCGCGGTAAAAATCTCCCGCGGCCGCCTCGTTCCCCACAACACTAACACGCCTGCTAACTTCGCGATGAACACTCCGACCCCGGGAAACATTGTTCCCACCACTGACATTGGGCAAAGGAGCATATATATTGGGCAAAGGATTCACCGTTTGTGCTTGGTGTAGGGCTATACTTTCACTTTCAGAATCACCGTCATTTTCTGAAGGCAGATAACGTTATTCCCCTTCAGAATTAGGGTCCGCGAATAGAAGACCCAACACTTCATTGCGGGTAAGCTTTATTGATGCCATTAGATAATAATAATAATAATAATCTAATGCAAATACTCGCTGACGTTGACAATATTGCTCTGATAAAATGGCTCACTCCCACACTAGCTCCACTTTTGTTCGCACTGATTCAATGCGCTCTAGCTCGAAGATTTGGTATAGAAACATGACGTTTTTTTGAGTCGGGGATGAAGTATGACATGTCTGCCAACTAGTGGAGGGGAGGTCGAACGAAATTTGACACCCTATTTGACAAAATCGGCCGCTTTATTCAGTGCCGCATCTTGTCGAGTAAACTCGACCGTGGCGCCTAGAGGGTTAACGAGCAGCTGGTGTGATTGCACTTCAGCTTTTTGCTTCGGAGCCAAGCACTTCGATGCGTCTTACAGAGAGTGATTTTCTAAATCAACGAGCCTTTCTGGACCTCTCCTTCCCGGTGCGGGCGTTACAGCACGGTAGCGCGAGCAGTCTTTTTTTCTTTTCTCTCTTCTCTTTCTCTGTCTTTTTTGTTTTGAGTATTGAGCAAACAAAAAAGCTGTTATAACAGCTGGTAAGGTGCCCCATCAGAGCGCTCAAAAGCTGTTCTTACAGCTGGTAAGACCTGCCAGCGAGAGAGAGAGACAGCGCACAGACAGGTGCACATTCCTGTCTGTGTTCTCAGTGACTGTTCCCCTGCGTGTTTCAGCACCAGTGAGAGCAGTCCCTAAAAGAGCTTACACAGATAGAGAGCGTCTTTTTAAAGATGACTTTCTATCTGTGTGTTTCTGGATGCGGTCGTTACCTGGGTTCACGGGATGGTCATGAACGCTGCCTCATGTGTCTGGGCATTAAACACGCTGAGGCAGCGTTTGTGGATGAGTCATGTACCCATTGTGGGAAGATGACCATCGCGGAGCTGCGGTCGAGACTCACATTCCTGCAAAGGGGCGGAGTCCCCGTGCCTCTGCCTCGATCCAATCCTCCTCAGAGGGTTGCTTCGGGCAGTGACACGGGTGACCTGAGGATCACGGTGAGCGCATCTCCTTCGGGGAACCAACCCCCTAGGAGCCCTCACCCCTCTCATGCTCCGCAGCCAGTTGAGCCACCATTGGAGAGGGCTGGACCATCCTCGCGGTGTGTACCAGTTGTCTCCTTTGGGGCTCCCCGCGAAGACCAGATGTCGATCGCAGCATCGGAGGGTGGGTCAGACTTCTCTGCGGATGACGACTCAGCGCCGTTACCTCCTTCGGGTGTGTCAACGGTGCCTGAGACGGACCCGGAGATGATGGCCATGCTTTCCCGGGCCGCCAACGGGGTCGGGCTCGTGTGGAACCCTCCACCGTGTCCCGAACCCTAGAGGTTGGACGATTGGTATCTCGGGGTGGCGCGCGCTGGTTCTCAGCAACCCACCCCAGTGCCTTTCTTCCCGGAAGTGCATGAGGAGCTTACGGGGACGTGGACGGCACCTTTCACTGCCAGAAACCGTTCCGGTGGCTCCTCCTCCCTCACCACCCTTGATGGCGGGGCAGCTAAGGGATACACGCGCATCCCGCCAGTGGAACGGGCCGTTGCTATGCAACTGTGCCCTAACTCCACTTGGCGCGGAGAACCGTGTCTCCCTTCACGGGCCTGTAAGTACTCGTCGGATCTAACCGGCAAGGCTTACAAGGCCTGTGGGGAAGCTGCCTCTGCCGTGCACGCCATGGCGTTGCTGCAGGTTCATCAGGCCAAGGCACTGAAGAACCTGCACGAGGGTGGTCATGATCCCCAAGTTCTTCAGGAACTTCGCATCGCGACGGACCTCGCGCTTCGTGCGACGAAGGTGACTGCGCGGTCGGTGGGTCGTGCGATGTCCACCATGGTGGTCCAGGAACGCCATCTCTGGCTGTGTCTGGCGGACATGCGGGAGACCGACAAGCTCCGGTTCCTTAACTCCCCCGTGTCCCAGACCGGCCTCTTCGGCGACGCGGTCGAGAACTTCGCACAGCAGTTCTCGGCTGTACAAAAGCAGACTGAGGCCATCCGTCACATCCTGCCGCGGCAGCCAGCTGCTGCTCCCACCCCTCCGTCTGCGGCTCCTCAGTCTGCTCGTCGCCGAGGGTGGCCTCCTGCGTCTGCCCCTGCTCCCGCGCCGCAGCAGCAGCCTCCATCCAAACGGCGCTGTGGAGCCAGTCGCAGGCGGGCCGCCCCGCCCGTCCAGGACCCCGCTAAGAAGGGCGGCAAAGCCAGGAGCAAGCGGCCCTAGGACGGGCGACCCAGAGATGGCAGGGACTGCTCTCCAGGAGACGATGACTGCATTACTCCATCCCCCGGAAGAGGGCCGGGTGGAAAATCTTTGTTTTCCTTTTCTTTTTGTTCCGCCGCTGGCCTCAAAACCAGCGGTACCCAAATTTTCAATAAAAGAGCAGTTTCTTCCGTCTCTGGGTCCGAAGAGGGCCCGGAGAGCAGTGGGGGGAGAGAATCCTCACCACTCTCATCCGCCTCTTCTATCGCCAGCAGGCAGCAGTGTGCAGTTCGAGAACGCAACCAAGCCGTCTCCTGCACCTCCCGCCTCGTGGAACCAGGTAAGTGTTGCGCAGCACACTCAGACTCCGCTACGGGCCGCCTCCCAGAGAGAGCCTCCCGAGCCAAGCCCCTGGGTTCCACCTCGCTGCCCCACTCCGGGTACGCCTATGGTCCCTTTGGTCCCGCTTGTATGGTCTCTGCAAGCCTGGCTAGCGCTCCCCAGTCCGTCTCGCTGGCTCATTCGGACCATCAGGCTCGGCTATGCGATTCAGTTCGCCCGGCGTCCCCCCAAGTTTCGGGCCATCCACTCCACTACAGTGAGAGCAGCCGATGCCCATGTCTTGCGTGCGGAGATCGCAGTCCTACTGGCGAAGGACGCGATAGAGCCGGTCCCTCCAGCCGATATGAGGTCAGGGCACTACAGTCCCTACTTCATTGTGCCCAAGAAAGGTGGTGGGTTACGACCGATCTTGGACCTGCGAGTTTTGAATCGGAGCCTTCACAGGCTACCGTTCAAAATGCTCACGCAGAAACGCATTTTCGAATGCATCCGTCCCCAAGATTGGTTTGCAGCGATCGACCTGAAGGACGCGTACTTTCATGTCTCGATTCTTCCTCGACACAGGCCATTTCTGCGCTTTGCGTTCGAGGGTCGAGCATATCAGTACAAGGTCCTACCCTTCGGGCTGGCCCTGTCTCCACGTGTCTTCACGAAAGTCACGGAGGGGGCCCTTGTTCCCATGAGAGAACAGGGCGTTCGCATTCTCAACTATCTCGACGACTGGCTCATACTAGCACACTCTCGAGATCAGTTATGCGAACACAGGGACCTCGTGCTCAGGCACCTCAGCCAGCTGGGCCTTCAGGTCAACTGGGAGAAGAGCAAACTCGCCCCCGTGCAGAGGATCTCTTATCTCAGTATGGAGTTCGGTCGCACAGACAGCGCGCCTCACAGAGCAACGCGCTCAGTCGGTGCTGAACTGCTTGAACACGTTCAAGGCAGGACGGCGGTCCCACTGAAATTCTTTCAGAGGCTCCTGGGGCATATGGCAGCGGCAGCATCGGTAACTCCGCTCAGCCTGCTCCATATGACACTGCTTCAGCACTGGCTTCACGGCCGAGTCCCGAGATGGGCGTGGCATCACGGCACTCACCGGGTGGCAATCACACCAGAGTGCCGCCAGACCTTCAGTCCGTGGTCAGACCCCTCGTTCCTCCGGGCAGGAGTCCCCTTGGAACAGGTGTCCAGGCATGCTGTGGTTTTCACAGATGCCTCTGCCACCGGCTGGGGTGCCACGTACAACGGGCATGCAGTCTCAGGGGTGTGGACGGGCCCCCAACTGCACTGGCACATCAACTGCCTCGAGTTGCTAGCAGTACGTCTCGCTCTGAGCCGCCTAAAAAGGCCGCTACAGTGCAGAGACGTGCTGGTCCGTATGGACAACACTGCGACCGTTGCGTACATCAACCGTCAAGGTGGTCTACGCTCCCGTCGCATGTCGCAACTCGCCCGCCATCTCCTCCTTTGGAGTCAGAAGCATCTGAGGTCGCTTCGAGCCATGTATGTCCCCGGTGTGCTCAACCGTGTGGCCGACGAGCTATCACGAGCTGTGCTCCCGAGAGAATGGCGACTCCACCCCCAGGCGGTTCAGCTGATCTGGAGAGAGTTCGGAGAGGCTCAGGTAGACCTGTTTGCCTCCTCAGAAACCTCCCACTGCCGGTTGTTTTACTCCCTGACCGAGGGAACACTCGGCACGGATGCACTGGCACACAGCTGGCCCCGGGGCCTCCGCAAATATGCATTTCCCCCAGTGAGCCTACTTGCACAGACCCTGTGCAAAGTCAGGGAGGACGAGGAGCAGGTCCTTCTGGTGGCTCCCTATTGGCCCACCCGGACTTGGTTCCCAGAACTCATGCTCCTCGTGACAGTCCCTCCCTGGCCCATTCCTCTGAGGAAGGATCTTCTGACTCAGAGACGGGGCACCCTTTGGCACCCGCGTCCGGACCTCTGGAAACTCCATGTCTGGTCCCTGGACGGGACGCGGAGGTTCTAGGTGACTTACCCCCAGAGGTACTTAACACCATCACTTCTGCGCTAGCGCCGTCTACGAGACGTGCGTACGCCTTGAAGTGGAACCTGTTCGTCGAGTGGTGTTCCTCCCGCAGAGAGGACCCCCGAAGATGTTCGATAGGGTCAGTGCTTTCCTTCTTGCAGCAAGGGTTGGAGCGAAGGCTGTCTCCCTCCACCCTTAAAGTACATGCTGCTGCTATTTCAGCATATCATGACCACATAGATGGCAAAACAGTTGGAAAGCACGACCTGGTCGTCAGGTTCCTTAGGGGGGCGAGATGATTAAATCCTCCTCGTCCCCCCTCCATACCCTCTTGGGACCTTTCCCTGGTGCTCCGAGCACTTCAGGATGCTCCCTTTGAGCCTTTGCAGTCAGCAGACTTAAAGCTTCTCTCCTTGAAGACTTTGCTGCTGGTTGCACTGGCCTCGATCAAGAGGGTAGGGGACCTGCAAGCATTTTCGGTCGACGAATCGTGCCTAGAGTTCGGGCCGGGTGACAACCATGTTGTACTGAGACCCCGGCCTGGCTATGTGCCCAAGGTTCCTACCACTCCCTTTAGAGATCAGGTAATGAACCTGCAAGCGCTGCCCCTGGAGGAGGCAGACCCAGCCCTGGCTTTGCTCTGTCCCGTTCGCGCTCTGCGTATGTACGTGGACAGAACCCAAAGCGTCAGGACCTCAGACCAGCTCTTTGTCTGTTACGGAGGCCAGCAGAAGGGAAAGGCTGTCTCCAAGCAGAGGATGGCCCACTGGATAGTGGATGCCATCGCCTTGGCTTACGAAGCTCAAGGCGTGCGCTGCCCGCTCAGGTTGCATGCACACTCCACGAGAGGCGTTGCATCCTCTTGGGCGCTGGCACGTGGCTCCTCGCTAACAGATATCTGTAGAGCTGCGGGCTGGGCGACACCTAACACGTTCGCTAGATACTATAGCCTACGTGTAGAGCCCGTGTCCTCCCGTGTTCTCACCCTAAACGGGTAGAAGCACTGAGAGTACCGGCTCTGTCGGCTTGCTGCACCCTACTGTGCACCCTTATTGCTCCAGAGTCAAAACCTGTCGAGACCTCCAAACACTCTCGGCCCGGACGTGGCAGAGCGTCCGGTGCCAGGCCTTTACCCGCTGAATCCTTGAGAACCGGGTCTAGGCTGGGTCCCATATGTGTATATCTTCCATGGCTGCTCCTAAACGGAAGCCCATGTCTTTCCCTTGGGCTTAGACACAACTAAATGTCAGTGTTTGACGTCAATATGACGTTGTCAGGAGATGTTGGCTTGACGTGGTATTTTAGTTAGTTAATACCACAACCTAAAACCAACAAAATATCAACGTCTGATGATGTTAGAATTTGACGTTGTGCGGACGTTTATATATTATGACGTCAAGGTGACATTGAATTTTGGTCACCATACCTCACGACTAAATGTCAGTGTTTGACGCAAATATGACGTTGTCAGGAGACGTTGGCTTGACGTTGTATTTTGGTTAGTTAATACCACAACCTAAAACCAACCAAATATAAACGTCTCATGCTGTTAGAATTTGACGTTGTGTGGACGTTAACATTATGACGTCAAGGTGACGTTGAGTTTTGGTCACCATACCTCACGACTAAATGTCAGTGTTTGACACAAATATGACATTGTCAGGAGACATTGGCTTGACGTTGTATTTTGGTTAGTAAATACCACAACCTGAAACCAACAAAATATCAACGTCTAATGGTGTTAGAATTTGCCGTTGTGTGGACGTTGCCATTACGACGTTAAGGTGACGTTGGGTTTTGGTCACCATACCTCACGACTAAATGTCAGTGTTTGACGCAAATATGACGTTGTCAGGAGACGTTGGCTTGACGTTGTATTTTGGTTAGTTAATACCACAACCTAAAACCAACAAAATATCAACGTCTAATGTTGTTCGAATTTGACGTTGTGTGGACGTTGCCATTACAACGTTAAGATGACGTTGGGTTTTGGTCACCATACCTCACGACTAAATGTCAGTGTTTGACGCAAATATGACGTTGTCAGGAGACGTTGGCTTGACGTTGTATTTTGGTTAGTAAATACCACAACCTAAAACCAACAAAACTTCTACGTCTAATGATGTTAGAATTTGACGTTGTGTGGACGTTGCCATTATGACGTCATAGAGACGTTGGATTTTGGTAACTTTACAACGCAACCTAAAAACAACAAAATATCAACGTCAGCTGACGTCAGTATTGGACGTCAGCTTAACGTTGACATTAGACGTTGAGTTGATGTTGGATTTTAATAATCCGTCGTCGCAACCAAAATTCAACCGAATATCAACGTCATATGACGTTGTGTGCCTGCTGGGAATGTTTACTGTTCATGTTTTTTATTGTATGGAAAAATCCCACTTAAAAAAAACAGACCGCCATTACATTTTTTTCCTCTCGCGCACCCCCTGGTGGTTGCTTGCGTACCCCTGGGGGTGTGCGTACCACACTTTGGGAATCCCTGCGCTAGAGTATAGGATTAGACTCAGCTAGGGTAAAGGATTAGAACCCAGCTGACGTCGACTGTAGACACGCTAGGGCAGGGGTCCCCAACCCTGCTCCTGCCGATCGACTGTCCTGCACAGTTTATCTCCAACCTTAATCAAACACACCTGAAACAACCAATTAAGGTCTTCAGGATCACTTGAAAATTAAAGGCAGGTGTGTTTGATTAGGGTTGGAGATGAACTGTGCAGGACATTCGATCGGCAGGAGCAGGGTTGGGCACCCCTGCGCTAGGGTTTTCAGATTAGATTTAGCCACCGTCGACTGTAGGCACGCTAGGGTATAGGATTAGCACCCAGTCGATGTGTAGACGCGCTAGAGAATAGGGTTAGACTCGGCCCACGTCGACTGTAGATGCGCTAGAGTATAGGATTAGACTCACCCGCCGTCTATGTGTAGACGCGCTAGAGTATAGGATTAGCATCCAGCAGATGTCGACTGTAGACGCGCTAGGGTATAGGATTAGAACCCAGCCGACGTCGATGTGTAGACGCGCTAAAGTATAGGATTAGAACCCAGCCGATGTCGATGTGTAGATGCACTAGAGTATAGGATTAGAACCCAGCCGACGTCGATGTGTAGACGCGCTAAAGTATAGGATTAGAACCCAGCCGATGTCGATGTGTAGATGCACTAGAGTATAGGATTAGAACCCAGCCGACGTTGATGTGTAGACGTGCTAGGGTATAGGATTAGACTCAGCTGCCGTCGATGTGTAGACACGCTAAAGTATAGGATTAGAACCCAGCCGATGTCGATGTGTAGACGCGCTAGAGTATAGGATTAGAACCCAGCCGATGTCGATGTGTAGACACGCTAGGGTATAGGATTAGAACCCAGCCGATGTCGATGTGTTGACGCGCTAGGGTATAGGATTAGAACCCAGCCGATGTCGATGTGTAGACACGCTAAAGTATAGGATTAGAACCCAGCCGATGTCGATGTGTAGACGTGCTAGAGTATAGGATTAGACTCAGCTGCCGTCGATGTGTAGATGCGCTAGAGTATAGGATTAGCACCCAGCCGACGTCGACTGTAGATGCGCTACAGTATAAGTATTATAGGACGTAGTTAGGTTTAGGGAAAAATATACCGCAGGTTTTATTTAGTACAGTGGCTAGATTAGTAAATATTCAGACCTGAACTGAATGTTCAGTCACAGTTTAGTAGTAATGACTTTGACAATAATTTCTTCACTGAGAAAATAAAAAGCATCAGAAATACAACTATAAATGTACAACCTTTGACAGTGTCTTATGATTCTTATAATTATTTTCTATAATTATCTCTCCTCAAGAACAATTGCAGTGCTTTATAACTTAACTCTTTCCCCACCAATGATGGAATTTTCTGTCATTTATTAGACAATGCTTCCCCGCCATTGACAGAATTTTCCATCTTTCCGTGTTTTCACCGTTATAAGGTAGGGGGCGCTATGACACATCTTCTAAAAGAGTACAGAATCTCTGGATTAAATCAGAGGCGAAAAGAAGCAGAAACAAGAGATAGCATGTAAGAAGATGCATATGTAAATAATAAATAAATAATCATCAACATTAAACAACACATAAATCAGAACTGCCTAACATTACCGAATGAAATGTCGACCCAGGAAGAGGTATGGGACTGTGAAGCCTTGAGGTGTTGATGTACTCGATCTACTCCATGTTTTGATCATCAATCTGAATCTTATCCGGACGTAGTCTTTGACAAAAAAAACTTGATTTTTCTCAGCTTTTTGTATAAAAAAAAAAGAAAGAAAAAAGCTGGTGCTGGCTGGAAACTTTAAAAAAAAAAAAAAAAAAAAAAATGCAGGTAGGGAAAGAGTTAAAGGATGGAGAAGCTCTGATGTCCACAGTTAAGGACAGGAATGGAAAAAGCATGATCACCTTTAAGCATTGTGCGTGCCAGTGGTTTAGTCTGCTGATTTGACACTTATTTGTTTGTCTGTGTTATTGAAACCTAATCTGTGAGGTCTGTGTAAACTGACAGTGGTCAAACACACTGAACATCTGTGCTGAACACAAGATGTGTGCTGCAGTTCTTTACACAGGTTCATGAATCCTACGTGAAATAAAGATGTACACAATAACAACTGCAGAAAATTCACATTGATTCAACAGACATTAGGTGGTAACACTTTACAATAAGGTTCATTAGTTAACAATTTGTTTGATCAAAAATACAGTAAAACTTGTAATATTGTGAAATAGTATTACAATTTAAAATCGTATTTGAATATATTTCAAAATGTAATTTATTCATGTGATGTCAAAGATGAATTTTCAAAATCATTACTTCAGTGTCACATGACCCTTCAGAAATATGAAAACAGTTTGCTGCTTAATATTTTGGAAACTATAATTTTTTTCATGATTCTTTGATGTGTAAAATTTTCAAAAGAACAGCATTTATTTAAAAACGAAATATCTTGTAACTTTACACGTGACATGTTTTAAGGTCACTTTTGATCACTTTAATGCATCCTTACTGAAAAAAAATTCTGACTAACCGACAAATTTTTGAACGGCAGTGTACATTCAGTAGGTCATTATTGCAATATAAACACAGTCAGAGTGATCAACAAGGTATCTCTTCATTTACCAGTCGAAGACGGAGCCACTTTCTGCTCTTATGTTTACTCCATGCACTGTCAAGGGCTTCATCATATCTGTCGTGGTACCGGTCTTTGCAGCAATTATTTTACCGCAAATACTGCATCGCGTGCTGTTGGCATCAAGCCTGGAGAAATGTAGCCATACTCTTGATCGACTTTTCCACATCTTTATGGTATTGTGTGTGTGTGTGCTTGCGTCTCATATGAGTATGTGCGCGGAGAGTTTGTGTGTGTGTGCTCGGGTCACATTGAGTATGTGTATGTGCGCGAGTTTGTGTGTGTGCTCGCGTTTTATATAAGTATGTGCGTGGAGAGTTTGTGTGTGCGCGCATGCGTCTCATGAGTATGTGTGCGGAGAGTTCGGCGTGTCTCTTGTGTGTTGAGTTTGCTTATATGTGCGTGAGCGACTTTAGGTGTGTCGTTGTGCATTTCATATGTATTTGTTTGATCAAAAACTAATAAATTATAGTTTTTTTATTTAAAATAAAAGGAAAAGGAATTTACAAAGGAAATGTTTACTGTTCATGTTTTTTTATTGTATGGAAAAATCCCACTTAAAAAAAACAGACCGCCATTACATTTTTTTGCTTTTGCGCACCCCCTGGTGGTTGCTCGCCCCTGGGGGTGTGCGTACCACACTTTGGGAATCCCTGCGCTAGGGTTTTCAGATTAGACTTAGCCACCGTCGACTGTAGGCACGCTAGGGTATAGGATTAGCACCCAGTCGATGTGTAGACGAGCTAGAGTATAGGATTAGCATCCAGCAGATGTCGACTGTAGACGCGCTAGGGTATAGGATTAGAACCCAGCCGATGTCGATGTGTAGATGCACTAGAGTATAGGATTAGCATCCAGCAGATGTCGACTGTAGACGCGCTAGGGTATAGGATTAGAACCTAGCCGACGTCGATGTGTAGACGCGCTAGGGTATAGGATTAGACTCAGCTGCCGTCGATGTGTAGACGCGCTAAAGTATAGGATTAGAACCCAGCCTATGTCGATGTGTAGACGCGCTAGAGTATAGGATTAGAACCCAGCCGATGTCGATGTGTAGACGCGCTAGAGTATAGGATTAGACTCAGCTGCCGTCGATGTGTAGACGCGCTATAGGATTAGCACCCAGTTGCCGTCGATGAGTAGATGCGCTAGGGTATAGGATTAGACTCAGCTGCCGTCGATGTGTAGACGCGCTATAGGATTAGCACCCAGTTGCCGTCGATGTGTAGATGCGCTAGGGTATAGGATTAGACTCAGCTGCCGTCGATGTGTAGACGTGCTAGAGTATAGGATTAGAACCCAGCCTATGTCGATGTGTAGACACGCTAGAGTATAGGATTAGACTCAGCTGCCGTCGATGTGTAGACGTGCTAGGGTATAGGATTAGACTCAGCTGCCGTCAATGTGTAGATGCACTAGAGTATAGGATTAGCACCCAGCCGACGTCGATGTGTAGATGCGCTACAGTATAAGTATTATAGGACGTAGTTAGGTTTAGGGAAAAATCTACCGCAGGTTTTATTTAGTACAGTGGCTAGATTAGTAAATATTCAGACCTGAACTGAATGTTCAGTCACAGTTTAGTAGTAATGACTTTGACAATAATTTCTTCACTGAGAAAATAAAAAGCATCAGAAATACAACTATAAATGTACAACCTTTGACAGTGTCTTATGATTCTTATAATTATTTTCTATAATTATCTCCCCTCAAGAACAATTGCAGTGCTTTATAACTTAACTCTTTCCCCACCAATGATGGAATTTTCTGTCATTTATTAGACAATGCTTCCCCGCCATTGACAGAATTTTCCATCTTTCCGTGTTTTCACCGTTATAAGGTAGGGGGCGCTATGACACATCTTCTAAAAGAGTACAGAATCTCTGGATTAAATCAGAGGCGAAAAGAAGCAGAAACAAGAGATAGCATGTAAGAAGATGCATATGTAAATAATAAATAAATAATCATCAACATTAAACAACACATAAATCAGAACTGCCTAACATTACCGAATGAAATGTCGACCCAGGAAGAGGTATGGGACTGTGAAGCCTTGAGGTGTTGATGTACTCGATCTACTCCATGTTTTGATCATCAATCTGAATCTTATCCGGACGTAGTCTTTGACAAAAAAACTTGATTTTTCTCAGCTTTTTGTATAAAAAAAGAAAAAGAAAAAAGCTGGTGCTGGCTGGAAACTAAAAAAAAAAAAAAAATGCAGGTAGGGAAAGAGTTAAAGGATGGAAAAGCTCTGATGTCCAAAGTTAAGGACAGGAATGGAAAAAGCATGATCACCTTTAAGCATTGTGCATGCCAGTGGTTTAGTCTGCTGATTTGAATGAATGAAACCTTTATTGCCCCGAGGGGAATTTGTTTTGCACTCATGGGAGCCACATTAAACATCAACACAGCAAACATGATATAACAATAAGACAAAAAACAAAACATGTACAACAACAACAATAATACAGCAAAGGCATAAAATCATCAGTTCAACAGCTTAAAAAAATCAATAAATCAATAAATATTCAATATTCAATAATACGCATTTAAAAAAAAAAAAAAATATATATATATATAATGTCTATGTGCCTATGGATGATCTATTTAGTAATTGAATGCTCCTCGGCAAAAATGATGTAATATATCGTTTAGTTTTTGTTCGGGGCATTCTAAATCTACGTCCAGAGGGGAGGGGGGAAAATTCTGAACAAAGTGGGTGCAATGGATCTTCCAATATTCTCAATGCCAAATTAAGGGTATACTGGTCAGTCAGATTTGTGATGCTTTTAGTGTCTGATCCAGTAATTTTTCTACCCATTTTTGTCACCTTGTCCAGCATGTTCCTGTTCGAGATAGAAAGACCCCCCCCCCCCCCCCAACACTGGATGGCAAAAGACACCACGCTCTGAATAAAAGTTAAATAAAACAATGTCAGAGTACTAGTCTCTGCATTAAAACTGCGCAATTTTCTTAAGAAAAAGAGCCGCTGCTGTGCTTTTGAGTATCTTGCTAATGTATTGGCTGACCAGGTGAGTTTGTGATCAATAATAGTGCCCAGATACTTGTACTCCTCCACAATCTCAATAACTGTCTCTTGAATAGTAACAGGTTGCAGTGGAGGGGGCCTTTTCCTAAAGTCGATCACCATTTCTTTTGTTTTTGGAATGTTTAAAATTAGTGAATTTTCACTACACCATTCATAGAAATGGTCAACCTCAGTCCTGTAGTCCTGTTCGTTATCTGTTAAAAACCCAACCAAGGCAGCATCGTCTGCAAACTTAATCAATGAACATTTGGAATGGTGGCTGACACAGTCATTAGTATACAGAATAAACAACAACGATGATAAAACACATCCTTGTGGCACTCCTGTGTTTGCCATGATGATTTTTGACTGGCTGTGACCCGCTCTCACAAACTGTAGTCTGCCTGTTAAAAAGTCCTGAATCCACTTTACCAGATTGAGGTTTACACCCATGATTATCAGCTTCTCTATCAAAATAGGTGACTGAACGGTGTTAAAAGCTGAAGAGAAGTCTGCAAATAGGATGCGTACATAAGAGGCAGGTGTTTCAAGATGTTTATAAATTCCATTCAGGAGGGTTGTTACTGCATCTTCCACACCTCTTTTCTCTCTATAGGCAAACTGTAATGTATCCATGTGTTCTTTGGTTTGTTTTTTGAGATGAGTTAAAATGATCCGCTCAAAGCATTTCATAGCAACTGAAGTGAGCGCTATTGGTCTAAAATCATTCAGTCCATCTGGTTTGTGTTTCTTAGGAAGTGGTACAATTTCCGCAGTTTTCCATATCTTTGGGACTTTGTGTGTGTCAAGTGATTTCTGGTACAACCCTCTGAACACCGGGCTCAGTTGTTCTTTGCAGCTCTTTAGGATGGTGCCTTCCAGCCTGTCAGGGCCGGCAGCTTTCCGAGTCCTTACATGGGAGAAGATCCGCCCCACTTCCTCACAGCTTACCCTGATTGAGGCACTTGCTCTTCCTTCAAGGCTGATTGGATTAACTGGCCATTCTCCCATCTCACAAAGTGTTCATTCAGGGCATTTGCTTGCTCGACTGTATGTACCGTACTGTTAGAATGGTGATTTTGACCTATGATAGTTTTTATGCCCCTCCATGCCATACGCGAATTATTTTCCTGAAGTTGTCGTTCAATTTTATCTTTATATTGTCTTTTACCTTTTTTAATTTTCTTCTGTATTTCCTTCTGAATCAGCTTTCCTCCATACCGATCATTTCCTTTAAATGCTCTTTCTTTGTCCGCTAACAGTTTTTTAATTTCGGTTGTGATCCATGGTTTTGAATTAGAAAATTGTTTCACGCGTTTTGTCGCGATCACATTATCCACACAAAAATGAATATATGACGTGACAACATCCGCATGCTCATCAAGATCTGCACACTCAAAAACGCTCCACTCCGTGCAGTCAAAACATCCCTGAAGAGCTGTCACACCGTCATCATCCCAGACACGCACCGATGTCATTTTAGGTTTTTCCCTTTTCAGTTTTTGTCGGTAAGAGGGTAACAAAAAAACAGTGTTATGATCAGATCCACCTATCGCTGCTTTGTTGACTGCTTTATAGGCATTTTTTATATTACCATAGCATAGATCAATTATTTTTGATCCGCGCGCGGCGCACTTCACATATTGCTGATATTGGGGTAATACAGATGACAAAGAGCAGCCATTAAAGTCACCCAGAATAAGTCTGGGAGTATCTGGGGACGCTGTCTTTAATTCTTGTATATGGTGATATATCGCATCTGCAGACTCTTTGTAGTTTGCGTCAGGGGGAATATACACTAGACATACGAATAGTTGCCCAAACTCTCGCGGTAAATAAGTAGGTCTTAAGGAAACTGATAAGAGTTCTAAGTTTGGGGATTTGATGGTGTGTCTGATGATATGGTGTCTACACCACTTGTTGTTTATATACATACATAGTCCTCCACCAATCGATTTCCTCGTAGCTTCTTGTTCTCTATCAAGTCTTAACGGTGTACCAAAGCCAGGTAGAGAAAGACTGTCATCATTCACTGTATGATTTAACCAGGTCTCACTGAAACATAACAGACAACTGTCTCTGAATTCATACCGGTATTGCGTGGAGGCATGAAGTTCATCTAATTTGTTCCTTAGCGATCTCACATTAGATAGGACTATAGTTTAAATCCTCTTGCACGAACGCGGCGTTTAATTCCTCCTCTCGAACCACGCTTTCTCTTTGTCCTGTCAAGTTGCTGTTCAGTTGGACGTAGGCATTCCAAAGGAAAGTCTGTTGGAGGTGTCCACTGCAGCTGTGTTGCTAAGCCCAGCTGAAGTAGTTGATGTCTGCCGTAGGTTATCCTAAATGGCTCAGCATTTGCCAGGAGTAGAGAGAGTAGAGTGATCGCCAGGAAGAGTTCCATATAAGCCATGTTGCTGTCCATTGTTCCAGTTTAGTAGTAATGACTTTGACAATAATTTCTTCACTGAGAAAATAAAAAGCATCAGAAATACAACTATAAATGTACAACCTTTGACAGTGTCTTATGATTCTTATAATTATTTTCTATAATTATCTCCCCTCAAGAACAATTGCAGTGCTTTATAACAACCCTTTCCCCACCAATGATGGAATTTTCTGTCATTTATTAGACAATGCTTCCCCGCCATTGACAGAATTTTCCATCTTTCCGTGTTTTCACCGTTATAAGGTAGGGGGCGCTATGACACATCTTCTAAAAGAGTACAGAATCTCTGGATTAAATCAGAGGCGAAAAGAAGCAGAAACAAGAGATAGCATTTAAGAAGATGCATATGTAAATAATAAATAAATAATCATCAACATTAAACAACACATAAATCAGAACTGCCTAACATTACCGAATGAAATGTCGACCCAGGAAGAGGTATGGGACTGTGAAGCCTTGAGGTGTTGATGTACTCAATCTACTCCATGTTTTGATCATCAATCTGAATCTTATCCGGACGTAGTCTTTGACAAAAAAACTTGATTTTTCTCAGATTTTTGTATAAAAAATAAATTAAAAAAAAGCTGGTGCTGGCTGGAAACTAAAAAAAAAAAATTCAGGTAGGGAAAGAGTTAAAGGATGGAGAAGCTCTGATGTCCAAAGTTAAGGACAGGAATGGAAAAAGCATGATCACCTTTAAGCATTGTGCGTGCCAGTGGTTTAGTCTGCTGATTTGACACTTATTTGTTTGTCTGTGTTATTGAAACCTAATCTGTGAGGTCTGTGTAAACTGACAATGGTCAAACACACTGAACATCTGTGCTGAACACAAGATGTGTGCTGCAGTTCTTTACACAGGTTCATGAATCCTACGTGAAATAAAGATGTACACAATAACAACTGCAGAAAATTCACATTGATTCAACAGACATTAGGTGGTAACACTTTACAATAAGGTTCATTAGTTAACAATTTGTTTGATCAAAAATACAGTAAAACTTGTAATATTGTGAAATAGTATTACAATTTAAAATCTTATTTGAATATATTTCAAAATGTAATTTATTCATGTGATGTCAAAGATGAATTTTCAAAATCATTACTTCAGTGTCACATGACCCTTCAGAAATATGAAAACAGTTTGCTGCTTAATATTTTGGAAACTATAATTTTTTTCATGATTCTTTGATGTGTAAAATTTTCAAAAGAACAGCATTTATTTAAAAACGAAATCTCTTGTAACTTTACACATGTGACATGTTTTAAGGTCACTTTTGATCACTTTAATGCATCCTTACTGAAAAAAAATTCTGACTAACCAACAAATTTTTGAACGGCAGTGTACATTCAGTAGGTCATTATTGCAATATAAACACAGTCAGAGTGATCAACAAGGTATCTCTTCATTTACCAGTCGAAGACGGAGCCACTTTCTGCTCTTATGTTTACTCCATGCACTGTCAAGGGCTTCATCATATCTGTCGTGGTACCGGTCTTTGCAGCAATTATTTTACCGCAAATACTGCATCGCGCACTGTTGGCATCAAGCCTGGAGAAATGTAGCCATACTCTTGATCGACTTTTCCACATCTTTATGGTATTGTGTGTGTGTGTGCTCGCGTCTCATATGAGTATGTGCGCGGAGAGTTTGTGTGTGTGTGCTCGGGTCACATTGAGTATGTGTATGTGCGCGAGTTTGTGTGTGTGCTCGCGTTTTATATAAGTATGTGCGTGGAGAGTTTGTGTGTGCGCGCACGCGTCTCATGAGTATGTGCGCGGAGAGTTCGGCGTGTCTCTTGTGTGTAGAATTTGCTTATATGTGCGTGAGCGACTTTAGGTGTGTCGTTGTGCATTTCATATGTATTTGTTTTATCAAAAACTAATAAATTATTATTAGTCCGCCAGACCGCCATTAATTTTTTTTTCCTTTCGCGCACCCCCTGGTGGTTGCTCGCCCCTGGGGGTGTGCGTACCACACTTTGGGAATCCCTGCACTAGGGTTTTCAGGTTAGACTTAGCCACCGTCGACTGTAGGCACGCTAGGGTATAGGATTAGCACCCAGTCGATGTGTAGACGCGCTAGAGAATAGGGTTAGACTCGGCCCACGTCGACTGTAGATGCGCTAGAGTATAAGGTTAGACTCACCCGCCATCTATGTGTAGACGCGCTAGAGTATAGGATTAGCATCCAGCAGATGTCGACTGTAGACGCGCTAGGGTATAGGATTAGCACCCAGTTGCCGTCGATGTGTAGATGCGCTAGGGTATAGGATTAGACTCAGCTGCCGTCGATGTGTAGACGCGCTAAAGTATAGGATTAGAACCCAGCCTATGTCGATGTGTAGACGTGCTAGGGTATAGGATTAGACTCAGCTGCCGTCGATGTGTAGACATGCTAAAGTATAGGATTAGAACCCAGCCGATGTCGATGTGTAGATGCACTAGAGTATTAGCATCCAGCAGATGTCGACTGTAGACGTGCTAGGGTATAGGATTAGACTCAGCTGCCGTCGATGTGTAGACACGCTAGAGTATAGGATTAGACTCAGATACCGTTGATTTGTAGACGCGCTATAGGACTAGCACCCAGTTGCCGTCGATGTGTAGATGCGCTAGGGTATAGGATTAGACTCAGCTGCCGTCGATGTGTAGACGCGCTAGGGTATAGGATTAGACTCAGCTGCCGTCGATGTGTAGACGCGCTAGGGTATAGGATTAGACTCAGCTGCCGTCGATGTGTAGATGCGCTAGAGTATAGGATTAGACTCAGCTGCCGTCGACGTGTAGACGCGCTAAAGTATAGGATTAGAACCCAGCCTATGTCGATGTGTAGACGCGCTAGAGTATAGGATTAGACTCAGCTGCCGTCGATGTGTAGACGCGCTAGGGTATAGGATTAGCACCCAGTTGCCGTCGATGATGTGTAGATGCACTAGAGTATAGGATTAGCACCCAGCCGACGTCGATGTGTAGACGCGCTAGAGTATAAGTATTATAGGACGTAGTTAGGTTTAGGGAAAAATCTACCGCAGGTTTTATTTAGTACAGTGGCTAGATTAGTAAATATTCAGACCTGAACTGAATGTTCAGTCACAGTTTAGTAGTAATGACTTTGACAATAATTTCTTCACTGAGAAAATAAAAAGCATCAGAAATACAACTATAAATGTACAACCTTTGACAGTGTCTTATGATTCTTATAATTATTTTCTATAATTATCTCCCCTCAAGAACAATTGCAGTGCTTTATAACTTAACTCTTTCCCCACCAATGATGGAATTTTCTGTCATTTATTAGACAATGCTTCCCCGTCATTGACAGAATTTTCCATCTTTCCGTGTTTTCACCGTTATAAGGTAGGGGGCGCTATGACACATCTTCTAAAAGAGTACAGAATCTCTGGATTAAATCAGAGGCGAAAAGAAGCAGAAACAAGAGATAGCATGTAAGAAGATGCATATGTAAATAATAAATAAATAATCATCAACATTAAACAACACATAAATCAGAACTGCCTAACATTACCGAATGAAATGTCAACCCAGGAAGAGGTATGGGACTGTGAAGCCTTGAGGTGTTGATGTACTCGATCTACTCCATGTTTTGATCATCAATCTGAATCTTATCCGGACGTAGTCTTTGACAAAAAAACTTGATTTTTCTCAGCTTTTTGTATAAAATTAAAAAAAAAAAAAAGCTGGTGCTGGCTGGAAACTAAAAAAAAAAAAAAAAAAAAAATGCGGGTAGGGAAAGAGTTAAAGGATGGAGAAGCTCTGATGTCCAAAGTTAAGGACAGGAATGGAAAAAGCATGATCACCTTTAAGCATTGTGCGTGCCAGTGGTTTAGTCTGCTGATTTGACACTTATTTGTTTGTCTGTGTTATTGAAACCTAATCTGTGAGGTCTGTGTAAACTGACAGTGGTCAAACACACTGAACATCTGTGCTGAACACAAGATGTGTGCTGCAGTTCTTTACACAGGTTCATGAATCCTACGTGAAATAAAGATGTACACAATAACAACTGCAGAAAATTCACATTGATTCAACAGACATTAGGTGGTAACACTTTACAATAAGGTTCATTAGTTAACATGATAAGGTTCATTAGTTAACATTAGTTCATGTATTACCGTACTCGGTTACTAACGTAACCTCGGTTCTCTCTAGAAGAGGGAACGAGTACTGCGTAATATCTTATGCTATGGGGGAATTTCTTTTCCGCGATATATTGAAGCCAAAAAATTATCCTTAATTTTGTATTAATGTAAAACGCGTTGCAGCAGACGTGCCTATTGGCTGCTCTGCGAGGCGGGAACCTCTAGGTTATAAAACCTTATAAATGTAGACGGGGAGGCCCAGCCTGCCGCCATACAGATATCTTGCAAGGCAATCCCACTAGACCAAGCCCACGACGAGGCCATGCCTCTTGTGGAATGCGCTCTGACACCTAACGGGCACTGCAGGCCCTTAGAAGCGTAAGCTAGCGCTATAGCATCAACTACCCATCTGGATAGGCTCTGTTTCGACACGGCTAGTCGTTTAGAACGTCCGTAGAACGAGACAAAGAGCTGCTCTGTCTGTCTGAAGACAGACGAGCGAGACACATAAGCCCTTGACGCCCTGACCGGGCAAAGGAAGCTGGCGTCCTTCTCCTCATTAGAGACCGGCAGGGCCGACAGGGAAATCACCTGAACCCTAAACGGTGTATTGAGGGATTTAGGAACGTACCCGTGTCTTGGCTTGAGTATGACTTTCGAGTCATTTGGCCGAATTCCATACACGACGCACTCACTGAGAGCGCTTGCAAGTCCCCTATACGCTTTACTAAAGCGAGAGCCAGTAGAAACACTGTCTTGAAAGACAAATGTTTGATGTCTATGGATTGTATTGGCTCAAATGGGGCACCTTTCATGGCCTCTAGAACCGTAGAAAGGTCCCACATGGGAACTGATGGAGGTCTGGGAGGATTCAGTCTCTTAGCTCCCTTAAGGAAGCGGATGACCAAATCATTCCTTTCAAGTGACTGGCCAAGCGTTGGTTTAGTAAACGCTGCTATGGCCGCCACGCAGCATTACCTGGCCGAAGAACGGTCTGCTCTCGAGCAGTGCTCCCCATCCCGAGGTGGAGGCGTCCGTAGACACCACCTTCACACTCGAGGAAGTCCCCAGGCTTACAACTGATTGGTACCAGTCGGTTGCTTTCCAAGGATTCAGAGCTGAGATGCATTTCTGATCGACCTTGAGACGAAGCAGAACGGAGGTCCACGCTCGGCTCGGTACTCGCTCTTTCAGCCAGAACTGCAGTGGGCGCATGTGAAGCAGACCCAGCTGAAGCACTGACGATGCTGAGGCCATGAGACCCAGCGTTCTCTGAAATTTTCTGAGCGGGACAATAGCGCTGCAGCGGAAGGATTCCGTCATGCGCTGAATATTCAGTGCGCACTGTGGCGATAGCTGCGCTGTCATAGACAGCGAGTCCAGCTCTGTGCCCAGAAAAGATATTTTCTGACTGGGAGACAGTAAACTCTTCGCCCAATTGACTCTGAGACCTAGATTCTCGAGGTGTTCGAGTAAAATGGTCCTGTGCTCTATGAGCTCTGAGTGTGATTGAGCTAGAATCAGCCAATCATCCAAGTAGTTCAACACTTGCATGCCCCAGAGTTTCAGGGGTGCTAGCGCCGCGTCCATGCACATCATAAATGTACGGGGTGCCTGAAATAATTTGGAGCAAAATAATGAAACAGGCGTTCCGTCTCATGGCCTCGTCGTGGGCTTGGTCTAGTGGGATTGCCTTGCAAGATATCTGTATGGCGGCAGGCTGGGCCTCCCCCATCTCAGCTTTGCAGGAAACTTTACTGAACAAGAATTTTTGATGATAAACAAAATCACGTTGAAAGCATAATAAAACAGCCGTAGAGCAGATGATACAGACTGACGCTCAGGCTCCACCCACTTCCTCCTCACTCGCGCCGCTGCTCATGGGTAATGTAGTTTGTTTGAATATATTGTAAAGGTTAACAACAAAACGATCACAAACATTAAAGCAATTATAATCATTTAACCTTAGTTATAATTATTCAGTGTCAATCAGTTGCAACGTAGAAATTGCAACAGTGCCAGGGACAAGCCGAACGGTAGGACTGTGTACTGATATGCCTGGCCCTCGAAGGCGAATCTCAAAAACCGCCTGTGACGTGACGCTATTTGTATTTGGAAATACGAGTCCTTCAGATCTATTGACATAAACCAGTCCCCTCGGTGAATCTGCGCGAGGATTTTTCTGGTTGTGAGCATTCTGAACTGGCGTTTTGCAAGCGCTTTGTTCAGCTGTCTTAGATCTAGTATGGGTCTGAGACCCCCGTCTTTTTTCGGTACCAGAAAATATCTGCTGTACAGCCCCCCTTCGCCCTGAGCTTGAGATAAAGGCTCTATGGCCCCTTTGCTCAACGTTTTTGTTATTTCGGCTCGAAGTAGGTGTACTACTTCTTTCTTTACCGTAGTTTTGACGCGCGCCACACAACGGCGGGGGCGTCGACTGAACTGTAGCGAATAGCCTCTCTTTACAATGTTTAGCACCCACTCTGAAAACCCCGGGAAGCACTGCCCATGAATCTGCACGAATGGCTAGGGGTTGAATGAAATGCGAGCTCTGGTCGCGTGGCGACCGAAGAGCTTCGGTGTGCTGTAACATGAACACCGTGCTTGCGACATTCGAGGCGGGGGGCACGCTGATCACAGCGGGCAGTCTGCCCGCGCTCGACTCCCTTGCGGCGGTCAGCCGAGAGGGGGAGGGCGGGGCGAGCCCCGTGGGGCTTGTCATGTCTGTGAGTGAATGTGAGCGCGGGACATCGGGCACATTTACTGCACTGAATACACCGTCTGCCTGGGCAGATTGAATGTGTGCTGGTTTCGTTTTTACAGAAACCGTGAGACATGCAGAATGTAGTGTTTGTGGGCACTGGGTCGTGGGCACATTTACTACGTTTAATGCACAATCGACATGGGTCGATTTTATGTGCGCGAGCCCTGTGTGGCGGGCTGTGCTTGTGTGTAGGAATGAGCACTGGGCTGTGGCCATTTTTACTACACTCATAACACCATCGGCCGTGGCCGGAATACCAGAAAATACACTCTTTATGGGATTTATCTGGGTTGCCGTAGAAACGGCGTTTGTGTGCAGGCAAGCGGGCTGTGGTTCCGGCTTGTTTACTGCAAAATACACTGGAACAGTCACATTTCCTGGAACTGAACGAGCGAGAAGTTTTGGTGGAAGTCTGGCCGCAGCGGGACTTGAACACTGTCGCTTTCCTAGGCGGGCTAGGAAGACTTTGAGGCCTTGTTTTTTCCACTGTCCATCAGGAAGAGACTCTAGCGAAGCGGGTGAAGCAGGCGGGCGAACCGGCGAGCTTTTGCGGGTTGGGGGAGGTTCTGGGACCCGTTGAGCACGGCGCTTTTAAGGCGCGGTACCACGACGGGCGGAGGTGCAGTCTCAGAGAAGGATGCCAGGCGAGTCCTCAGAGTCGCCGTAAGCAGTAGCTCGCAGCGAGGGCAGCCGCCGTCAGCGAGTGCAAGAGCTGCGTGATCCTCACCCAGGCAGGAAAGGGGCATCTTGAAAAAGACGCCCCGGCTCTTTTAGGCAATGAGAGTGTGTGTCGCGGCAGCGAACACACACACACAAAACACAGTAGCAGAGAAAAGGATATAACGCCGGATAGCGCAGCAGGAACAAGGCGACTAAAGGCGGCGCGGCCAGCGGCTTCAGGTGTAGTGGCTCGTCCCGCTGAAGAGCTTTCTCAGACGGCGCGGCTTCTTTCTCTCGGGATCCAGCGATGCGTGAGCTTCGCTGAAGAGATGAAAAATCTGATTATCCAGCCTGTCGAGCTATATTTATAGGCCCTGGCCATATAAACACATTTGTATTGCTTAACCTATTTATGTATTTAATTCTAAAAATAATTTTAATGTCATACATGAAAAAAGTCACATTACAAACAAACCATAGTTCAAAATAACAGCATTTATCTAAAATAGAAAGCTTTTTTAACATTATACACTAGGCTTACAGTTCAAAAGTTTGGGGTTAGTAAGATTATTTTTTGGGAAAAAAAATAAAGAAAGTAATTGCCTACTTTTATTCAGCAAGGATGCATTACATTAATCAAAAGTGACAGTTAAGATAATGTTACAAATGCTTTCTATGTACTTTCTAAAAGCTTTAAAACATTAATAATAATCAGAAATGTTTTTTGAGCATATTATTCCCTCAGGTAGATTACATGTTTTCTTGCGTGGCTGGATGTTAGACTCATGAACAATAATCACGTTGTTTGCATTCGCCAAAATTGATTAGCCGAAATCAAAACGTGGACAGTGAAAGGAAATTACCGTTAGCGCGAGATGAGTCCGGCTTGAAGCGGAAGCGACCAGACGGCAGAGGATGTTCGCAAATCAAACAATGATTTGTCTCAATCAACAGTGATTAAAAAAAGCTGTGATTGGATGATGACAGGTGTCGGTGATCATTCTCAAGTGTCATGGTCAGCACTGCTGCTGTTGCTGTTGTATCAGTCAGTGGTTTATCAGCTTGTCAAAAAACGGGACACGGGAGGTCACGCACGGGACAAATAAATTAGGCCCAAAATACGGGACGTCCCGCCTAATTCGGGACAGTTGGCAACCTTAGTGACAGTATCATCCTAAACCAGCAACCCTTCACTCAACACCACCATCTACAGGCCGATGAGTGTACAGTCACTAAATGTGCACATAAATGAATTTATTTTATACCCCCCCATGGATAAAATTCTACGAAACTTAGCATACCCCCAGAGGATGTCAAGTTAATCATACACATGAAATATGGTGCAGTTCTGAACATCTCAACTGAAGATAGGGGCGATTAAAGCAGAATAATATTGCATTTTCATTTTTTATGGGAGGGGCGCAAATCACAAATGAGTGATTATGGGCTAGGTTGATGTGGGCCCTTAAGACCAACATACCATAACAATTTCTTCATCCTCGGTGCCACGGTTCAGGTAGTTATTTAGGAAAAACTGCATTTTTTGGGTTTGGGGGGGCCCAGCGGCCCCCGGGGACCAAACGAAATTTTTCCGTAAAAGTCTAGTGGGGCTACATGCCCACCAAATTTCATGTTCCCCGGTGTTTTGGTGTCCCTGGTATCGTTGACGAAATATTCAGTAGATGACAAAAAAAAAAAAAAAAAAAAATTTGACAATCCCTATATGACCGCTTTCGCTAGCTACGCTAGCGGCGGTCATAATTAAAATACAGCTGTTCATTGTTTGTTCATGTTAGTTCACAGTGAATTAACTAATGTTAACTAATACAACCTTTGATTTTAATAATGTATTATTATCATTTAATTATTACTAAATGTTGTAGAAGTATTGTTCATTCTTAGTTCATGTTACCTAAGGTAGTTAACTAATGTTACCTAATGAACCTTATTGTAAAGTGTTACAGAGAAGGTAAATGCAAATAGTGTTTGCTTGAAGACAGGTGTGTGACAGAAGGGAGGAGAGACACGATTGGTCATGTGATGCACATTTAAACATCGTCCTCCATAAAACGAGTATCACTCTCACTCTCCATCCTAAAAGACAGACAGACACCTTTAATCAACCATGAAGAAGCTCTTCAAGTGCCTGTGGATCTTACTGGGTAAAGTACAACATACATGCCTCTGCTATTTTACTAGATTCACACTAATATTATCTGCGGTTTCTACAATCTCCCTGTGTTCAGAATGTTGCTCTGTTTGTAGTTTAGTTTACACTCCTCTCTCTACTGTGGGTTTATAGCATAAAGTTTTAAAATTTATTGCCAAAAAAATCTAAATATTCTAGATTAGTTGTTGTTTCATACATTCATGCTTGCATGAAGCCATTTTTTAACCAGTAATGAAGTATTATAACAATTTAAAAAAAAAAAAAGTTTTCTATGTGAAAATATAGTAAACTGTAATTTATGCCTGTGATCAAAGCTGAATTTTCAGCATCATTACTCCAGTCTTCAGTGTCACATGATCCTTCAGAAATCACTCTAATATGATGATTTGATGCTCAAGAAACATTTATGATTATTATTAATGTTGAAAACAGTAGTGCTGCTTCAGATTTGCGTGGAAACCGTGATGCATTTTATTTTTTAGGATTCTTTGATGAAAAGAAAGTTTAAAAGAACAGCATTTATTTGAAATGGAATCTTTTGTAACAGTATATATGTCTTTACTGTCACGTTTGATCAATTTAATGCCTTCGTGATGAATTAAAGTTTTAATTAAAAAAAGTTTCAACGGTGGTATAGATTATGGCTTGCTTGTGGATCTCTGGGATAGTTTTTCTCAGATTATTAATATATATTAATATATATATATATATATATATATATATATATATATATATATATATATATATATATATATATTAAATCTACTTTACCAAACAAATCTTATGTTAAATAGGTGCTCACTTAATGGTCTGACAGTCTTTATGTCTGTGTTTGACACCATATCTGTTAATAGTTCCTAACCCACTTTAGATTACAATATTCTGATGGTTACAGATTATTATTATTATTATTATAATTATTATTGTGTCAGTAGTTTTTCTCCAACATGGTCATTATACAGATCAATGTTTTATGTTTCCATTATCATTCAGACTATATTGTGTTAGTGACAATATCAAAGTAAATTAAATACAAATCTGAATGTGATTCAACAAATCCTGGTCGCGTGGCGACCGAAGAGCTTCGGTGTGCTGTAACATGAACACCGTGCTTGCGACATTCGAGGCGGGGGGCACGCTGATCACAGCGGGCAGTCTACCCGCGCTCGACTCCCTTGCGGCGGTCAGCCGAGAGGGGGAGGGCGGGGCGAGCCCCGTGGGGCTTGTCATGTCTGTGAGTGAATGTGAGCGCGGGACATCGGGCACATTTACTGCACTGAATACACCGTCTGCCTGGGCAGATCGAATGTGTGCTGGTTTCGTTTTTACAGAAACCGTGAGACATGCAGAATGTAGTGTTTGTGGGCACTGGGTCGTCGGCACATTTACTACGTTTAATGCACAATCGACATGGGTCGATTTTATGTGCGTGAGCCCTGTGTGGCGGGCTGTGCTTGTGTGTAGGAATGAACACTGGGCTTCAACAAATCCTGGTTCTCTGATACTCATTTGAATCTCGATTCCACAGGGTTTGTATTGATCGAGGAAAGAGCAAATGGACAAGAAGGTAAGAACCATTATTTTTTTTATTTTTTTTACTTTTCTTTTGTTTTGTTTTTTCTGTTTGACAAAAAATTTGCCTTTGTCCTTGAAAACTTTTCCAGAAAATGCAGCACTTTGGGGCAAAACTACTCAGTCATCATCATCAACTTACCCAGACGCTGTCCCTGAACTTGCTATTGATGGTTTGACCTACACCTGGACTCACACTGACACAGAGACCGACCCATGGTGGAGAGTGGATCTACTGAAGGTATACAGAGTGAACAGAGTGACCATCACTAACAGAATCAATTATGGTTCGAGGATAAACGGGGCAGTGATTCGCATCGGGAACTACCTTGACATTTACAGCAACACCATGTGAGTCTTTCTTTGACTGTTTTGATTAATGTGGCTGAAGATGACCAGAAACTGATAACAGATTATCTCTCTGTCTGTAGATGTGGTGTAATTTCTAGTCTTGCTGACAGTGCCACGGCCACTTTCTCATGCGGCGGGATGGTGGGACGTTATATGGTTGTTCATATTCCTGGAGATCAGAAGATTCTTACTCTTGCTGAAGTTGGAGTCTATGGGTATTTGGCAGGTAATTAATTGTTGTGTAGCACTTTTTAAAATTGAAAGTAATAAATAATTTTTATTCCACAGCTCTCTGAAATGCTTGAACCTGATTGGTCAGTCAAGACATGACCATTGTCAGTAGCAGCATTGTATAATGATCGCTCATCCGGCGATACTTTCATGTCTTTGTTTTTAAATGAAATCGGAGGACTTGAAATCGGGCAGCCTAGCCAAAGTTTTAGGTGAAAATGGGAGAAGGAAAATGTAATGTTATTCTCAGTTATTCATTTTATGTCTCAGAATGTGTATTTCTTAATTGTAATTTCACCACTGTAAGTGTAACCACCTCAAGCCTCTTCTCTGAATGTGCCGAAGTTGCAAAACGCAAATCTGAAGGGATAGAGAAAGGGAGGGGGAGGCAAATCCATAGCCGGATTCAAAGACCTGTGCCTTCGTTGATAAAATAATTAGCTAATCACCATCGAGTATTTCACTTTCAGCGATTATGAGTGTTTAGAAAAGTAACATGGCAGATACGTACAGTAAATTACATGATATTAGTTTGAACTGCTACCGCTGTTGTGGAGAGTATGGAGAGTAGAGATATTGAATATTTGATCACAAATAAATTTACTAAGCTACCATTCAAACAACCGATACAAATTAAAAATGTTAAAAATGAATTAAGAGCCCATGCCTAAGTTGGATATAGGCTATACGTAGCAGCGGCAGTTATGAAATTCGACTACGCCACCCCGAGGTCTAACCCGGGGAACTGTAAGTAACCACCAAGGCTTCTATAGAATTAGGCAATCAGCTTCGGGCACTGACAAACAGAGAAATGGTTCCATACAAAAAAAATACAATTTTATTGATCAAAAAATAGTAAACACTCTGAAAGCTGACGTCAGCATATTCCTAAAAAACTACACTCTGCACCCTGTTGACTTCAATGGGGCAAGTTTTAAACCTGCTTTTAGCCTCTTAACATCCTTGATGTGTCATTACAAGTGCACAGCCATGTTAGATGATTCCTTAGAGTGAACACAGGTGAATCTGACTGCAGTAGATGTGAAAGATATGAATACAAGTGATGTTATTTCAGCCAGCGCACATACCTGTATTTACATCCTGTTTTCGGTCTAAGTCCACAGTAGTCGATTGTCGAGTTCACGCGCGTGATCATAGGTAACTAAACTCGACAATCGACTACTGTGGTCTTCGACCGAAAACAGGATGTAAATACAGGTATGAGCACTGGCTGAAATAGTTTATAAGTTTAGACACCCATGCTAAAGTTGACTAAAAAGAGGACTAAAAAATAATCTTTTGGAAATTGAACTTAAAGCCTTAATTAAAAAAATTAGGAAAAATCCAACCTTTAAATACACCAATTTTCTTTGTGAATGAATAATGTATCGTAAATAAATAAATGTTCTTCCTTAAAATACAGGGTGCATAAGTCTGGACACCCCTATGTTAAATTCCCATAGAGGCAGGCAGATTTTTATTTTTAAAGGCCAGTTACTTCATGGATCCAGGATACTATGCATCCTGATAAAGTTCCCTTGGCCTTTGGAATTAAAATAGCCCCACATCATCACATAGCCTTCACCATACCTAGAGATTTGCATGGTTTTATTTCAGTTAGCCTAATAGCTGGTTTGATTTGCATTGAGAGATGATCTTGTGGAAAGTACTCCATGCCAATCTCTAGGAAAATTGGAAAATTAGAAAATTGGTGTCCTTAAAGGTTGGATTTTTCCTAATTTTTTTAAATTAAGGCATTAAGTTCAATTTCCAAAAGATGATTTTTTATTCCTCTTTTTAGTCAACTTTAGCATGGGTGTCTAAACTTATGCATAGCACTGTACCTGCGACACCACCAAAAACTGGGTGAACCCAAACAACACGAGCCTCCAACGTCACGCACTACCAGGGGTTACGTTCAAGCTATAACATGCTCCTCCTGACATGATTGGCCACCAAGAACACACCAATATATAAAAACCAATATAACCAAATGGGAAGGAGGGACTGGATTCAACCACAGTCCATCCTGCCACATATAGAACAATCAGCTTCACTAAACGGCCGGACTTGCTCTTTTAACACGGACATTTAAAAGGATGGAAGGATGGATTTTTTGCTTCAAGTGATAGGCTAGGCTAAACTTATATTTATATTTTCTTGATGTATGTGTTGTTTTCTATAAATATTCTGTCTATAAGTGACCAAAAAAGCCATTTTAAAGCAGTTAAAAAATCTGACCGCTAAAATTTTGTGTGCCTCTTACCCAACACACACCTCTACTCAAAGCTGCTTGCCAGGAACTGTTTTTCTTTGTGGAATCTTTGCATTTTATAGCGTGATATAAAGATATGTATCACTCTATATTTTACAGTAAGTTTTAACCTTAGCTCACTCAAAGACAGAGAGTCAAAAAGAGTTGCAGAAAATGTGTTTGCGATGTTTTGCATATGCGTTGCATAAAGATGGGTCAAGACAGGTTTTTATTCATTTCCCAGGAAATCGAGCAGTAGGAGGAGCTGCTACACAGTCGTCAACATCTGGGAGCTGGTTTGCTGAAAAGGCCATTGACAGTAATCGAGGTCGCCAGCAGTTGAATACGGGATGCTCCTCAACCACTACTCAGACTAACCCGTGGTGGAGGCTGGATCTGCCTGATGTTTACCGAATTACTAAAGTGGTCGTCACTAACAGACTAGACTGCTGCGCAGAACAAATAAACGGAGCGGAGATTCGCATCGGGAACTCTTTGGAGAACAACGGCAGCAACAATCCCATGTGAGACTCTTGAGGTTGAAAGAACAGGAGAGCTTGAGTACAAATGAGAAGGATTAATGTGAATGTGAAGATTATATGACAGTATCTTTATCTCCATCTGTTTCTCTCTGTCTGTAGTTGTGCTGTTATTCCTGCTATTCCAGCTGGCGAATCCTACAGCTACTCATGTAATGGGATGGATGGACGTTATGTGATTGTTTATATTCCTGGAGATCAGAAGATTCTTACTCTTTGTGAGGTTGAAGTCTACGGGTATTTGGCAGGTAATTCATTGTTGTAGAGCATTATACTCAGTGTATAATACCATATCAAGTGTGTAGATTTGGTTTGAAGTGAGAAGCATTTTAGCAGATTCCTGGCCCATTATCCCTTGAGATTTTGGGATATCCGGGAAGCGTACCCAGATAGCAACATTGTGTCAGCCCAGATCCGGCCCACATCTGGCACATGTGGAATGAGGATCTGGCCCACATACCGCGTGGAACGATGGCACTTGGGTGGACCACTCCTGTTTGCCACAAGCAGGCCATAGCAATGCCACATGTCAGCCAAGAGCAAAAAATAAACCAGAACTGGACCTTATCGGAGCCACAAAATCTGTGTTTAATAAATATGGAGTCATCTAAGCCTTAATAAGCCTGTTAACAAGCAGAATCACTGAAGGAAAGAAGAGAACAGAAAAAGAGACGAGCAGAATCACAAGAACTACAACTGACTTCAGCCACAGTCTAAGATGAAATCAACTGAAGATAAAGAAGACATTAAATCTCTCAAAATCTCAGGAGGGGAGGATTAAACAACTCCACAAACAGCATTACCAGCTTCAATTATTACTAACCAGTTTGACTTTATTTCTGTCAGACATCTACAGAAGTTGTTATTGAGAGTTAACAGAGGTTTAGCTCCATTTCATTTGTGGTAATTAGTGTTTCCATTATTGTGGCTCTTAACTCTTATTATACGTTTGTGTTTTTTGGCTGCTGTGACCGTGTGTGTGGTTGTCTGTTGACGTTTTTAATCATCATGAAATAGTCAATGTCATTTGAATCTAAAAATTGTGTGGTGACATTAATACATTTACATTACATTATGAGGCTCCGCACCTCTTCACAACTCCAAGTTTGTCAGCGAGCTGCCATGGGGATATGTTGCTTAAGAGCAAACTATCAACAAACACTTGTTCTAATTCCATAGTGCTCAGCACAGCTGACTACGGCAGATAGTTTAGTCCAAAAATGCACAGTTCTTTAGGAAGTTGGTTCTGTTCGAGGTCTGCTCAGGTTCACACCACAAACGAGGTGCACCAGTGTTCGTTTGAACGTGTACCGAGACCACCTCCATTCCACTGTACTACTTTTCCATTGTTGTTCATAGATATTTAATAGTGCAATAGTGCAATTTAATAAACAGTCAAGCTTTGCTTTAATCTTGTCCCAAACATGGCTTATCATGGGGCAGAACCAAAACATGTAGGAGTGTCTACCAGAGTCAGATTTTTACATTTAGGGGCAAACTGGTGAATGTACTTCCTAAGATTGACCCAAAACATTCACTATTTTGACCTAAAGGTAAGAATCGGACTCAGGATATTTAGATATTTATCCCCCATCTGAAAACGTTGGCCACCCTTAATTTTGTTCCAGGCCTGAAAACAGTGTAAAATGATCTAGATCGCTGGTTGGATCTTCTAATTTCTTGGATTGGCATGTACTTGGAATGTACTTCCTTCAGTAGATTGCTGTATCCTTTATGCCTAATAGGCAAAGCCCTTAGGAGACCACTTGAAGAGGAACATTGAAGATAGCTGAGTCTCCCCACTCCCCAGGCAGAGTTGCCTCTGACTTATTCAAATTAAACTTGTAGCTTGAAAAAACTACTGATCAGATCAATCAGGGCTGGCACCGACAACTCTGTCTCAGAAAGAAATAAAGGCATATGTAACCCCTCTGATTCAAGCTGGTTTCGCACTAAAAAGGGCCTCTAGGGTCAGTCGCTAGCGCACCTCTTGAGGCCAGGAAAGTGAGATTTACCTGTATAGCTCTTTACAAGCTGACCTCTGTTAAACATGTCATCGGCATACAGTGAAATGGTATGAGTATGCAACCAATTAAAATTCCCTTAATTTGTTAACTTCTTATAGATTTGTTAAAGTCTTATAGATACTGCCAAAGGTTCCAGGGATAGTGCGAAAAGCAGTGGTGACGAGGGGCAACACTGTCTGGTGCCGCACTTCTGATCAAATGGAGAAGAGCCTAAAGCATTTGTGAGGACTGACGCTTGTGGTGCCCTGTATATTATTTCTAAACAATTCACAAAGTTATCCCCACAAACCCACAAGTTATAAGACCTCAAACAAATACTTCCACTCCAGGTGGTCAAAAGCGTTTTTTGGCATCCATAAAAATGACCATAGCCTTACAGTGAGTCAGAAAACAATACTGTGCAATGCCAAGACGACTAATATTAAAAAGTGAGCATCTTTCAGGAATAAATCCAGTTTGATCTGGTGCTATGAGTTGTGGCAAATAAACCTCTAATCTTTTAGCAAGTATTTTGGATAAAACTTTAACATCAACATTTAATGGCCAATAACAGGAGCAATCCATATTGGGCCCTTCCTTTTTTAACATAAGTGAAATATTTGCATGATAAATTGAGGATGGGAGACATCCCGATTCAAAGGAGAGTGTAAAGACATTAAGAAGCTGATCAGTTATCACGTCCCTGCATTTCTTATCAAATTCTGGCACAAAGCCAAGAAGCCCTGGCGCCTTTCCGCTTTTAAAATGTATCCTCGCAGTTTTTCAATCTGCTTTGTATTGTTTCAATGTCTGTAGTAAATTTAAACGAGTGAAAACTACAGATTATACTTTTGACATTTTTTTTACAGTTACATGCAAGCTTTCTTACCTGTATGCGATGGGCTTTTGCTTCAGGATGTTGGGCAGAACTTTAGCCTAAAACACTGTGTTCGTGTTCATCCAGTTTGGAATGGTGACTACAGTCATGGAGGCTTTTCAGATTTTCCGTTGTGGCATTCTCTCCATATTTACAATTCTTTGCAGCCTTTAGCCGCTGCCTACAACTCACTGGATCCTTCACTGGAAACCCAAAGTAACTCTATCCCACTAAATGTTTACTCTTTGAATGAATTTGAACAATGCAAGTCTACACCATTATGACTAAAAGTTTGCTGAGTAGTATTTGCTACCACATTAAATAAACGTGTCGTTCTCGCCTTGTGGTTGCTTGGAATTCAAAGGGGAATCGAATATGCGTGTTTAGACTGAGGTAGGATGTCCAGATATTGGATATGTATCTGTTTTAAAACCACATTTGGAAGTGACTCAGGTCGGATGCGAAAAAATCGTATCTCGTGCAGATTTTTGTGTTTACATGTGTGCAACAAATTCTGATCTGTGTCAGATGTGAGTGAAATATCAGATTTTTTTTGTGCCAGTGTAAACACAGCCTTTAAGAGCTGCAATAATATTAGTGCTTGTTCTCTGTTTTAAACCTTGCTAGAAGACGCCCTAACTAATTTCCCGATTCGTAAAGTCTTTGTCTTGCATAAAATAAAGCAAATGCTGCCCTCTGAGTTAACAACTGATCCAATGCCTCTCAGAAATGACTCACTTCGCCTCAAGTCATTGTTCGCTAATAAACTTCCCTTCTGCTACAAACTTTGTGCATCAATGTAAATGCCCCTTTTTTCAAACATTTTCTAGAAAATCTGGCAGTAGATGGAGCTGCTACACAGTCATCAACATCTGGGGACGGGTTTGCTGAAAAGGCTGTTGATCGAGGTCTCCAGCAGTTGTACACGGGATGCTCCTCAACCACTAGTCAGACTAACCCGTGGTGGAGGCTGGATCTGCGTCATATTTACAGAGTTAGTGCAGTGGTCGTCACTAACAGACGAGACTGCTGTGCAGAACAAATAAACGGAGCGGAGATTCGCATTGGAAACTCTTTTGAGAACAACGGCAACAACAATCCCATGTGAGACTCTTGAGGTTGAAAAAACATGAAAGCTTGAGTACAAATGTGAATGTGAATATATGACAGTATATTGATCTCCTTCATCAGTTTCTCTCTCTGTCTGTAGATGTGCTGTTATTCCTGCTATTCCAGCTGGTGAGTCCTACAACTATTCATGTGGTGGGATGGAGGGACGTTATGTGAATCTGATCATTCCTGGAGACATGAAGACACTCACTCTCTGTGAGGTGAAGGTCTATGGAGAAGGTACAGCAGTCATATTGGTTTATAATATCAGATAATAATAATGTCTTCACATTGTCATATATTTTTGTCAATAAGACACAGTGAGGAACAGGGAAAAGTTTTAATAAATGCCAATATGTAGGTTCCAATATTTCATTGTTAATTGAATTTTAATGTATTTACATGTATGACTGTGTTTGTTTAGGTCCCTGTTTAAAAAGGTCATTTGTAAAAATTCTGTTTAACTCCAGCAATGATTTGACTGACCCTTCAGTGAAAGAAAATGTTCTGAAACAGGTGAGAGAAAGAAACACATTTAACCTTTATGATTACTGTGAGAAGCACAAATATTGTATATTAGGCTAAATTGTTCTCAAGTCATTTAATTTTTGCTGCATTTTAGAGTAAACATAAAAAGGTTATTTACTGGCATTGATTGTTCCATTAAGAACCTTTAACATCAGTGGTAAAATGTTTCCTATCAAAAGCTACTTTCAATGCTGCGCTGACAGTGCTATGGGAAAACATCCTTGTTTGACCGGTTGTGAAGTATGTGTGACAAACACGCCAAGAACTTGGCTTTAAATAACCTCTGATGATGATGTCATTAGAATGCACGCTCGTGAAAGGCTATAAATAGATGTGAAACAGGTGAAATTTAAGGTTTCTTTGCCTTCAGAGAACTGTATTGTGTGTGTGTGCTACAATCTCTATCTGTCCACTTGTTTGGAGTTAGAGTTACAGCTGTAAGTGAGCAGAAATTGCTCAATGTGAAAAAAAGAGAACATTGTGTCGCAAACAATTAGTAGATGCATGCCTCCATGCTCATGGCCCATCCCTGATTATGAAAATGCACACGCTCTGCTTTGAGTATTTGCATTTGAGCATGACTAGTGCGAGCACTGTGAATTGTTCTCCATTAAAATGCTTTGTGCTCATCTTGCTTTTTGTTTCTTCATATCGTGAATTGATCTGGCTGAGGAGACGGATCCTTCCCTTTCTGGTTAATATTTGGCTGCATTTAATTTTAAGGAATTAAGTGATTTAAATACTCATCGGATTTGAGAAGTTAGATGATTGTATTAATATCTTGTCTGGCTGTTCTTTGGCTAAATTTAATTCTGAGGAGTTAAATGGCAAAATAGCCATCTCTAGATGGACTTTGAGAACACCATCTTCGACTGCTCCTCTCGTGATGATAAAGTGCATGAGGAGTTACTCTATGTGGTCTCTCGTGCAGTGGCCGGATTACAGCTTGACTGGCCACCGGAGAAAGAGCAAGTGATAGAAGTTCATATTTCTGTCCAGTGGCAAGGGGGAGGAGCCTCAGCGATGGTCTCTCCAATCTGCAAGGACCTTCATGACGAGTTAAGGACCCAATTTGAAGAGACGCTTGTGGGCTACATCTCAGTCAACAAATGATGTATTTTGGTAAACACTGTTACAAAGACCATAAACTTGCATAAAAAGCCAAGAGTCAAACTACCCAACTAAAGCAAACACTGATTACCATAATGGTGACCTGAACATTTTTCTTGTGTTTCTCTTTCATTCAGTGATTCTGCTTGTTAACAGCAGATGTTCATCATTAATGCTTAATAATCACTTAATTAATCACTTATTTATCTCATTAACTCTAACTCTGACTCAGAATTACTTTAACACTCTTTAGACTGGGACCATATGTACACTGAGTAGAGTTAATTTAACTCTGGAGACTTTGTTGTGTGGTTGCCCACTGAAACTAAGCATGGTTGATCCTGGTCAGTACCTGGATGGGAGACCTCCTGGAAAAATTAGGTTTCTGCTGGAAAAGGTGTTAGTGAGGCCAGCAGGGGGCGCTCACCCTGTGGTCTGTGTGGGTTGGTCCTAATACTCCAGTATAGCGATTGGGACACTATGCTGTCAAAAGCGAGGTCCTGACTCTCTGTGGTCATTAAAAACCCCAGGATGTCCTTCGAAAAATGAGTAGAGGTTTAACCCTGGCATCCTGGCACCCCTGGCATACTGATTGGCTTCATCACTGTCTGGCGCAATATGGCTGCCGTCACATCATCCAGGTGGATGCTGCACATTGGTGGTTGTTGGGGAGATTCTCCCTTCCATGTAAAGCTCTTTGAGTGCTGTGAAAAGCGCTATATAAATGTAAAAAAAAGTATTATTATTATTGTTATTATAGCTCCTTCCCGACACACTCACAACACCGCTGTTTCCATTTTATCTATATATAAATCCATATATAAAATTATTTGAAAATGTATAAGACATCTATCTAAGAAATCAATTTGTTTGTTTCATATTCATTTATTGCCTCTCATGAGTACGGGTTCTCATGACGTCATCGTCAGAGGTTATTTAAAGCCAAGTTCTTGGCATATTTGCCACGCATACTTCAGAACCAGACAAAAAAAAATGTTTTCCCATAGTGCTTTTTCAGGGAACAGGGTTGCAGTCAAGTAACCCGAGATGTTCTTCTCATTAAGAAAAAAAAAAATATTTTAAGAATGGATCTCTGGAAGGTTTTTTGAGGAACCAAATATGGTTCTTCTATGGTATTGCTGAAAAAAAAAAAAAAACCTTTTGGAACATTTAGTTTTTGAGTGTAGATTTATTTTGTGTTTTGAAAAATAATATTTTTTTTGTTAATTTACATAGAAACATTTTAAAACATTTTCAACTAATCTGTATGTTGCTTGAAAGTTCAAATCCTGAACCACTGTACTCACAATAATGTATTGTTATATATTATGACCTCAAAGTAATGAAAGAAAGGCACTGCTTTATCTGCTCCCATGAAACTTTAATACATATAAAATCCCTTTATATTTATTGTTCTTAATGCCTGACGAAGAGTCTTTTCTTCGTCAGGCATTAAGAACAATAAATATAAAGGGATTTTATATTCATATAGTAAATCCTCACACCTGATAAAAGACATCAGGCAATCAGCGAACTAACCAATTATGCATTAGGCAAAAAGAAGACATCAAATAATAATTGAACAGGAAGACATCTAAATACACAACTCAAATAATCTAATTTTGGATGTACGCATAGTACATCAAATTATTATATATTATGACCTGAAGTTATTAAAGGCCCACTGAAGTGCCTTGAAACGCACAGCTTTGTATGATGCGTTGACGTAATTTCCACTGAAACAGGAAGCTAAGGCGGGACATATTGAATGGCTCCTCCGCCTTTTCAAATGGCCAATAGCATTTAGTTTACCTCATAGACTGCGAGTCGTAGCCTACTTGACAGCACCATGGAAACGAATCCGAGAGCTGATGCGTAGGATTCAATAGTAACGTTAGGTGTGAATAAATTCTAGCCATTTCATTCTGAAAATGGATTAAAACTTGAGCATTTGAGCACCCGAACACACATCTCGAACCCATATTACGATACGTTATGTTACGTTATGCTCCGTTATGTGTCAACGGTCGCTTTGGCCAGGTGGTGTTTATAGCATAGGGGGCCGGAGCTTCAGATTCTAGAGAGCATTTGATTGGATAAAAGATGTGATGAGAGGCTGATGTCCGCGGTGACATCATAAAAATCTGTGATCCATTTTAGCAGAAGTGAGAGACTGTCCGTTTTGAATGCCTATATGTCCTAAATGCAAATTTTGTCATTGTTTTGGAACCCACCAGCTTATTTATAACATTAAGGCTAACATATTCATCCTAAGAGCTAAAAAAATTACATTTTTATTTCAGGGGGCCTTTAAGAACAAAATCAGTTGTTGTTTTACTGTAGTGCACTTACAAAAAGAGAACTGGTTTAAATCAAAATGACACTCTTGCTCCTCAAGCTCTAACATTGGGCAGAAGTCGAATTTTGGTTGGAATAAACACACGAACAAAAAAAAGAAATTAAAAAAAGGTGAAATGCATGGCAGTACACTTATTATCAGCTTCACTTATTACTAACCAGATTAACGTTGTTTCTGTCAGGCGTCTACAGAAGTTCTTATTGAGAATTAACAGAGGTTTAGATGTTAATGTTTGGTTGAAAATGTTTGTTTGTTTGGTTGTGTGTTTTGTTTGAGTTTTTTAACATTAGTTTTCATGGTCTAAAGCGCAGGGCGCAAGTTCACTTAGGGCGTGTCTGAATCCACTTTTGCTAGTTTAACGACGGGAGAAATGGTCGGCACTCCCGGCACATGTCTAAAAGGGTTGTCTCTATTCTCTTAATGAGTAATGGGTGTGTTTTGGGATTTACGTGTGTTAAACCAATCAGAGTCTCATCTCCCATTCCCTTTAAATGCCAGTTGTGCTCGTGATTCCAGATTCGCTATTTACATGATAGTGGAAAGACCGAAAGCATCTCCAGAGCGCAAACGGATCTGCTTGTGCGCAAAGTTAAAGCTCAAGCAGATCATCTATGGGACAAGCCGGATTCCACCATATCTTTATGTACACAATAATAATCGTTTACATTGTAAGCCGGACTGAAACTAGCAAAAAACACTTACATTGCACTTGGCGCTGCATTGCGCCGGGTGTAAGATAGGGCCCTATATCTTTATCATCAAGTAGACAATATCATCTGACCTTGGAGCTTGACGTCACACAATCTTTGGGTTTAGATGTCAACCCGACGTTCATTTCAACCGAAATATGACATCTGAGGGATGTTGGATTAGTTGGAGTCCAGCGTCTTCCTGACGTCACATTGACATACTGTGCTTTTTGGGGAGGAAGGTTTGAGTCTATCATCACATTCTGATCTAATCAGTTTAATAGTTTAGTATGAATGTTATTTTCAGTTGGGATCTGCTCTTGCTGATAGAGGATTCACAAATGTGACACTGCGATGGTCTCAAACTCCTAAACAGGTGATCCAGAAGGTGAACGCCACTAAACGTGAGTCTGTTCTCACAACTATAACCTATGAAATAAGCTGCACAAATGGAAATGATTATAACATTATTGTAATGCGTAATGAGCAAAACATTTTTCATTTACAGGTCACTGTGAGAACAGAAATTTCCCTTGAAATCAACACTGTCTTTTACTCACTAAATTCACATTCACATAAATTTCTTCATAATTACTTCCGTGTAAAGACTCTTAAAGTCACCCTGTAGTTTAATTAATTCAATCCCTTAAAACTCATCTTTGATCACTAAAATGACATATTTAAACGTTTTGTCCTTAAAAAAATTCTCATGCCTTAAAATAGCTTGAATGTAACTCGACACAAATATATGCAAATGATCCCTGCCTCCACTCACTCACTCAGCTCAGAGATCCACTGGTTGACGATCACACGTTGATCTGATTGGTTACACGGTAGTTTGTGACGTCAGAAACTGATTGAGTGAGTGGCAGCAGGTGTGCCTAGTCAACACTCAGTGCCTGGAGGATAAGAAGGCTTGATTTTCACACTGCAGTAACAGAACCTCTGTGAGCAGACCACTGTGAGCAGCCCCGCAGAACAGAGACAGTCCAGTCCAGTCAACCAGTGGGTTGAAAACTGACTTAGATCTTTTGGTGAGTCCAGAACAGTGTCTGGCTTTGAACCTCCTCAGTGGAGAGAGGACTATTCATTGTTTCTCTTCTAGTGTTGAACTTTGCTCCTTCAATTATTTAGCCTGTGTCTATTGTGGCCTTACATTGTTTGCTCGCTGTCTTCTGAGAGTAGTTTTGTATTGGTTTTCTTTTGTCAATATTGTAATAAATACACTTCTTATTTTGCACATTAATCTGACTTCCTGTCCTCTTTTGCCCTGGTTTATTTTTAAATATTGTTGCTTCTCCTCCCCCTGGACTTATCATCTGGAGGAACGTAACACCAGCGATTTCAAAGTGTGTTTTTGAGACTGTCTTTGGTTCACTGCAGTTTTAAGAAGAAAATACTCAGCAATGGTGTCGACTTATGAATTTACGGTTTGTCTTATTAAAGCATATTAAAAACACCACATAGACATAACATTAAAGGGGTGGTTGACTATGATTTCACTTTTTTAACTTTTGTTAGTGTGTAATGTTGCTGTCTGAGCATAAACAACATCTGCAAAGTTACAATGCTCAAAGTTCAAAGCAAAGGGAGATTTTTGCTTTTACAGAAATTGCTTTTTAAGGACTACAACAAATGGCTGGTAGGAACTACACGAGATTCCTCCAGGGTTAGTGACATCACCAAGCCTAAAATTTACATAAACCCCGCCCCCTGAACACGATTTATAGTTTATCAAGACAGAATATGCTAATCAGTGACTTGAAGATAACTACACATCAGCTTCATAAATTCATCAACTAACCATTCAGAAACGTCCTGTTGCTTCTACATGTTGTCACTTCATCATTGTCTGACTCCAGTTTAAACATAAAAGGATAAATGAAATTTCCAGTGCATGTGTGTGAGTGCAAGCTCTTGAAGCTCCCCCCTCTGTGCTGCTAGCAGCAGCTCATTTGCATTTAAAGGAGCAGACACAAACTGGTGCGTTTTTGCTCACCCTCAAAAATTGACAATTTTAACATGCTATATAAAATATCTGTGGGGCATTTTGAGCTAAAACTTCACATACACACTCTGGGGACATCAGAGACTTATTTTACATCTTGTGGCATTATACCACCCCTTTTAAAGCTTGATTTTCACCACAGGGGGACTTCACAGTTTCTGTTGATTCAAACCTTTAAGAACCAGAAAACATTGTATAATGTCAACATATAGCATTACAAATACATAGTAATAGTAATATAATTAAAATATGAAAATATAAATAAATTGTTGTTCACATTGAAACCCATAGTTTATAAAAAGTAATAAAAAAATAACATGACCTTTTTCTGTATATTCACTCTTAATAATTAATTTAATTATTATTCATGGTTATTTTGATCTTTTATTTGACAGTTTATTGTAATATTTTCAGGGATAGTGTAAGATTGTTATGTTTGGATGGGTGTTTCAGTTCTGTGCTTCAGTTTTCTCTGGTTTCTCTGTGTTTCAGTTAGTCTACTAAATTACAAATGGTTTGATTAAGTGGCCACTAGTGTTTCACATTTCTTTGATTGGTTTGTTCTGTCTATTTAAGGCCTGTGTTTCTTTCAGTTCATTGTCAGTTCTCTTACGAGAGGTTCTCTCGTACTGCGTAATATCTTACGCTACGGGGAAACCTCTTTTCCGCGAGATACTGAAGCCAGAAATTATCCTTAATTTTGGAATAATGCAAAACGCGTTGCAGCAGCATGCAGACATAGACAAGACGGCTCGCGCGCCTATTGGCTGCCCTGCGGCAACTGCAGCAGCCTATCGAGAGGCCCCGTGGTGACGTCAGAACCAATGGGGGCGCTTCGCGCCCATTGCTTCACGACCCGCCGAAACGGGCGTGGTCTGGGCCTATAAATATAGCTTAATATATATTTATATACTTATAGCATAAGATGTCACACAGTACTCGTTCCCTCTCTAGAGAGAACAGAGGTTACGTTAGTAACCGAGTACGTTCTACTTAATGAAGTTGCTTGTTCTGTTTCTGAGTTCCTTCTGTTAATAAAACTAAGACTGCTGCATTCAGATTCTTTTCTCCTCATTATTGCAACCCATTTGTGACAAATTTCTATGTATTATAAGTTAAAATATTTTTTTATTAAATGCCCTGCAGTTTTACACTGTACATATTTGGTAATGTTCCTGTGATGATGATGGAGAACAGCGCATGCGTGGCAAATTACCAGTGGTGTTTTTTGTTGTTGTTTGTTTTTTAACACGTGGTGAAATACCACAATACTTACACTGTGTCCTAACCAGACGCGCCGCGACACACAATAAAAGGTTTCTTTTCCATGTCAATCTGACTTTTTGTCCTAACCAGCCGTGAAAGAGATATGCAACGATTCTTAAATTGTTTCTATTTAGAAACAACAAATAGAACAACAACATACAAAGTGTGACAATGATAATTTCAAGTACTGTTTGTGTGCTTTATTTTATGTTAAAAGTATGTACTGTGAGTTTGAAAATCATTTTGCATGACCTTCATAGCCGTTCAAAAATGCAGATTCATTCAGTAATAAAACATTTCTGTTGCCCTGAGATAAGCGATGGCTGTCCAGTTTCACTAATGACAATTATTCCTAACAGATCCAGAGCAAAAACAGACAAAAATGTTAGTCACATATAATATTAACTTCTTGTTTATTGAACTTGTAGCGCCCCCTACTGTCCTAGGTGTATCTACCCTTAGAAATGTTGGACACTTGAACCCAGATTCGTTTATTTGTCTCTCGACGTGATCTCATAATTAATCTGTGACCCTTGGTTCTACACTAATTCTTACAAAGTGCAACTCGGATCTCTGCAAAACCACTTTTAACCAATTACAGCAACCTATCTGATCTATTAAAGTGACCACACTATATAACTGAAATATTCAAGATTCAATATTTAAAAGAAAATAAACAGAAAGAATTAACAAAACCGAATCAAATTAAATATGAATAAAATCTGTTCAATCAACTTCTGAATAAACTGGTATTTTCAAATACAGTGTTTGATTCTTCTTCAAAATAGGGCTAATGAATCATTCTTTAAATTAACCACAAAGTACAAATTTGTCTTCACTTAGTGTAAACCAATATACCAGTGTAATTCTGGTATCTATGAAAACTAAACGAACTTCAGTTCTGAAATACAAACTGTAACCCTGTAATAATATACTCAATGAATCACTATTAAACCATTATATCATTCACCAATTGGAAAAAAACCTTATTGTGGGCTCACCACACACGCAAACACACACACGCACAAACACACACCCCGTTGCAGGCTTGAAACGTTGCTTGTGTGCGTTGAGGCCGAGTGAAACGTAAAATGGCTGCTTCAAATAAAATAAACAAAGTGTACCTGAGTGTAAGTGGCAAGAGTTAATGATTTCCGTCACCCGTCAGATTCATCCACGTGAAGCTGTCATCAATTAGCAAACTCCGTGATGCTCCCGCAACGCCAGAGGAACTCCTGTAACCACTCGGTGATGAGGAGCGCGATCTGGATTCCTCTTCAGCGGCTCTGTCATTCACGATCGATGCGCTAACAGTTCTTGGCAGTTGCTTAGATCACCTTTGATACTCTCACATTCGCCGAGGTAAGGGATAAACTTGAGTAAAGTTTCTCACCGGTAACACGAATAGTCCAATTCACTGCGATAGCGATCAAGCGTCAACCTATAACAGTTCTTCCGAATCGCGTCGTGTTGACTTCACAACGGAATACTATTCAGCTTAAAGGGGTTATATAATGCCATTTTTGTACAAGTTATTATGATTCTTTAGGGTCTAAATTAAAAGTTTGTAATATACTTTAATTAAAAATTTTCATTAGTATTGTAAGAAAACATAATTTTACCTGGTCAAAAACAGCTCTGTTTTCAGCACGCCGTTTAAGTGCATGTGTCTTTAAATGATAATGAGCTTTGCTCACCCCTTTAACACAATAACCATAACGCATTGTTCATTATAAACGTGGGATTATGAACTGTATTGAGAACGTTGTACATAGAAAACATGCCGTAATGTACCCTCAGTGTAAACTTTAGCCGCATTCATCATGAAGCGTGCAAGCGATTTGCAAAGATTAATATAAATATTAATATACAGGTTAATAAAACGTTACACTCACTTCTTCTTCTGGAGGTGCAGCAGGAACATGAATAGTTGGTACCGATCCTTTTTTCAGGAGCAGCTTCTTAGCAAAACCAGCTTTATACTGACCTCGTTTGTAAAGCAGTCTGGTGTGTGAAATGATTCGCGCAAACATGAAAGCATTGACGTTGATCATGGAGAATATTCCCTTCGAAAACAAAACTTCTTCAGCGGTTCGGATTTAGGAACATCAAAATGATGCTGTGTTCGTTATTACACCCAAGAACAGATCACCACAATTGCTTAGACGCCATTCTGCTCATAGACATTGCTCCAGCGTATCAACAATGACCGCGTGGACTATGATTGAAAACTGTGTTGAAACGCGGCTGTCAATCAACAATCATGGAAGGGGCGTCGATTTTGTGACGTCACAAAATCGAACGGCTTGATTTGAGACAGGAGGAAACATATAAGAAGATTTAAAAAAAAAAAACACTGGATGGATTTTTATCATTTTATGATGGTTGTGTACAGGCACTGCCAACACACATTTCAGTACAATCAACTTGTAAACATGCATGTACCATTATATGACCCCTTTAAAGGTCCTGTTCTTCGTGATCCCATGTTTCAAACTTTATTTAGTGTGTAATGTTGTTGTTAGAGTATAAATAATATCTGTAAAATTATAAAGCTCAAAGTTCAATGCCAAGCGAGATATTTTATTTAACAGAAGTCGCCTACAGTGAACGGCCCTTTTGGACTACATCCCTCTACTTCCTTCTTTAATGACGTCAGTAGAACAGTTTTTTGACAAAAAAGTTGCGTTTGTAGAGTATGTTTGTCACCATGTCGTCAAGACGCTGTTATTTTCATCCCGGAGTCCAATCACCTTTGTTTGGCACTGAGCACATGCATCTCCACATTATCAGAGCCCGTCTACATTCTCTGACGTTATGGTAAGAGGCGTGACCTTTCAGGGCAACGTGTGCTAAGCTGCCGTCGAATCACAACACAGGAACCGCTGGCACAATCAGAACTCGTTACGTATTTCTGAAGGAGGGACTTCATAGAACAAGGAAGTCATCAGCCTGTTCTTAGGACAGTGAAAACAGCGGTATACAGATAAGTAAATTGTGTGAAAAATACTGTGTTTTTTTACACGCGAAACATGAACACATGTTATATTGCACACTGTAAACACAATCAAAGCTTCAAAAACACACAAAAAACGGGACCTTTAAGGTCAAACTGCAATCCTGACTCCTGGTCTCCTGTTTTTGCTATGGTAAGGTGTTATCTTTCGATATCAATCTTTGTTTCCATATAGTACAAGGTGCAATATGAAATGTTTCATTATTAAATGTATCTTATATTTGAATTTCTCAGCATTCTTCTCACCACTGATAATGGGCTTTGGACTAAATTATGTCAGTGTTCCATTTTCTTTCATTTTAGACACCTCATACATTGAGTGACAGAACACCCTGATTTGTCGTGCTATATTTACATATTTGGTATTGCTGGATTCAGCCCCAACAACCCCATCTTTCCAACAAGTCATCATATGTGTTTCTATGATAATCCCTGGCAAAACAACCACAAAGTAAATGAAAACATTCTGCATAAATATTCCATTTTTGCATGTCCGCTTATTTAAGGTATGTGTTTATATGTCTCTATTTATTCCATACATCAAGATATTCACAGTCGATTGTCGAGTTCACGCGCGTGATCATAGGTAACTAAACCTATGCGCGTGAACTCGACAATCGATTATTGTGGACTTCGACCGAAAACAGGATGTAAATACAGGTATGTGTGCTGGCTGAAATAACATCAATTTTATTCATATCTTTCACATCTACTGCAGTCAGATTCACCGTGTTCACTCTGAAGGAATCAGAGTGGTATGTGTTTATATGTCTCTATTTATTCCATACATCAAGATATTCACAGTCGATTGTCGAGTTCATGTCGAGGTTTTAGTTCTACCTCCAGTAGGGGTATCTCAAAAATTTGGGGGCATTGTCACTAGCCTGTAAGGGATAAACTTGAGAAAAGTATCTCACCGGTAACACGAATTGTCCAATTCACTGTGATAGCGATCAAGCGTCAAACTAAAACAGTTCTTCCGAATCGCGTCGTGTTGACTTCACAACGGAATACTATTCAGCTTAACACTTAAACAATGCAGTTCTGGCAATATTTAAAACAAATAAATCAGAGCGCTACCTGTTATCATGCCAACAACATTCACATTTTTTCCTTCTCCCGCTACCTCTGACCCTATCTTGACTGACATTAGCACTGGCCAATCACATTTGCCATAGCTGATATAAGGTGGGATCAAGCTGTTTTTAGCCAATAATGTTAAACCAAACACAACTTACTGACATGAACATTTCTGAACAGTTACACTTTGATTCAATAATGGTAACTCTCGTCACCAAGCAGCACATTTCTGCATATACCCATTTAAAATAAACCAATTAATAAAAAAATAAAAATAATAATAAAGAATAATCATGAAGAAATTAACCCAGGGTTACAAACTGTTGTATAAAAACACTAATATTTGCCAACGTGCTGTTATTCGAGAAAACTGCACTCTTGCTCGTGTGGTTTTGCTATACCTATCCTAATGACATAGGTATTTCGACACAACGTCTCCGTCTCCATCAGGAAACAGGGGTTACTCTAATAAACGAGACGTTCTCAGAACTGTGTACTGTTTATTAAGTGCAGGTTAAAGGGGAATCAGTCACGACATCGTGCAGCAATCAGAAACATGAGAAGACGGTCTGAGGTTTGCACTTCGTATTTTCCCTGCCGAACATCAGCCCATCAACGGCTCCGGTTTCGGTAACACACACCTGGGGCCTGTACCATGAAGGTAGCTGAACAAACTCGGGGTTACAGGATTGGTTTTGAGTCGACAAAACCAAACCGATGCAATCAGGCTTTATTGGTACCATGACGCAGCTCATCAACTTTCTCTGTCAACTCAGGCTTTGATCCTTAAGCTATGATTAATCCACGCGCGCGTGCACATAAAAGAGTGACGTCGACACTGAACAACCAATCGCGTTCGATATGGATAGAGCGAGAGCTATATACTTTTCAGCGGAGGAGCAAGAGATAATTCTTCAGAAATATGAAGAATATAGAAGTATTTTTCAAGCACGCAGTAACACTGTATCTGCTGCCAAAGCAAGAGAACAATCTTGGAGGAAGATTGCTGATTGCGTTAATGCGTAGGTTAAACAATTAATGTACATTTATGTAGGCTAATCATATTAAAAATGTATTAAATGCTAAAATGAAAATGTATTCGTGTTGATATATATATATATATATATATATATATATATATATATATATATATATATATATATATATATATATATATATATATTATACATACGTGTGTGTAGATGTATGTAAAATGTGAATGTATAGGCTATTACATCCTAAGAAAGATTGATATTCATTGATTTTTAGATGCAACCCCAACTCCAAACGTTCTTGGCAGCAGATCAAGACAAAATATAAAAATATAATTAAAAGTGGTGAGTATTTACCATAACCTTTTATTATTTTTTTGAACATTTAATCACAAACACTTGTTTGCAGCAAACAGAAAAAAATGTGAAATGAGGAAAACTGGGGGAGGGCCACCTCCTCAAGATTACACTGTGGCGGAGGAGTTGGCTCTGAGCAACAATAAGGGGCGGCCGATTATGGATGGGATTACAGGTGCTGTACAGTCTGACCCTGGTGCTGGCTCCTCTAAGCAAGTGACACTGGGTATGTGTGTACAATACATTACTAATGTTTTTTTAAAAAGTTAAATATGGCTGACTGTATGTTCAGTAGAGGGAAATACAGTGTCCCTGTTGAAGCCAGCACACATACACACAGTCTCCCACACAGAGGTCAGTATGCAGCAGACAGAACACCAAACATAACCTGCTTTATAACAGTTATGCTTTACATTGGCCTTTTATTTATTAGGGTGAACCAAACGATGAAGACACTCTGTCTGTGTGTTCTGAGACAGTTGCTGAGGTGAATGCACTGAGCTTTTTATTATGGCACACATTTGAATGTCATAATTAAGTGACTGGCCCTTACACATCTCTTTTGTAGGATTTTTCACAACCTGCCCCAGAAACTGAGGCCTCTGCCTCAATGGGCTTCAGAAGGAATGTGAACAAGGTAATGCTTTAAACCCTTGACATAATTTACAGTCAGTCCTGTGTTTGTAGAAAGTCATGCCACTTTTTGTGATTTGATCATCCTCCAGAAAACGTGTAATGATTGTTTGTGGTGGAATTGTTTCAGGTGGAAACAGACTCAGTCAGGGCCCTGTACAAAAGGAGCCTCGAACTAGACTGCACACTGAAGGAGCTGGACTGTGAGCTGAGGAGCCTCCAAATTAAAAAAATTAAATTGGAGATCAAACAGCTGGAAAAAAACAGATCTCAGTATGTGAAATTTTTGTTTAACCAAGTAACCCTTTAGTATGAACACTATGAATGTTTATTGATGTAATTTTTCTTGCTCTCTTTCTTCCCCCCCTAGCCACATGATGACCAATAAAACAGTTTGAGACATATCTGCAGTGTCAGTGTGCTTTTATTAAGTAAAATATTGTGTTGTGATTGCATCTCTGACAGCTGCGCCAGCTGGGTGGTCAAGTGTGATGGGGTCAATTTCATCAGGGAGAAGCTGGTTTTGTGGTGGTAATCGCTCCTTTCTGATAGTGGCTATATTATGCAGACTGGCACATGCAGCCACTATCTGTGATGCCCGCTCTGGTGACACTCTTAAGCGCCTAAGGCAGTTGAAACGTGCCTTTAGGATGCCAAAGGTCATCTCGATCTTGACCCTGGTTTTACTGAGGGCCACATCGAAGCGGTTTTGTGGCCCTGTCTGAGGGTCAGGATAGGGGGTTAGCAAAAACCTCTGGCACGCATAACCTCGATCTCCTACCAACAGGCCATCAAAAAGCCCTGTCATAGAACAGAAAAGGGGAAAATTGTGTAAGTTTTGCTATTAAAATTAAAACTTTAAAGTGTACTGTACCAAATTGAACTTGCCTTCCTCAAAGCGCTGACACAAAATAGACTCACGGAAAATTCGTGAGTCATGCACTGAGCCAGGCCATTTGGCATCCAAACTTGTGATCATGCATTCATGATCACAAGTCATCTGCAGATGAAATGTACAGTAAATAATTGTCTTGTTAGTTACTATTTATTTAAAGATTAATCTCAATGCAAATCAAAATCACTTCACATAGGCTATATTAGTAGCCCTACCTGAACATTAAGGCTGTGAAAGGACTTTCTGTTCACATAATCTGCCTCATGTTCTCCGAGAGCTGTGGAGATTGCAACATGTGTGCAGTCTATTGCTCCTATGACTCTAGGGAATCCTATCATAGGAATTAAAAATATATATTTAAAATCATTCTTAACAGGTAGCTACTGCAGACTACTGTATACCAGATTTCTAAGTGTGAAATATGCTTTTTTGAAGAAGAAAAAAAATGAGTGTGAAATGTTAAATTTGTTCATGTGATGTCACCCTATCAATATATCTTACCGGCAATTTTATAAAAGCCCTCTTTTATGGACATGGTCGATAAATGTCCAGGGAACACAATGAAGCTATTTATGTACCCCTGCAGAGCGAGGACCACCTTTCGAATGGTTCGACAGACTGTGTTTTTCCCTAGATTCTCTGCATCCCCGACCGCATACAAGTATGTACCACTTGCAAAAAACCGCAACGCAATACATACCATTTGCGGTACAGTAAGGGCATGGCTTCGACGGGTCACATTTGTTATGTGCGGCTCAAGAAGTTCACAAAGATATGACATTCGCACATGGCACCCTTTAGCGTCAATATGACACGCACAGAGCTTTGTTCGGTTATGGGTAGGTTTAGGTCTGGGGTAGGGTTAGGGTTAGACTGCTAGGAGGCGCCTTCTGGCCCATATCTATCTGCTTCTCATATTGACGCTAAAGGGTGCCATGTGCGTTCGATGAAGACGAAATGTCAAAAGCGTCAGTATATGATGCCTTGGGATGAGAATGGGCTGGATTTGGTTTCGGGTTTCAATAGTCTGGTAACCATGGGAGTCTTTTAGCGTAGTGGCTTCGAGGTTATGGAATGCTCTTCCTCAAGACATCCGTCAAACATCCACCCACACATTTTTTATCTGAATATTCCTCTTCAGCTCACAGTCGGTAAATTCTACATCTTGATATGCTATTTGTTTGAATCCCTCTGTAACGGTCACCAGCTGGAGTGCCCTTGAGAGCCACCAGAGGGCACACCACACCAGACTCTTATGTTCACTCACAGACTACATCTCCCATCATTCTCTGCCTGGACTCATCAGCACTCATTATCACATTCACCTGTATCTCATCTTCTTGTTTAGTTCACCCCATATAAGCCTCTCCTCAATATTATTAACTCATCTTTATCTTTAGGTCATGTTCCAAGAACATTTAAATTGGCAGTTATAAAACCTCTCATTAAGAAACCACAATTAGACCCACAATAATATAGCAAATTATAGACCCATTTCAAATCTACCTTTTATGTCTAAAATACTAGAAAAAGTTGTGTCCGCCCAACTGGGCTCTTTCTTGCAAGAAAATGACATCTATGAAAAGTTTCAGTCTGGATTCAGACCGCATCATAGCACTGAAACTGCGCTCATTAAAATCACAAATGATTTACTCTTAGCTTCTGACCAAGGCTGTATCTCAATACTAGTTTTACTTGATCTTAGTGCTGCGTTCGATACTATAGATCACACAATACTCTTAGATCGACTACAAAATTATACTGGTGTTCAAGGACAAGCATTAAGCTGGTTCAGATCATACTTATCTGACCGCTACCATTTTGTCTATTTAAATGGAGAAAAATCGATCATAACTCCAGTAAACTATGGAGTGCCGCAGGGATCTGTGTTAGGCCCTCTGTTATTCTCAATATATATGCTGCCACTTGGAAATATTATAAGGAAACATGGAATTAGTTTCCATTGTTATGCTGATGACACTCAAATCTATATTTCATCACGGCCAGATGAAAACGCTAAATTATCCAAATTGACAGAGTGTGTTAAAGATATAAAAGATTGGATGACGTGCAATTTTCTTTTATTAAATCCAGACAAGACAGAGGTACTAATCATCGGTTAAAAAAAACGCCCACAAAACCTCTCACACTACAACTTTACCATAGTAGGATGTCCTGTTACTTTATCCTCTACAGTAAAAGACCTGGGTGTTATACTAGACTGCAACCTGTCTTTTGAAAATCATATTTCATATGTTACAAGAACAGCCTTTTTCCACTTTAGAAACATTGCTAAGCTACGTAACATGCTATCAGTTTCTGATGCAGAAAAGTTAGTTTGTGCATTCATGACCTCGAGACTAGATTACTGTAATGCTTTATTAGCCGGGTGTCCTGCATCCTCAATAAACAAGCTACAGTTAGTCCAAAATGCCGCCGCTAGAGTTCTAACTAGATCTAGAAAATATGATCATATAACACCAATTTTATCATTACTGCATTGGTTACCTATAAAGTTCCGTATTAATTACAAGGTATTACTACTGACTTATAAAGCCCTAAACGGCTTAGCTCCAGTCTATTTAACGGATCTTCTATCGCCCTATAATCCATCGCGCTCTTTAAGATCACTAAATTCAAGGCTTTTGGTCATACCTAGGATATCTAGATCCACCAAAGGAGGGAGAGTATTTTCACATTTAGCTCCAAAACTCTGGAATAGTCTTCCTGATACTGTCCGTTGCTCAGACTCGCTCTCCCAGTTCAAAACTAGATTAAAGACGCATCTCTTCAGCCAGGCATTCATATAATACTTTTAATCTTACAGTTAAATTCGACCTCTAGTTCATAAACGCCAGAGGAGAACTGGCCCCCGACTGAGCCTGGGTTCTCCCAAGGTTTTTTTTTCTCCATTAGGTCACCTGATGGAGTTTTTCGGTTCCTTGCCATTGTTGCCTTTGGCTTGCTCAGTTGGGGATATTTGGGGATATTTAATTTAATTAATCAATCAACAATACTATTGATCAGCATTACCAAACGTGGACGTTTTCCACTAGAAACAAATATTGATGTATTATTTTAATTTAATACTGTGAAGCTGCTTTGATACAATCTGTATTGTGAAAAGCGCTATATAAATAAACTTGACTTGACTTGACTCGGTTCACCCCATCACTCATTGCGAAGTTTTGTATGTTGTTGCACTGCATTCCCGAGCGTTTTCCCTGGTTTCTTGTCTCTTGGTTTTTGGATTTCTTGCCTGTTCCGTGGATTACTCTTTTGCCCCTGACCCCTGCCTGTTTTGTTTGTTTGTTTTGTTTGTTTGGACGGCCTACCTGGGTTTTGACCTTTTGCCTGTTTATTTGATTACGTGTCTGGATTTCCCCTTCATTAAAGCTGCATTTGGATCTCTACCTTCGTGTCTTGGAGCAGTTCGTTTGTTTGTGTCTTTAACCCAACTTTGTAAGTGACCTCTGAATATTAGGCCTACTTTCTGCCCTTGATATGTGTATTGTGCTTTGATGTTGATGTTTATTTTGTTCTATTCCTTAACCCAGTCCCAGTGGTTCTCAAACGTTTTAGAGTTGTACCCCATGAGGCTTTTAACATCCTTCTGCGCACCCACACTCTTCACTCACACCTTATTCAGTAAGGTTTTTCAGACAATATTTGCCCCCTTAAATCGATTTTTTTACAGTGCATTTTTTACCTTTACAAATACCTTTATAAAATAAATAATGCTTTAAATAAAAGTTCAATAGAGAAATATGCAATGATGGCTTTTAAATATTAAATTGAAACCGAGTCATTCATTCAGTAATGAAGCAAGTGGCCGTATTTATGAATCAATCATTGAATCATTGGGTCTCATTCATGAAACATTTGTAAATATACGAGTAAATATGTGAGTGATTTGCGCGTAAAGAGACCTTCCCGAAAACTTTTCTCCTGATTTACAAATACTTCGTAAACGTCAGTGATAGTGAAATGTGTGTGTGTGTGTTCATGAATTCCAATCAGTCGTAAATTGGACGCGCGTGCACGCTCATTCTCAATTACCATAAATCCCCCCCCATTAAATCCGACTGACAACTATATATGGGCATCATATTATGACACCAAACGAAGGATTTCAACATGTTTTCTCAAAAGCGTGTAAGATATTTGTAATTTGTAGTGATTCGTCAATTTAGCTCAAAGGAATTATTAATTAATTTATAGGGAATTCGAAAGAGTCACTTATTACAACCGAGCAAATGACTCGTTCGCGGTTCATTTGAACTGGCTGTAACTATCAACTCTGCAACGGATATAAATATCCGAACTATAGTGAAACACTATAGTTAGCAAGGTAATTAGATCAGAAGTTTAAGACATTAAATTCGTAAGCACATAACACAAGTAATATTTCTCTTTAAAATACAAACAAGACTTTATTGATTATTCTAACACATACCACTAATATCTAACACAAACACACACACACACACATTCATACGCGTTGCAGAAAGAAAGAGAGTAAGGAAAGATTAAGTTTTAAGAGTGAGTTTAAGAGTGAGATGATGTAATCCCAAGTTTCTATAATGCACTTATAAGACATGACCTGGAACGAACCATCAATCATTAATTTAACCCTTCTATCGTTTCTTAGACAGGTTATTAAATTTATATCAATACACCAGTTCAGCTTAAGAGTCTGGAGGTAGTACTTGCTTGTCTTTGCTTTGGGGATTCCCTTTTGTCTGCGTAAAAGGGGTTTCCCGAGTTTGTTCGCTGGCTGGTCTCCTCGTGCCTGATGTCTGTCTGGGGCGGCCAGTCACGTGGTGTGCTGGCGGCTGGATCGAAAGTCTTTGTCTGAAGCTGGTTTTGTCGAATCGTGGAACGAAACTTTGCCGCAAAACTTAACTTAGAACCGAGACTCACACGGAAAAGAAAGGAAACTAAGAAAAGAAAGGAAATTGAGAGGAGAGTAGATGATGGCTTGAATGAAGTTGTTTAACCCATGTTCTTCAGATCTTGATTTGGGTTCTTTCGTCTGCGCGTTTACATGGTTAGTCTGTCTAGATCTTCATCTCCCGCTGCATTTTTGGTTCTGCACCCTCTTGAGAGTGATAGCAGAGCGTTTCTTGAGAGCGAACACAAAGATAGAGAGCCTTGTTTCGGGTCTAAGATTTTAAACTCAAAAGTTTGTCCCACCTCCTGAAGAGATCGGACCAATTAGACACTGGCTTTATTTGTCTCATTGTAAATCATGCGTTATCTGGGATCTCCTTACTCTCTAAGCTCTAGCAGAGAGGACAGAGGCCACAGTTTAGACATTATTACTATTATAAGAATACGAACATTTTACACAGATTTCAATCAAGCCATCTTTTGAATCACGAGCATACGATCATACTGATATGAAACACAACACACTTTCATTCAAACATCTAACAGTTATAACCATTAAAGGACTTACATGGGATATAATCTTATTAAACATGCATATAAGTGGTAGAAACAACACAGGATTATGTAGTTGCATGATGTTTGAGTATAAGTCCATCGAAAACTGTTCTGGATGATTTTATGTATTGTTATAGGAAAAATCTCAGTTTTCTGGTTTGAAGAGAAGAGAATTGGTTTGGTCATTCAGAGGTCCTTAAGGAGGAGGGGGTCTGGAATGTTGTGGGCTCGAGCAGCTTCTGCTGTTATCTTTATTGGGCACTGAGTTGTCATCTCTGAACCAATCATTCTTTTCCTAGCCATCTCACATTGACAAGTTCTTCCTTTAGCTGGGCTCATAAAAGTTCTTAGGTAGACTGGCTGGAGCCGGGATGGGTGATGGGGGGCTTGGAATGTTTAGTTCTGTGTAGAGTTACCTTTGAACAAATCACCTGGAAGATTCATTTGTGTTTGTTTCGCACTCAATCCTACAAGCGAATGAAAAAGAGAAATTTCTCAGATGCAGAAATTGAAGTTTTATTATCAGAAGTTCATTCAAAACGCCACATTTTATTTTCAAGCCTACATAGTGGTGTTTCAGGTCCTAAAAAAAGGAAGCTTGGCAGCATATTACAGATGCAGTTAATGGAGTTTCATCTGTTAATCGAACAGTCCCAGAAGTGAAAAGAAAATGGTTCGACATGAAGCTTGACTGCAACACTTGTGACTTGCGGACTTGTGTTCCGTTTGCAGATGCTATTACTGGCTCTCATAATAAAAGTAAAAAGAAAAATAATGTATATAATAATGTAATTACTATATATAATATTTGTTCAAAATGCTGTGTAAATATGTCCCCGATTAAGGTGAATTAAAATTCTTATTAATGAGCAAAACGTTCGGATGTTAAACGCACTATTTACGCGTGGCTGGGAGCCGGTGTAGATTTCTTTCGTACCAACTAACATTTGGAAAATACAAACATTTTAATGAATCCGAAAATTTACGCCAGAACCACTTTATACACGATTTACACAAAAATCCGTTCTGCTCGTGTTTCATGAATGAGACCCATTGACTCTAATGATTCGTTCACAAACACTGCTGTGTGCTGCAGTTCTGCTGTGGCTTTCATTGGAGCTATTATTTTGTTGTAAAAATACTGTGTTGAAAATGAACATTACTTAATATTAATATTTAGAATTTCTATCATATTTTTCACATATACTGGGTGCATTTAATATCTCAAACACACAAATACTGACAATTTGTATGTATGATTTATGTATGTATTTACTTATTTATTTAATGAGTGTGGCCCATAAACTGTGGTCTGGCTCATAGGAGGGCGGCACCCTAGCGCCCTCTATTGGCCAGCCACCCCTGCACTATGATGATGATCATCACCTGACATGACTTTTCTTGCCTTTTGCGATGGATCACGATTAATACCGTTCCTAATTATCCTAAAACCATACTCAAAGTTTGTCGAGATAATCTCGTAGTAACTAAAGATCCTATCCTTTAGTCGTGCCCTCAAGAAGTTAGACGATCAGTCTATACAAGTTAATATTCTATTATAAAAATAATAGATTTATTACCTGTATTATAAGTCTATCTTTTGTGGTACTTCTTAAACCTTCTTTGCAATATAGCAACAACCTTGTTACATGCTGCCTCTTTGGCTAGGCTATATGATCAAATCAAAATCTCTCTGTTAGCAGGCTCTCTGACACTTTCCCAGTCTCTTTTAAAGGCTTAAAAAATAGTGAAAACAGAAATATTGTAAAATAATTTAATGTAAAAATAATTTGAGTAACAATTTAAAATACCTGTTTTCTATATGAATGTATTGTGAAATGTAGCCTAATTTATTCATGTGATCAAAGCTAGATGTTCAGCATCATTACTCCAGTCAGTCTCTGTGTTTTTAATGATTCCAGATGTTTGAAGGGTTGCTGTCACTTGATCTCTAGGATAGTATTTCTCGGTTAAGTTTTTAGATCTACTTTACTAATCAAATCTTTTGTTGAATAGATGCTCATTTGTGTATGCAAATAGTTTGACAGCCGGCTTGATGTTTGTGTTTGTCAGGTTAGTGATTGAATAGTTTATTAATCATTTACTTACACTTTCTAAATGATCTTATGAACCACTGAAAACTCCTAAATAACTGGTTTTTAAATAATGCAATATGAAATGATAAATTGATCATTAATAAAGTAAGAAAATACAATTATTAAACACATTATAGAAATGCTTATAAGTCAAGAATAAAGCATTTATTTTTATTCTGCTTGTAAATGTCTATTGCTTTATAAATGATGAATTAACTGTTACTTAACTAATGATTAATAGCACGTAGTTATTATAAGGTGCTACTATATATATATATATATATATATATATATATATATATATATATACATACATATATATATACATATATATATATACATATATATATATATATATATATATATATATATATATATATATATATATACATATATATATATATATATATACATATATATATATATATATATATATATACATATATATATATATATATACATATATATATATATATACATACAGACCCTTTTCAAAAAATTTGAATATCATGGAAATGTTTATTTATTTCCATAATTCCATTCAAAACGTTAAACTTCCATAGATTATAGATTCAGGGCCCACAACTTAAACGATTTCAAGTATTTTACATAATTTCAAAAAATTAGAATATTACATGAATATGTTCAATGACCATGGTATCACTGTGTAATTACTGTGTGATTTCATGTAATATTCTAATTTTTTGAAATCCTGTTTTTGTGGATTTTATGAGCTAAATACTTGAAATCGTTTAAGTTGTGGGCCCTGAATCTATAATCTATGGAAGTTTAACGTTTTGAATGGAATTATGGAAATAAATAAACTTTTCCATGATATTCTAATTTTTTGGTAAGGGTCTGTATATACGTACATACATACATATGCTGTATATATATATATGAAAAAAAAAAAACATTTAAAAAAATCTGAGGATGTTTTCTTCCGATTTCAGAACACCACTCCATGCCACTGATTCCAATGCATACAATACAAATGTTCTCAACTACATTTCATAAAAACATAGGATTATTGTAATTTTGAACTGAAGAGACTATATTTAAAACAGGCCTACTAAGAGCAATGTCCGATTTGTCATGCATTAGACATGCATTAGACATGCTCATTCTGTATATTTGTTGTGCATTAAGTCCTCCAGCAGGTGGAAACATTGACTTTCCCCTGTGATTACATGAAGGGCCAATACAGAGATGTGAGGTGGAGCAGGAGTCCGGCACAGGTGAGCTTATAAACACACACACGCACACACGCACGCACGCACACACACACACACAAGCTCAAACCAATCATGAGGCGTTTCTCTTTTCACATATCAAAAATGACCATCCCCTTGCTGTTACCTGAATTTGTATTCACTACTTAAATTTCTTAACTTTTTTTTTTAATTATTATTTAAAGTCATCCTACATAAATATTACCTTTATGGAGAAAGAACATATTAAATATAATGTTTAACCTGAATACCGAAAACTGATAAAAATCTTTGCATGTGATTGTGATTGTAGATATTTAAATCACAGAAAGACTGTTGAGTCATTCATGCTTTACTTGCAACCACCACAGTGTGGCGCTTATTCTCCACTAGGATATCATTATAACACAGTTTTTTTACAATATTAAATAGTGAGATAGTGAGGATAACAGCCCAGATAGCAAGCAACCATTTAAACAATGTTAAATCAATATTAATGTGTCAACGTTAGTTGCACTGAATCAACATCACTTTCCACCCACAATTAAGGTTGATTAAATGAAACTCAAGATCTACAACTGATTTCCAGCTTTTTAAACCAGTAAGTGTTTTTTTTGTTTGTTTTTTTTTGAAAATGTAAAAGTGCAGAAGGTTTTCTGTGATGGGTAAGGGTTAGTGTAGGGTGAGAGAATTTACAGTTTGTACAGGATACAAATCATTATGTCGATGGAACGTCCCCATAAAACATGAAAACCCAACCAAGTGTCTGTGTGCATGCAGCTGCATTCACAGTATTTCCATCTCGTCAGTCCTCACTCCAAACCAAACCTTTCCCTATCACTAGGATTTGATTGCCAAGAGAAATGTTGCAAGGCTGTTGATAGAGAAACATTGTGAATTTTTTTTAACTCTATATAAATCAGATCCGATCTTTTGTTAGTTTCTGTTGGAGTTTTCGGAAGGATGCTCACATATTTAGACCCTCGTTGAGAGTCTCATGACGCTGGACTCCTGTGCAGCTCAAGCTCTGATTTACATCATTCAAATCCACACAAAACAACAGGGAAATGATCAATGATTGAGCTGATCCAGATGGAGTGGAAAGCAGGACAAACTACAGGCTATGATGAAGAACTGTAAAATCAACCTGAGGGGCCATCGGTTTTATACAGTTATTATTATTAAGACAATAGATGCATTTGCATCTAAAAGAATAATCAGAAGAGTTGTCCAAGAGCCAACACCAAGTTGTATGGTGTTTTTAGGGTAATGTGCACTGCCATTTCTTCTCCAAATATGGTGTGTATTATGGCATCCAAACAGTTCAATTTTGCTCTCATGTGACCACACTATATTCTCCCAGTATTTCACTGGCTTTTCCAAATGTTGTGCAGCAAACTTTAAATGAGCTTCAACATGCTTTCTTTTTCAGTAATGGAGTCTTGCGTGGTGAGCGTGCATACAGGCCATGGCGGTGGAGTGCATTACTTACTGTTTTCTTTGAGACAACAGTACCTGCTATCTGCAGGTCTTTTTGAAGCTCTCCACAAGTGATCCTTGGCTCTTGGACAACTCTTCTGATTATTCTTTTCACTCCTCTATCAGAAATCTTGCGAGGAGCACTGGTCGAGGCAAATTTATGGTGAAATTATTGTCTTTCCACTTCCGTATTATGGCCCCAAAAGTGCTCACTGGACCATTCAGAAGCTTAGAATGGCGCCTATAACCAATGCCATCATTATGTTTTGCAACAATTAGGTTGCGAAGGTCTTGAGACAGCTCTTTGCTTTTACCCATCATGAGATGTGTCTTGTGTGACACCTTGGCAATGAGACCTTTTTGTAGGCCATCATTTGGGACTGAACCAGCTGTTATTAATTTCCACTGACAGGGGGCTGGATTGCTTTTTAATTACTGTAAGTTTTCAGCAGTTGTCTTGGCTTTCCATGCCTTTTTGCGCCTCCCTTTCTTCATGTGTTCAATACTTTTTCCCTGTGTCATTTCACATTATTACACATAACTTAATTTCTGAACTTATTTTTGTTTGTTTCTTTGTATGTATGGCTTACTTGGGTTTTCACCAACATCTGGTGAAAATTTCATGTCAATAGCACCTTTGGAAATATTTTTACTGAGAAAAATGATGACGTGTTCAATATTTATTCCCCCCGCTGTATATATATATATATTATTTTTGTCAAAAATAAAGTCATCAACTAAGATGTTAGCTGTTCCAATGTTGGCTATATTCAAACTAATGAATACATATGATAAAATGTAGGCCTATAATCATTTTTTTACAAAGAAAGAGTACACTTAAAATATTGTTGTAATTGTAACCTTTTTAATAAAATAGCAAAACATATTTACAAGATAGATGTAAGCAAAATCTTAAATGGTCAATATAAGTCTTCTTCTAAATATATATTTTGTCCTTGCATTTATTCTTGTGGCTCAGTCAGTGTCACACCTGAATGAATGGCTCATTATGCAAGGTATTACGCATAATGGGTGGGGCATTGTATTCTCAGGTGTAAACCACTCCTCGTTCACGCCCCCCTCGCATATTGGCTTTCCAAGCAAAACCTGTCTTACACAATTTAAATCAATGTATTGTTTTATGTGAACGATAAAGCAAGAATATTTTCACATAATTTTGAAGCCAGAACTCGAAGCGACAACATCCATTAGTCAAAAGTCTTGTGAACACATATTTAGTATGTGTTTTGTGGTCTTATTTCAGCAACTTTCATTTTTATTTTTTTCAATAACCACGCATAAACATTATTCTCTTAAAAATACAAACATCTACATACATGTTGCTCACATATTATGGTAGCCCTGTTTGTGCTATATAGAGTGAATTTACACCTTTGCCATTAACATGTTTATAAATAACTGAAAAAAACACAAATGTCAGGGCATGTCAGAACATCCCAAGGGCCCCAAAAACACCTTAGACCCCAGGGCCCGTATTCATAAAGAATTTTAATGCAAAGAGTAGCTCCTAGTGACAAAATTCTAAGAAAATTCTTAGAAATGTGGGCATTTACTCTTAAAATTAAAGACAAAATCCTAGTAAAGAAAAAAGTAATTCAGAAAGCATCTTAACCCTTAAAAGAGGTCTTAAGGTCAAAATTGTCAGGAGCACGGACAAGGACTTTTAAGCGGCTTAAGAGTTTCTTTAGCAGAGGAGAAAATGGCAGAAAGATGAAGAGTGTAAAAGTTTATACGATTAAATACCGTTCCAAATTATTTTACATCCTATCAGGACATATAAATAATCCCGCGGTAACTAAAGAGCCTATCCTTTAGTCGTACTTTTAAGAGTTAGGTGAACAGTCTCTACAAATTCGTATTTTATTATAAAGATAATAAGAATTATAAATATAATAAATATCCCCTTCGTAGTATAAATCTACCTTTTTAGGTACTCTTCAACCGTGTTTGCTATACAACAATAACCCTGTTATAAGTTGTTTCTTTAGCCAGGCTTATCAATCAATCAAAGTTCACACTGATTTACTTATATCAGAAAATCATGCTCACTCTCTGTAGTTTTCCCCCGGTTGGGACCGTCCTGGTCCAGGAAAGGAAGGTGAAAACGTACTCAAAAATTCCAAGTTCCAGTCAGATGATTTAGAATAAATGTTTAACAATATTTATTAAAAAGAATCAAAAATGAAAAGAATACTTGTTACAGAATATAATAGAGTACTTAGACTAACAGAGTAATATTAGCTAGGCTTTACAGCTTCTTGCACCCAGGAACTGCTGGCGTCCCGGGCTGGAGATTGCAAGGAAGAGCAGTTGATTTTCGTCCAGGTCCTTTTTATAGTCCAGATTCGAATACCTTTCGTCATATTTACTGTAAGGCAAATCACATGTACAGATGCTGATCCCAGCAAATGTCTTGACACTCCTATCAGTGGCCGCGTGACTGTCCAGTCAACGGAAATCCCCCAGAAGATACAATAGCTTCTCTGTATGTGTGGACAAAGACCCTTGTCACTGCTCTCTCATTTGACTTGAGAGTAGCAGGAATGGACAGAAAATTCTTTATACAAAACACTTATCATTAGACAGTCATGTGCTCTAGCAGACCAGAAAGTGCATCTGCAGCATTATTGGTTACAGGCTTCTTATTGTGGCCCTTTCCGTTTGAGGCGTTGGGGAAGTGAGTGAAATGCCGTCCTCAGGTGGAGCCTCGTGACACCTCACCACAAGAGGGAGAAGAAATGTGTTGCAGGCAATGAATGACAGTGAGTTAATAAGACGCTATAGATTAGATCGTGCAGGGATCATGTTTGTGACTGATCTTATTAGAGACGCGCTAACATCTCAGACACAGCGCAGAAATGCCATAGTGCCAGAAATGAAAGTAATCACTACATTACGATATTTGGCAACTGGGAAAATTCCATGTTTGATACATTAAAACCAACATTCAAACCACCACTTAAATAGACATGCCAGCAATCAGTGTAATTGGAAAGAGTGGAACCATTTTTATCATTCTAAGCCAATCAAATACCTTATAGGAAATTAACAGCATGGTAAATAAAATAAAAAGGATTTATATACACATATATAATGTGTGTGTGTGTGTGTGTGTGTGTGTGTGTGAGTGTGTGTGTGTGTGTGTGTGTGTGTGTGTGTGTGAGAACAGTCAAATAGGAAAAAATATGCATGTAATTTCAAAGTGAAGGCTTAGAATAGACCCTATACTTAAAATCACTCTTTTTTTCCTTCTTGGACAACCAACCAATCACAGTCTTCAAAAGATTGTGTCATGCGTAGCAACGGGGTCAACCCCGCCTCCACACTAAGATGAAAGTTTTTGTCTTTTCCTTACTCATAGTTGCTCTCAGATCGGTCCCGAATCGCTCTTAAGCTAAGACTCCTACGTAAAAGTTTTTAAGCTAAATTAAGAGTTTTCTAAGAGGATTCTTAGAATCTTTATGAATACGGGCCCAGAGGGTTAAAAAAACGTCACAAACAGCATTACCACAAACAGCACTACCAGCTTATTACTAGTCAGATTGACTTTATTTATATCTGACATCTACAGAAGTTCTTATTGAGAATAAACAGAGGTTTTGTTGTTGATGTTTTAATGAAAATAAAAGTCTGGTCATCATTATGATGATAAGTGTTTCCTTTATTTGGGTAGTTTGACTCTTGACTTTTTAACATTTGTTTCTCTCTATGGCAAAATTGTTATGGCGAGAAAAGCAAGAGAAAATGTGATTAGATGATATTGTTTACTTGATGATAAAGATAAACTCATCATTTAGTGGTATGTTTGACTGTTGTCATCCAGAGTCTATTCTTTTGATACGCAATCATTTTGTACTATTATTTTGTAATTATATTAGGCCTGTAATTCTACATTGTCCACTAAAACATCTTCAGCATCCATTAGACTCACTCAGACATCAATTATCAGCGTATGAATCTCAATAATGGTGACATGCTTAATGCCACAATGCATTTTGGGAGACATAGATTAATTTAGTATGATGCACCCAGAATGCATTGCAGCATGAAGCATGTCACCATTATTGAGATTAATTCGCTGATTCTTTAATGTCTGCATGTATCTTTAAATCTTTTTGACGCACAATCCCTGCAAAGACTGCTGGACAATCAGAGGACTATTACAATCAATAATGTAAAATTAATAACATGATATCTAAACAGCGAATAGACTCTGAATATGATAAGTGAATCAAACACTACATGATGATCATATCTTTATCAGCCAACATCATCTGAACACAATTTCTCTTGCAGTTATTGCCGTAACAAACAGTTACAGCAACAAGATAAAAACTAATGTTAAAAAAGTTAAGAGTCAAACTGTCCAAATAAAGCAAACACTGATCACAATAATGGTGACAAAAAAAAATCAAACAAAACATTTTCAAACAAACATTAAGATCTAACAAATAAGAACTTCTTTAGATGTCTGACAGAAATAATGTCACTCTGGTTAGTAACAAGTGAAGCTGATAAGTGTACTGCCATGCATTTCACCCTTTTTAAGTTTCTTTTTTTGTTTTGTTTTTTGGTGTTTATTCCAACCAACATGCAATGTCTGCCCAATGTTAGAGCTTGAGGAGCAGGAGTGCCATTTTAATTTAAACCAGTTCTCTTTTTGTAAGTGCAAATGCACTACTGTAAAACAACAACTGATTTTGTAAAGAAAAAAAAATATTTTTAGTTTTTTAGCTCTTAGGATGAAAATGTTAGCCTTGATGTTATAAATAAGCTGGTGGGTTCCAAACCAATGACAAAATTTGCATTTAGAACATATAAGCATTCAAAACTTACAGTCTCTCACTTCCGATAAAATGGATCACAGATTTTTATGACGTCACCGCGGACTTCAGCTTCTCATCATATCTTTTGTCCAATCAAATGCTCTCTAGAATCCGAAGCTCCGCCCCCTATGCTATAAACACCACCTGGCCAAAGCGACCGTTGACACGTAACGGAGCGTAACGTAACATAACGTATCGTAATATGGGTTTGAGATGTGTGTTCGGTTGCTCAAACGCTCAAGTTTTAATCCCTTTTCAGAATGAAATGGCTAGAATTTATTCACACCTCTAACGTTACAGATAAATCCCATCACATAGACCCTCTTTCACCTAGCTATCATCATATAGAGACTGTGTCTGTTCACTGAATTAGGACATACAAAAAACTCCTAAACCCATTCAAGGGTAAAAATTGTATTGATGTTCAACAAATAAAAAACAGATATAATACGGAAGAAAAAATGATAAAGATCGGGTTGCTGAATATTCGATCCCTTACTTCAAAAGCACTTATTGTTAATGATATGATTACAGACTATAACCTAGATGTGCTGTGTTTGACAGAAACCTGGCTAAAACCAGACAATTTTATTACTTTAAATGAGTCCACACCGCAAGATTACTGTTATAAACATGAACCTCGTCTGAAAGGCAAAGGGGGAGGTGTTGCTGTAATTTATAGTAATATCTTCAGAATCACTGAGAAGTCTTGTTTTAAATATAATTATTTTAAAGTGTTGTTGCTAAATGTAACACTATCTAGTGTAAATGATAAATCACGTTTAACATTTGTGCTGGCTACTGTATACAGGCCACCAGGGCACCATACAGACTTTATCAAAGAATTTGCTATCAGAGTTAGTATTGGCTGCAGATAAAGTCCTAATTGTTGGTGATTTTAATACATGTAGATAATGAAAAGATGCATTGGGATTGGCATTTAAAGACATTCTGAACTCTATTGGAGTTAGACAACACGTGTCAGGACCTACTCATTCTCGTAATCATACTCTAGATCTAATATTATCACATGGAATCAATGTTGATGCCGTTGAAATTCTACAGCAGAGCGATGACATCTCAGATCATTTACTAGTCTCGTGCAAACTTCATTTAGCCAAGGCTGCAAAGGCGACTCCATGTTACAAATATGTTAGACCTATCACTTCTGCCAATAAAGATTGCTTTATTAATAATCTTCCTGATCAGTTTCATCATCTCAGCATCCCGGATAGCTTAGAAGAACTAGATATTGCAGCAGAAACTTTTAACTCTCTCTTTTCCAGCACTTTAGACACAGTTGCTCCGTTGCGCTTAAAGAAGATTAAAGAAAATAGTCCAACGCCGTGGTACAACGAGCACACTCGGGCCCTTAAGAGAGCAGCCAGAAAAATGGAGCGCAACTGGAAGAAAACAAAACTAGAGGTATTTTGCATTTCATGAAAAGAGAGCTTGATTGCGTACAGAGAGGCTTTAAAAGCTGCTAGTTCTGCTTATTTTTCAACCCTATTAGAAGAAAATAAACATAATCCTAGGTATTTATTTGAAATGGTGGCTAAACTAACAAAAAATAAATCTTCAACCCCAGACGTTTCCAAGCAGCACAGCAGTAATGACTTTATGAACTTCTTTACTAACAAGATTGATAATATCAGGGAGAAAATTATAACTATGCAACCGTCTACTACAGTATCGCATCAGGCAGTGCATTGTAGTCTCCTTGAAGAAAAATTTGATTCATTCGTTGCTATAGCAGAGGAAGAATTTACTAAATTTGTTAAATCATCTAAATCAACAACATGTATGTTAGACCCTATATCGACTAAGCTACTGAAAGAGATGCTTCCAGAGGTCACAGATCCTCTTCTTAATATCATTAATTAAACTTTTTCACTAGGATATGTACCGAAAACGTGAGTTGTTTGAATGACTACAGACCAGTGGCCCTAACCTCTGTTATCATGAAAGTTTTTGAGCGATTAGTGGCTAATCATCTCTCAGCTGCGTCACTTGGTCCTCACCAATTTGCATATAGGGAGAACAGGGGCTTCATTTATAAAACTGTGCGTAGGAACCTTACTAAAAGTGTACGTGCGCCCGAAAGCCAAAAATAATATTCAGACTTATAAAACCGTTCGTACGCCAGAACCTGCGCAGAATTCACTTTATAAATCCCAGTCAGCGGAAGATTGTTCGCACATGTGTCTCCACCCCAAAATAACCATATATGGAGCTTACAACGCCTAGTTTTACTATGCAGATCCTCATCTGCATATCATTTGCATATAATTATTCATCCACGTGATAACGTTTAACGGTACAAGACACATTACATTAATAAAAATCAAGTAGTTGCCTATCCTTGCCTTGTTTTTTAATACATAAATCAAATAGTGTAAAATACATTTCAGAGAAAGTTTTTTCTCAATCTTTTCCACTGGCCAAATTGTATTTTTAATTGATTTCTATTTTTAATGGAAACGGATAGACCTTGGGCATTATTTGCACGAAACTATTTTCTCAGACAATCTGGTATTATCATGATAAGCAATCTCTAACCACTATCTCTGTGGTTAAAACATTAAAACACAGCACGCCACAGGAAAAGTGTTCAAAAACATTGCATCCACAACAAATATTTCTATTGATTGAATATAAAAAATGTTGTAATGATTTCATGTTTAAGTGTTTAACTCCATTAATTTGAATGGCATATTTAATCTAAATGTTTATATCAGAAGTAAAACATAGTTTAAATCATTATTTTTTTTATTTAAACTGCGTCAGTTTCACTAAACGGCCCAACGCGCGCGCTGGTGTGGACATTTAAGAAGGGATGGATATTTGCTTCAAGTAACAGGCTTGGTGAGTGAAAATTATATTTGTATTATCTTTCTGTAGATGTTTAATTTTCTTTAGATTTTCTGTCTAAAAGTGACCAAAAAGACACTAATCTCCAGCTCACGATCGGTGTCGCCAAACTGCTCCATCTCCAAAACGTACGTACGCATGGGTCAGAGTTTGCGTGCAGGTGCGCAAATTTTCCCGTCAAGTTTGTTTTTATAAATCACAACTTATGCGTCGGAAGTGGCGTACGCCTCTTTCAGGGCCTGTTTTGTGCGTACGCAACGGTTATAAATGAGGCCCCAGGTCTGTTGAAGATGCAGTCTCCCTTTGCACCCATAACATTCTTCAACATTTGGAAGGGACAGCTACATATGCACGGGTACTGTTTATTGATTTTAGTTCTGCTTTTAATAATATTATACCAAAGAGATTGTGTGACAAACTCCTGGGGTTGGGGGTTAAGGAGTCCATATGTAAGTGGATCCTTGACTTTTTAACTGATAGATCTCAAGTGGTTAGGTTTAATAACCTCTTGTCAAAATCAATGTCTACCAGCATTGGCGCCCCCCAGGGGTGTGTTCTGTCTCCCCTTTTATACTCATTTTATACCAATGACTGTTTCTCTCACCATGACTCAGTCAAGATTTTTAAATTTGCAGACGATACCACTGTCGTAGGCCTCATCACTAACGATGATGAATCGGCTTACAGAACAGAAGTGTCCTTGCTGGCTGAGTGGTGCACAATTGACAACTTGTCCCTTAACATCTCCTTTGTTTTGGAGTTGTTGTTGATTTTAGGAGCAAAAATATTAAGTTGCTCCAGCCTCTGGCCATCAAGGACAAAACTGTAGAGTGGGTGGAAAGTTTCAGGTTCAGGTTGTATTCTAAGTATTTGTTCTCTGTTTAGATTTCATGTTTTTATATGTTATGTTGCATTGTCTTTTGTGAGCCAATTCACCAAAATGAATTCCAGGCGATGTGGGTCGTTCTGGCAAAATAAAGACTTGAACTTGAACTTTTAAGCTGGCTATGATTAAACCGCTTGTTAAAAAAACGCAACTTGATCCTACAGAATTTGTCAATTACAGGCTGATGCTCCTGCACATAGTCTTAGAGCTCAAACATGACATTCTGGGGCTCAGGTCAGGAAGCAGACAGACTGGCTAAACCGAAAGTCTGCTAGCTGTCTCACGTCACCAAGGTCAGATACAGTGAGGAAAATAAGTATTTGAACACCCTGCTATTTTGCAAGTTCTCCCACTTAGAAATCATGGAGGGGTCTGAAATTGTCATCGTAGGTGCATGTCCACTGTGAGAGACATAATCCAAAAAAAAAAAAATCCAGAAATCACAATGTATGATTTTTTAACTATTTATTTGTATGATACAGCTGCAAATAAGTATTGGAACACCTGAGAAAATCAATGTTAATATTTGGTACAGTAGCCTTTGTTTGCAATTACAGAGGTCAAACGTTTCCTGTAGTTTTTCACCAGGTTTGCACACACTGCAGGAGGGATTTTGGCCCACTCCTCCACACAGATCTTCTCTAGATCAGTCAGGTTTCTGGGCTGTCGCTGAGAAACACAGAGTTTGAGCTCCCTCCAAAAATTCTCTATTGGGTTTAGGTCTGGAGACTGGCTACGCCACGCCAGAACCTTGATATGCTTCTTACAGAGCCACTCCTTGGTTATCCTGGCTGTGTGCTTCGGGTCATTGTCATGTTGGAAGACCCAGCCTCGACCCATCTTCAATGCTCTAACTGAGGGAAGGAGGTTGTTCCCCAAAATCTCGCAATACATGGCCCCGGTCATCCTCTCATTAATACAGTGCAGTCGCCCTGTCCCATGTGCAGAAAAACACCCCCAAAGCATGATGCTACCACCCCCATGCTTCACAGTAGGGATGGTGTTCTTGGGATGGTACTCATCATTCTTCTTCCTCCAAACACATTTAGTGGAATTATGACCAAAAAGTTCTATTTTGGTCTCATCTGACCACATGACTTTCTCCCATGACTCCTCTGGATCATCCAAATGGTCATTGGCAAACTTAAGACGGGCCTTGACATGTGCTGGTTTAAGCAGGGGAACCTTCCGTGCCATGCATGATTTCAAACCATGACGTCTTAGTGTATTACCAACAGTAACCTTGGAAACGGTGGTCCCAGCTCTTTTCAGGTCATTGACCAGCTCCTCCCGTGTAGTTCTGGGCTGATTTCTCACCTTTCTTAGGATCATTGAGACCCCACGAGGTGAGATCTTGCATGGAGCCCCAGTCCGAGGGAGATTGACAGTCATGTTTAGCTTCTTCCATTTTCTAATGATTGCTCCAACAGTGGACCTTTTTTCACCAAGCTGCTTGGCAATTTCCCCGTAGCCCTTTCCAGCCTTGTGGAGGGGTACAATTTTGTCTCTAGTGTCTTTGGACAGCTCTTTGGTCTTGGCCATGTTAGTAGTTGGATTCTTACTGATTGAATGGGGTGGACAGGTGTCTTTATGCAGCTAACTACCTCAAACAGGTGCATCTAATTTAGGATAATAAATGGAGTGGAGGTGGACATTTTAAAGGCAGACTAACAGGTCTTTGAGGGTCAGAATTCTAGCTGATAGACAGGTGTTCAAATACTTATTTGCAGCTGTATCATACAAATAAATAGTTAAAAAATCATATATTGTGATTTCTGGATTTTTTTTTTAGATTATGTCTCTCACAGTGGACATGCACCTACGATGACAATTTCAGACCCCTCCATGATTTCCAAGTGGGAGAACTTGCAAAATAGCAGGGTGTTCAAATACTTATTTTCCTCACTGTATATACACACACACACATATATATATATATATATATATATATATATATATACTGTATATATATCAGTGGCGGCTACTGGTCTGTCAAAGAGGGGAAGCTCATTTTCGGCCTACATCATAAAATTGTCCATTTATTTAAAGGGACAATATGTATCTTTTTAGGTATTTTATTATCTAAAATCAATATTTTTATTCATAAATATGTCCTCAATGGTGTACAAATACCTCAGCCAATTATCTGACTTATCCTTATAAATGAAGAATTTATTATCTTTATATACATGGGACGGGTAGGTCCACGGAGGCTTCCATGTAGTTCCGCCATCTTGCAAAACTATAATAGCAGAGAGGGACAAAAAGTACTAAGCCAACGCGTTTCCACAACGCGTTTCGTTCAGAGCCAGCGCCACGTGACTGAAGCCAGCAGGAGGAGCAGAGCAGTGAGAGGCGCTTGTCACTGCCCCGGCAAGTTTAAAAGTCTGGATTGCATTGTTATTATGGACCATACATATGCCGCGCCACAGGAGAAGAAAACATCGTCGCCAAAAAAGTCAAAAATAGAACGTAAAAGGAAACGTGACCGTAGATTTTTCCAGGTGGAAAGAGCTAATGCTGGAGAAAGATTTCAAAAGAGACGCTGAAGTGGCCTGTTTTCTTCTCGACAGGTAAGTCAGTGTTACAATCTTAATTACAATCTTTTTTCTTTGCTTGGTTGTTATTATATAGATAGACGAACATTTATAGTTAAAAGTTAAACAGGCTATTTGATGAATAGCAGCTATTGAGTAAAGTAGCAAAGGTGCTAAAAACAAGGTTTGTAAGTTTTACTTTTTGTAACCTAGAAATTCTATAGAAATATTTTATAGAGCATATGATTTTTGAAAATTCATTGCTATTGCTAGACATAAATTGTACAAACCTCGGTCGCTTCTCTTCTCTGCCTTTGTAAACTTTCAATTCTATCAAGATCGTCTCTCGTAGCTGCCGGGCATCTTTGTCGTCGTGGTATTGACTCTCGCTCTCCTCCTCTTCCTCGTCGTCCACCTCCTCGCCTAGATCCCACTGATCCACTGCCTCTCTGTCCTCTCCCTCTGCCTCTACCTCTTCCTCTCCCTATTGTTGAATCATCTGATGATGATATCTAACAATGCACATAATTCAGAAAATATAACGAATAAAGAAGGCATAACTACTAATTACAATATTTCATGTTTTTCACAGTCAGTAATTCATACTGTAACATTCGTTTGTTTGTTGTCATGTTGCAGTTTGTTTGAAATAACACACCTGTTCACCTGAAGGAAAACTCGACGAAGTGCTATTAGAAGACATCCTGTCAAAGCTTTTTGGTACATATCGCCTACCGTAGATGCAACGCGCATTTGAAAAAGCGAGGCGCTGGAGAGCAAAATTAGTTTGAATGCAAAATACAAATTCACCACTAGATGGGAGTAATTCCTACTTATTGTCCCTTTAAAAGTAAATTCTGCCCTACGTTCCTTTTCAAGAAAATGGTCTGTGACCCTGTCACATTCACATGTTCATTGCTCTTTTCATGTCTTTTATATGCCCTGTCAAAGTTATTCAGATCTCCAAACCCCACCTTTGACCAAACAACACATCCGTGAGATGGTTTCATCAAGAGGCATGGCCAGCAGTACATTTTATTTGTCACAGCACTTCCAGTCAGCCAGCTAACTTTGTCATACCAGGAGAGCTATTATATCTATTATATATTATAGCTATTATAAAAGATATCCCTATCTTTTGCACTAAATCAATCTTAGGTGTTGATCTGCCCTGCTGTTTAATTCTAAGTTTTTCCTCATAAGGAACACTTTCAAATGGCTTCGCCAAAATCAGGTCGACAATATTAGCACTGTCTGCCATCGTGTGCAGTTACACCCCTACGACGCTAGCCTATCCTACTATATGAATGAATGGATGAATGAACGATCTAAAAAAAAATGATTAAACTCTGTAAAACTGAAACAAGGAATGTGGTGTATAATTGTGTGAAATGTATGATGAAAATTGGCTAGCAATTTTGCCAAGCAAATATCAAGAAATAGGTTGCAGCAGTTTGTATTTCGACTGTACTTGAGAAATCCGCGATGGGACTGAACGCGAATAGCTTCAGCGATTTCTTATAGTACAAAATCGCTGTCAGTCAAAAGGAGATGCAGTCTTTCGACAGACCCTCCAATCATGACGCAGAAGCCCGGAGTCCAGGCCAGCCCACTCTTCGGCCCTGTCCCAGATGGAACCCTAAGCACTCGCGGTCTTCCTCTGAGTCCGCACTTTCGTGACGTAATGCCGCTTTGACTGGCGGGAAGAAGTCATCTGCGGAGTCCGCATCAGCGCTGGCTCTGCAAAAGTGCACATCAAGGGTGCAAATCGACCACATGGGGGCGCTCGCGAGCACCCTTCTGAGATCTAAAAATGAGAAATGGGACACACTGCAATCTCACGGACTTAACGGACATGCGCACGCGGCAGCCATTGTAAGTCCACAAGACCGAAAGTGCACATGAAGTGTGCCATTTGGGACAGGGCCTTCATTCACCCCCAGAGAAGCTGAGCTTCCGTGGGCGGGACATAATCGCAGCATTTATCCAATGACCGTCTAGTTTCGAAGCACTGTAAAAACTGTTCAGAGCAGCCCCATTGAAGTCAATGGACGCTGGGCTTCAACAGGGAAATGCACTGTGACGCTACGGGAATGTATGAAAAGGGAAATCGAGTCAGCCGACCTGCTATATGTAACTGATTCACACCACAGAATTCGTCTGTGGATCTTTAATTTTGTAAACATGTCTTCCCGTCTCCTGTTTTTTAAGTCTATATGCCAGTAATTTTGCAGATCTACTCCCAGCTTCATAATATCTTTGTTTTATATATATCATTTTCTTCTGAAATTCTTGTGACAAAATCTCATTTATCTCCGCCCTTTTCATTTTAATTTCATCCATAATTTTGCTATCTACTGTGTTTTTGTGTTCTTTTTCCAATCTTTTCAAATCACTTTGTAGAATTGAGCTTTTCTTGTTTCTTTTTCTTCGTAAATGCAGATCTTGCTATCAATTTCCCTCTCATAACTGCTTTGCACGCATCCCATAATATTGAGGGAGAAACCTCCCCATTGTCATTTTGTTCCACATATTCACAAATCTCCTTTTCAATTTCCTCCTTCATGTGGCCATTAAGCAGGCTTGAATTCAGCCTCCATATTGTTTTTTTCTGTCCCTATAGTTATATTTAAATATATTGGACAATGATCCGACAGGTCTATCACTCAAATATCACAGCTTTCTATTTTGTACCTATCTCTTCCATAAATAAAAAAATAGTCAATCCTTGAGTACACCGAATGTGGTGCAGAAAAGTAGGTATAATCTCTCTTAGTTGGGTTTAGTTCCCTCCAAATATCCAAAATTCCCAGATATGATATTATCTTCTTAATTTTTTTGCCTATAGCATTTTTCTGCTGTGCTTTCCCTGATGAGTCTAGCTGTGCATTAAGTCTCTGATTAAGATCCCCTCCTCCAATTAGCATCCCCTCTCCCTCTGTTGTCAACAAATCAAAAACTTGTTTAAAAAATTCCCAATCTGATCCTGGAGGGGCATATACGTTCATTAAGGATACTAAGTCCCCTTCTAATCTGCCTATCACCAAAACATATCTGCCCTCTTTATCTTTAATTATCTTCAACATTTCAAAACTAATTCTACTTGATATCAATATTGACACCCCTCTTCTCCGGCCTGACTTATACGATGACGAAAACTCCTGATTATAACCCCTTCTCTTCAACTTTTCATGCTCTTTATCCGTTAAATGGGTCTCCTGTAAAAAAAAGTATCCCAACTTCTTCTTTCTTCATTTTACTAATTACCTTGTCCCTTTTGACTGGGCTACCCAAACCGTTAACATTATATGAGGCTACTTTCAATTTACTATTTCGTGTTGTCATTTACCAAAACATTGTTGTTTAAACATCAATGTCTCTACCCCCTGTGCTACAAAAAACGAACTTTGTGAACAATATTTAACACTAGAATAAAACAAAACAATTTCCAGAGGTTTTACAGTCTTCAACCTTTCCTGAGCTCACTCCGAGCTCTGAGGGATAGCCCCTACAGGTCAGGGGGCCCTCATGACCATTTTTGGTCCTTTCCATCCATCAACTCTGCAAAACAAATTCCCCGATTACAACTTAACTAGGAAAATTTGATTATCAAATGCTGAAAACGCAGAGAGAGAGAGAGAAATAAAAATAAAAAAAAACATTGCTCACTTAGAGCCATACTTATTCGACGCTGGTATGCAGAAAAACTGTCTTAGTCCCCTATACAGTATACTGCCGGTTACTGTAGTATGGTGGACTTACTCCTGTACCATCTCCGTAGATCTTCTAAAGGCTTGTAATTTCTCCTTATATCCCAAAGTCGAAGTCTCCGCCTGGTCCTGTCTGCCTGCTCCCCGGCAGGAGCGCCACATCCGGCGTTGAATCTTCTCCAGTGGATCTACAGCTGGTTTAACAATACGCACCCGAAATCCTCTTTCCACCATGTCACTAGTTGCCTCTGCTGCTGAGTTGTAAAGGCATGTGTCTCCCTCATAGAAGACACGAAACTTTGCGGGAAACGGTGTCTGGAATCTGATTTTGTTCTCTCTCAGTACTCTCTTTGCTTCGGCATATTCCTTTCTCTTCTTCATCACTTCAGGTGCGTAATCATGATCTACATACACACGTTTCCCTTCGAAGAGGAACCCCTTTTTCTCCCATGCCTTCTTAATAATGTCCTCTTTACATTTGTAGCTTGAAAATTTAGCTATTATGGATCTTGGCGGTGCATCATCCGATGGGCGGGATCCCAGCGACCGGTGGGCTCGCTCCAGACTGAGCTGGTACCCTGGTGACAGCTCAAGCTTTTCTCTGAGTAAAGCTTCCACAAAAGCCCCCACTGATTCTGCATCCTTTTCGGCCCCCTCTTTAATCCCATGTAAACGAATGTTTTCTCTTCTGGCCCTTCCTTCTTGATCAATTTGTTTCTCCTCAAACTTTCTGTGGGGTTTTATGAGTTCACATGCGGCTTCCTCGATGCTCAGGACTCGCTCCTCCGTGTCCCCAATTCGCCTTTCAGCTTCATCAATCCTGTCATTCGTCGTTCTAAGATCTTCTCTGATGCCGTTAAGACCTTCTGCTGTCTCACGTCTAAACTCCCTTATCTCTCGCAGGACTGCCTCCAAATCCGACATTTTTTCTTGTATTTGCGTTGTTTCGGATGTTAGCTCCGCCGCTAACTTCGGCTCCAACTCCACTAGCTTCACTGCTAACTCTACTTGCTCGCCGTCCTCGCTCCCGCGTTGTTTAGCGTTACCAGCCTTCCTTTTGGTTTTTCTTCTTGACATATCCCACGCCCCCCGATATTGTCTTCTTTAAATCATCTGTTATACTCAGGCTTTAGGTTTACGGGGCATATTCTGAACTTTTAACGGGGAGCTGCTTCGCTACGATGTCGCCATGTTCGCCCCGGAACCGGAACCCTCGAAAGAATGATTTATTAAATAAAAGAAACATAAAATGAAACAAAAACCCACAAGGGGGAAAACATGATATCAAACAAAACAACAACTTCAAAAACAACACATACCGGGGTTTCACAGGAAAGCGGGAGACGTAAACAAGACAACGATCCGACACAGACTGCAAACACAAAGGAACTTATAAAAGGGACAAATCAGGCAGGTGATGAGGGAACAACAGGTGGGGCAAATGAAACCAATAATTGGATAACAAGGAGGGTTGGGATATAGACAGAGACAGGAACACAAAACACCACATGTGCTGCACAAGACAGGACAGGCATGTGACAAATTCATTCCATCAAGACTGGGAAGTTTTGCATGTAAAAAATCAAACCAAAATGGAAGATCCAGCCAAGGGATAAAGGACATGTAAAGTGAACCTCAAATTTATGCAAAAGAAACACAGAAAAGAGCAAAAACGGCTTAAGAGGGATTTCCATAGCTAACATTACAGGTATGAGATTGTTTCTATTACATACTCTTATTTAAGTAAATACTTTATATATTTTTTTCTTTTAAAATGATCTTAATTATCAATTATATCTTAATTAATTATTATTATTATTTTTTTTTTTTAATTCAAATATTATTAAAAACTCTTAAAAAATGGTTCTTTATTGACATTGATGGTTCCATGAAGAACCTTCCATGCATCCATGTAGTCTTTCAATTGCACTAAAGGTTTTTTTATAGTGGAAAAAGGTTATTTAGATTATTAAAATATTCTTGATTCTTGAGAAAAAAAGGTTTCTTTTATTCTTCTTTTGCATTACTGCGGAAACAGCGTTTTAGAACCTTTAATTTTACGAGTGAATGGATGAGAGTAGGAATATTATTTCTTTATTTTACATAGTCACATGTATTTCTAGCGCTTTATACAATATATCAAAGTAATCTATTATGAAACTAAATCAATTTCAGCTGTATTTATCATCCAGTTTCACATGAACAGAGTCTGATGGAACAACCTACTTTGTAATGTATGTTTTCAGGTGAAAGTATTCAGAAATGGATCTGAGAATCGCTCTAGTCCTGTTTTTAATATGCGAGTATATGCACATGATTATACTAAAGCAGAATAAAAAATTGTATGTATATTTTATGTATTTTTATGAATAACCCATAAAACCTTTCATTTTTATGGTTCATGTACTTGGTCATAGAAAGTCTTCCTCTTTGTGAATCAATCCAAGATGTTTGATGAGGCTCAGCGATACTGCCAAGACGATTACATTGATCTGGTAACTCTCTCGGATCCGGGCAGACACAGAGGAGCTGTATGCACTGGGAATCTTCACTTATACTGAATCCTGGATTGGACTGACGGAAACAGGCTGTAAGCAGTGGCACTGGGCTCTGGCCGATGAAAAGCTTTACAAGGATGTGTCCGACCCTCGTACACAAGCAGCCATCTTGGCGGAGGTCAGTGTCATTCACCAACAAAGCGATTTACTTCAGGTCTTTTTGTATGTTTATCCCACTTCTGACAAACATGAAGCAGAAGCTGGAGGAGCGGGGAATGGCATACGACACTGTGGTGGCAAACAAAATTCTATCACTGAATAAGAGACAAACATTTCCAATTGTCTTTGATGAGGTTTATTTTCTTGCAAGAAAAGGTTTTCTTATGAATTGTATCCTTGAGTGGAGGCCCTCCTTCATCCTTTATAGTCTTGACTCCAGAATGTTATCTTTCTAGGCCAATGATGGTATGTTCATGTGGAGGCCCTCCTGCCACGTACCAACACTCTTTACCATTCAAATACAATTCCCTATTAGAATAAGGTTTGTGTGTCATATGATGGTCACACACATCTTAAAGATAACATTTCTTCCACAATTCCCCCCTTCCCAGACCCTCAGTCACCACAGTATAAACAAGAAAATAGTATAGATGTTCAGAATAGGAAAAACGTATCTTAACTCAATTAATACTTTTCACTGTAACTTCCGCTGGTCGTATCATCATAAAATTTCTTTGGTTTTCGACATACATCATCACATTGATCCTAATAATTAGACATTCAAAGCATTCGATATGAAACTGCTTTTCACTATTATCTCCACTAAAGCTGGAAAAACATAGCATTACACACGGCATGCACATCAACACCAAAACTCCTATCACTATCAGCACTGTATGTCATGTCCAATATTCCCACTCTCCCCAGTGGTTGGTGAACCATTCAAACCAGTGAGTTATCACTTCTGGGTGGCTCTTTTACAGCCATTCTCATGTGCTCAATGATATGTTGTCTGTATAGTCTGGAAAGTAAAAACAACATGATATATCCCAACATTTTACACACTCCTCCTTTCTCAGCAGTTACCATGTCTAACAGTAATCTATTCTGTATAACAGCATCTCTGATGTGTCTCATTTCATCATTAACCATTCTCAGTGCTGTTTGCTGTCTCCAACACAGTAGAGCTCACACGAAAAATAAAATAATAGAACATTAAATAAAACATAAATTAACATAAACCTAAATTTTGTAAAATACTCACTAGCCTTGTTACTACACCAAAATTGTTATAATTTGAACAAGAACAGTCAGATTTTCGTAATACCCTAATAACTTCATGAATCTCCTAGTTTGATGTCGTGCAGTGGTGTATCAGCTGCTTTTCCTCGAGCTGCTCACCTAAACATAAATGTTAGATAGAGAAGACATTTCTTTACAACATGTCATGTTCACACACCTCGGTTGATGGCACTCGTTGTTTAACCCCTTCCATTCCCATAAATGGGTTTTCCAAACAATATCCAAAGCAAACCTTTTTTTTTATGCTTTTTTTAAAAGTTATCATCCCCCCTTTTGATGCATGGTCCAACCTGTGCATCATTTATCATAGTGTTTGAAGAAATGTTTCGGTAAACAAGGTTTGCCATCAACACTAAACCTAACGCTTCTTTAATACAGCAGCCAGAGTTCCTTCTCTGTGTCTTAATCAGAAGACTAATGCTCTGTAACGAGTCAGAAAAATAACTTTCAGATAACATTACTCATAATCTCCTTCGGTTGGGTGGCAGCAGTTTTTCAGCTGCGTCTGCCATTTCCTATAGAAATAAAATATTTTTTGTTAGTATGTGTAACTAGCCAATATTTATCAGTGTTTGTTAATGTAAAACCCCTGCAAATATTTAACAGTTCTGCTCATTCAACTCATAAATGCAAAAAGTCTCCTATCGATCAGACATGAAACTGAACCGGTGACTGAAGCATCACGAGTCGTAACCCCAGCTGACACACGCGCGTTCTGAGAACATTTCCATGAAAACGTAATGTTCTCTGAACATTCAAAACATCCAGTTTAAAAAAAAAAAGCGTTTTTGGTTATGCAAATGTTAAGGGAACATTCCATTTGATAATTCTTCAGACATTATATGAATGTTACTTTTGAATGTTCTCTGAATGTTCTGAAACAAGTAGTAACATTTAAAAAATGCTAGACGAACATCCAACTAAAATGTTTCAGAATAAAAGCTCTCTGTTAGTGGTGTTTAAATAGCCTAATGTTTTTGTGGGGACATTATTATAGACCAGATAACTTTGAACAATCATTCTATTAATGCTAGTGGAAGAACGTTTGTTCAGAGAATCTTGCCAAAACGTTTGAAAAATTTCTGAGAATGCTGGTGTTTATATTCTGCTTTCCTGGAGCTCTGACTACTGCGTTTCATTTGTGTTTCTTTGTCTTGTGTTCAGATAATTAATAACCATTTATTCACATGCAAATAGAACAAGTTTAAGCTTTGTACATTTTCCTAAACGATTTTGCATGCAAAAAAAAAAAAAAAAAAAAAACTTTACATATTTTTAAAATGTATCTTAATTTCAAAATATCATTGTAAATCAGAAAATATAATTATAAAACAAGATTATATTATTACAATTCCAGTATTTTCTCTGTCTGGTACAGAAACCAATCCCTGTTTGATCTGAATCGGGTCTCTCAGAAATGAAACTCTCAGTCCGACTCCAGCCCTTGTGACGTCACACCGGGAGAAAGTATATCAATCTCCTTCAGGAATCGGACTGTGAAACCACTCCATCATCAACGCTGCCGATCCAGAACGTACGGATTTCACAGGACAGGTTAGTGCGGTTCATTTTTAATAAAAACAAATATGACAGCAAATATTAGTGACAACAGTTGCTGATTACAAAACTTTTGAGTGTCAAAACAAAACCATAAAATAAACATGCCTTTATTAATAATAACAAACTGTTAAGCCAGTTTTACTAATTAAATTTCCTTAAATAAATATACAATAGAGAAACTTCGTCCTCTGATTGTTTGTTGTTCCATGTCTTGAATTGCAGAAGGTTTTACATGTTTTTAATGTGTTCAAAATGAAAATCAATGGTTGACTTAACTGACATGTAAAAGACTTCCAGATGGCCCTCGGTCATTGCTGTCTGTCAGGAAACTCTGAAGCTGCGAGACTTTTACAGCAATGTTCCTCTAGGCTCCATGACGTCAATCTTTGTCATTTTTCACATTTTTGTTTTTTTGTCCCAACATTACAGAGCAATATAGTACATATTTATAAGGGCTTCTCTGTGAGATGATGGAGGTCATCGAGTGCTGGCTGTTGTTATTGGGTAACGTAAGACTTTCATTAATAACAGTAAATAAAAAGACCTGTTCACACCAAGGACGATAATTATAACGACGATAGTTTTTTTTTTAAAAATCGTTTGAAATATAAAAGAATAGCAGAGTCTGCACCACAACTGTGACAGCACATAGAAACCATATCTTTGGACTCACATTCAGAACGATTTTTTTTAGTTGATGAATGATAAAAACATTGACAGCCAATCAGAATCCATCGTGCTGTAACGAGCTTGAACATTTAAAGTGACAGATGACAAAATCGCAGCATGCTTAGAGTAAACAGTACGATATTGTTATCTGTATAGTTATCGTTCTTGGGGTGAATGGGTCTTAAAGGGATAGTTCACCCAAAATTTTTAATTATGTTGAAAACAAAAGAAGATATTTTGAAGAATGACGGTAACCAAACAGTTGATGGGCCCCATTGACTTCCATAGGATTTCTTTCCATACTAAAATCATCAGATCTGTATGGTGTTCCTGAAGATATGAAAGTTTTATAAACTATAGGCTAATTAAAATGAGTTCATTCAATCAGTTTTATAAATAATTTACCTGTGCGTATAAATTATTTTTTTATTATAATAATAATAAAATAAAAAAAATCACTATTTACACCCATCAAGTATTTCAGTTTGTTGTAGCCCTACTTTGCACATTGTACTTTGACTTTTGTGCACCAGTGCATGGTTCATTACTCATTCACTGCTTTACAAAACAAACCTAATGTCATCTGGATGCTCATTTGCCTCTTTACATCTGATTGTTTATTATATTATTGCTCTGTTATCTTTTGCACATGCAGGGCTGTTTTCTGTTCAGGAACAGGCAGATTGCACTAAAGGTAGAGCAACTTTTCGCAGCAAAATTGAGGTTTTCAAATACACACACAAATTGAACAGCATCGAAATAAGCTTTTTGAATAATTTTTTTTTAATAATTTCACCTTAAGATCCACTGGAATTTAAAGCTATTTTTTATTGAAAGTTCCCTGACTGTCTCCACATCAAATAAATTTGCCTTTTCCAGTGAATCTTGCACAAAGAGGAACTGCCACACAGTCGACAACAAGCGGTGCTAAGTCCGCGGACCGCGCCATCGATGGCGGGAAGGACTTCTCTACATCTTCTAGTACTTGTGCTGCAACCAATAGGGAGCAAGACCCGTGGTGGAGGCTGGATCTCCAATCAGCGCTTCTACCAAACATTGTGGTTGTCACTTACAGAGACGACAGCTTTCCAGGAATAATGAGACCAATCCATGTTCTTTTTGGAAACTCTCTGCAGATCTATGGAGATCCCAAGTGAGGCGCTTCAGATGTTACACTTTATTTAGATGGTCCACTTTCTACTAAATACTGAGTTATGGCATGAAACTCTAGATGGCGCAGTGATTGGTTGCTGTTGCATCAGCATGCTTTCAGAAACCCTCCACCTTCCCTAGCTCCACCTGTATATAAGTAACTTTCCAACTACATGTCAACTAACTCTCATTAGAGTATTAGTAGACTATAAGGTTAGGGTTATGACTAGTTGAAAAGATGACATGTACTTGCAAAGTTACTTATAGTCAGTAGAATATTTAAAGTGGATTAATCACAAATGCATGAATGAATTCAAATTACCATGAGAGAAACATTGCACAGGAGTAAAAATTAAACTAAACATGTAATTTACTTGAGGTTCTGACATAATATTACTTACTACAGTCTGTTAACAAATGTTTAATTTTGATTTTTAAAAAAAATTGGTTTGTATTAATAATTCAGTGACTCGCGTGTAAAGACGCAGGCTGCGTCTGAAATCGCATACTATCATGAGTAGGTACAGTACTTATTTAAATTGCAAGTGCTAAAGAATGTGTATGAATGTAGTCATACATCCGCCATGATGGCATTATCATGTGACCTACCAGCGTCAGTCGCTTCACTGCCATTCATAAATCACTATAGTATAGTAAAGTGTCCGTTGTATGCACACTTCAGGATCTCAGCGGAAGTAGTAGTTTTTCGCCTGTGCTATATAGAAGGGAAGTATGCAATTTTTGGAAACACAATTGAGCAAAAACTAGATATTTACAACCTTTAATTTCTTAAAGGAAACATTGTTAAAAAAGCCTAAATCTAATTCAATTAATTTATACTGGTAACTAGTGTGAAGGAAAAGATCAATGGTAATATTGATTGTGTGTGTGTGTGGTCCTGTAGATGTACCGTGATCTCAAGTGATCAAGCAGCCTTTACCATCACCTACTCTTGCGGTACAGTGGAGGGTCGGTACGTCACGATTCGTGCATGGTGGGCCAGTCTGTCGGTGTGTGAGGTGGAGGTATATGAGACAGGTGATCACAAACAAATCACATTTATGTTTCTGTGCAGATATACCTGTTGAAGGCTTGTGAGTGTTTGATATAAAGGCTTCTGCGTAGATCAGGGGTGCAAAACCTCAGAGCCCTGCAGAGTTTAGTTCCCACACTGGTCCAACACACACACCTGTAGTTTTCAAATGAACCTGAAGGACTTGATGAGCTGGATCACAGCCCTGGCGTAGAAGCTTGTAACTGTGGTTACATATTTAAACAAAAAAATGCAATATAAAAAACGTAAATGGAAGATTTATAAGGTGCAGGAAAATCATCAGCAAGGTCATCAAGTTTTCAAGTTTTTGCGTCACATTTACCATTTAGCAAAATTTTGCGTAATCTGGTCATTCGAACAGGAATCTGAGTGAGGGCGAAACAATTCTCCATGGAGATTTTGCTCTTGTTAAAGTTGGTGATGCGAATTTTCCACAATGACAAATTCTGATTCGGTTGAAAGCAGAGGCTGACCGATAGTGGATTTTACTGATAACGATAACTTGGACCACGCTGGCCGATTACTGATTAATCAACCTATCATTTTTAAAATGGATATTGGATCATACATAAAACATATAATAGTGTTGAACTTTAATACAAAAAAAAAAAAAAAGTACTGAACCATGAAAATGTAAAATGTATTGTACTTTTTAAATATAAATATGAATTATACCTTGATCATTCATGTTAGTTCATAGTGCAGTAACTAATGTTAAGAGATACAACTTTAAAATGTAAAAAATGTTTTAGTAAATGTTGAAATGAACAATAAAAAATACTTGTATTAACCTTAATGTTACAGATGGACTGTTACCATTTCATATAAATTCAAACAGTAATGCTCACAGATGGCCATCTTTAAATATCTACACAAAGGCCATAGCATTGCAATTAGACACATATGTATATTGTGTGTATACTCTCACACGTCATTTACTTCTATTTTAGAACACTTGATTATCTAATGAAAATATCAAATTATGTATTATGTTGATGATAAAAAAAGAACGGAAATTGGATGCGTTTCTGATTTGTTTCTGTCGGCTATATGAGCATTCGCTTTTTCACGTCACTAGCTTTAAATATGCAACTTCTCTGCATAACGAATGCATAAAAGCGACGGTAGATGGTATCAATTGTGACATTAAAACATTTGGGTCAGGTTTACATGTGTTTTTGTCACATTGTTTTAACCGCTTGAGATACTAATGTTAGTGTCCTCTCAGCCTCTACAGGACATTAGGGAAATTTCGTGTGCAAAAATGTCCAACGTTAGTAGCGTCAATAGCAATTTGCTGATTAATCTGCACCGATAACAGTCAACAAAATAATTACTTTATAATGATATGAAAACACATACGGTAGTGTACTGTATACATACTGTTTCATTATCAGTTTTAAATCCGCATCTGAAGTGTCCCGCTCTATGCAGCCGCAGCCTCACGTGTCAAAACAAACTCCACGAGGCGTCAGTGATAGTTTTTATTTGGCCTCTAGTGGGCGCTCTTGCTCTGTAATAACAGCGCACACTTCTCAGCCGCTCCAGCAACGGACGCAACACGTAATAACTATCGGTATGGACTTTTGCCAATAACCAGGCCCGGGGTGGGTAATCAGGAGAATCGGGAGAATTCCCGGTGGGCCACTTCAATTTTTTCCACATTTGTCACGTTAGTTACATTAGGCTACACACGTTCCGCATTCTGACACCGCAGCGCACAGCCTCTGCATGGGTTGTACCCTGGGCCGGCCCTACCGAAACGGTACGCGTCAGGGAGGATGGATGGGAGGAAGAGGCCAGGAGGGGCTGAAAAAGCCAGGTTGAAAGAAAGGCACTGGAGGAGGATGCTGCCAAATGTGCCAAGCTTACAGATTTATTTTCAAAGAGGACAAACACAAGTGGCAACAGGTAAAGAGAGATAGGCCTAGTAATGATTAGCATTAGCAACACTGCAACGTAATTATTCAGCTAATACCGTTGTAGCGTTGTCAACCTATTCACAAGCAAAATATAAAATTTAATTAAAATATTAGCCTTTTTGTATCGCCCAATACATGGCGATTCATAGACTTTGCAAATATTATGCAATTTAATATTGATAACAAAACTCAAGCTTGATCTGTGTATGCAGTAAAATGACCTCTTAATTATTTTTTGTAGCTTCTGAGCAGCAGACAACCCAGTCCCCCGCTGAAAATGAGGAGGCCATGATGACTACAGGGACAGGTAGAGAGGATACCAGAGTAAACAATATGAATTAAAGTTATTTAACCCTCAGGTTGTGTTCAAAGAAAATAGCTTATAAATCACTTGTTATGCTATATAATCACCCAATATTGGATTCAATCTTCAACAAATTTGTAAATATTACCTAAAATATGAAAAAAATGGCACTGTTGATCACACTAGTCTACTTTAATTTTTCACCAGGAAATTTGTTTTGAAAAACTTTTATTTTGTACAAAATGGCACATAGTCACACTTGTGGTGTTCCCGGTCAAAAATGACCGGCCTACAAAAAATAGCTTATAAATCTCTCATTATACTATATTATCACCCAATATTAGATTCAATCTTTTTGTCAACTTGTTTTCTTTCAATTAGGACTCGTACTCGTACCTTAATTAGAATTTTTTAATATAGGTTTTAGTCAATAATCATAATAAAGATTAAGTATGTGTGACTGATACTTGTGTTTGTTTGATGCAGTTATTTCTTTAGATTATATAAAACGATCGTTCATGAAGCTAGCGTTTAACTCCAGCGCCGATCTGACCGACCCGACAGTAACGGATCAAGTGCTTAAAGAGATGAGAGTGTGATCTGAGTCTCTTATCCTGTTCTGATGCATCAATATGATATTAATGAGTGTTCACTGCAGTTGACGTCAGCGCTGGCTGTGAGAGGAATCACCAATGTGACGCTGAGCTGGTCTCAAACTCCTGAAGAAGTGATCGAAAACGGTGAGTGAATCCAGGAGAACCGCTGTAAAATCCTTCCGTGATGTGCTTAATGATGAGGAACACCTGAAGCTCTGTGATTTTCACTTTTAGATTCACACTGAAGCAGATCTCTGGAGACTCTCAGAGGAGGAGTGATCTTCCATATATTCATCATTCATGCACCTCAGTTATTCATACAGTTACTGCAAGATGCCAGAATAAACATGCTGTTTTTATCAACCCTCTGAAACATGAATGATTACACCAGGAAAGAAAAGGAATATAATGTAATAATTAAATAAATATAAACATTAAGCTTTTCTCTCCTCAAAATTATGTGTTTTGATGTTATTGGAAAAAATAGCTTGTTTATAAAAAAAGATTTATAAAAATAAATATGAATATTTATGTAACGCATTTTTTTAAATATATAATATAACACTTTTTATATATATATTCATTCTTGAACAGACATTTTGATTTTATGTTGTCATAAATAAATACAAAAAACAAGAAAGCAGTGATATAGAATTATGAGTAAAGATGTAACATCACAAACTGAAATGAAAAAAAAAAAAATGAAAAATATTTTAAAGACCTGCCAATAGTATACATTATGCATCAGAGGGTTTAATAGGGCTTAAACAAAGATAAAGTAACATTTTCTGTATATATAGGCCTTAGTGTGTTTTTCATTATATATTTGTCTGGTAGTGTGGCAAGACTCTTCTTTTTGCTTACTATCACACTTGTATCAGGCATTTGTCATTATCCTTATAAATAGCTCATGCAGTCACTCAACTGTGTAATTATGTGTTTTATGGATAGAGTTTAGTTCTTATAGTTGCAGAAAGAGTCCTTCAGGAATGTCTTTTCTGTAGTCAACACACATTGTGAAATCCAACAGTTGTTCTAACACTTTTTAGTTAACTTTCCTTAATGTCTTGACTTAATTGTACAGATCTAGTAATCTACTATTCACATACTATGCCTTGTTTACTCAGAAAAGCCAAGTTAAGATTAATTGATTGGTTTGAGTACATTTGTGTCAAGCAAAAAAATAAAGTTCTTAATAGACTTTTCACTCATTTCCTCCACTTCTGCAGTTATCTTTCTCTGTTTGCATTAACTCATTTTTCCAAAGTCATCTTGAATGTTAAATAACATCATATAAGCTGACTTCATAAATGTTATTTTCCCTAAAGGTTTTAGTTTGAACTCGCCATTATGGTGATCAGTGTCTCTTTGGTTGGGCACTTGAAACTTCATTTCTATTATTGTAATTCTCTTTCTATTGATGCAGTGATGCAACAAGAAATCAGTTGTTTGGTTTCAAAGGAAGGGAACTAATAAATAGTTTGCTTTTAAAAGGTGACCTAACTTCCAACTAAATCGTTAACTAGTCTATTTTTCATGTTTATTGCCAACTCTTATGTCATAAACACTGTGTGAAACTTTGAATTGGGTCGATATAATCCCTCTATATTTGTGACAATATCATGCAAATGTTCATGCTTGAGTCACACACAGACTTCAACATTCAGCATGAAAAACACAACAATGGTTGCAATTACATTTTATTTATCATTTATTCTTTTTTAGTTACTAGAACTCTTGTGTAAGTGAACTATACTAACTAAGCATTTGTCAGTACAACATACTATTCCTATTTCACTTTACTTGGTTTGTTTAAGCCAATCGGTTTGCATGCTTTTTTTTAAAGTAAGTCTATAACTAATTAGATTTTGCAGTGCAGTTACATTCATATATCGGGTGTTCAGGGTTAAAAAATGTGACAATCATGGTCATATTTTAGTTGTATGTACTGGATAAATATACAGTACAGTGTAGTAAAATCATTCTTGAACAGGATACACAATCCAAGTTAAATAAAAATATATGTATATTGTCAGCAGTTATCAATGAATGAAAATAATTTGAATGATCCTTCAGATGTACCACTATATTGATAAAATGACCAGGTGTTCATTGATAAAGTGAAACTATAATTCCCATACATGTACACGGAGAAGTTTAGCTAATTACTTATGCATATATATATATATATATGCATAATTATATGAATCTAATTCATCTAATTATATGAACCATGTCAGGATAATGAATTTAAAGCAGGAACAATTACATAAATCAATTGAAGAATAAAAAAAAAAAAAATCTGCTTGAAAGATTCAGTCTGTGTATCCAGATTAATGTTTATCAGCACAAAACCTGTAAATAAAACATAAATACTGATTAAATCTTATATACAGTAGTTTATCTCTGTGATCATGAAATTATTTAGTGTTTGAGTAGTCCATTTGCATAAATGCTGATATATATTTAATACTTTTTTTTTAACATTATGTTTATAATCATTAACATGAACTAAATCTATTGATCATGTGCATGATACATACGGCATTTTTAAAATATGTTTTCTATGTAAAAAATATTTACATTGTCCAACATATTATGCATTGACATAAAATGTATTTTAAGATAGGAAATGTATTGTCTTGCCCATCAAAGTTTGGCATTTAAATGCTTAAAAAGATTTTAAAGATTTGCTCAAGCTTTGCATATATTTAGCAAGTTTATAGTTTTTGTTGTTGTCTATGTAGGAAAATAAGAAGACATGTGTACACATATTTTCAGAAATAAAGCTGCTCTTTACTAAAGTAAAAAGTGTGACAGGTTTACCTTGTTGGTTCTTTCGCCTTGTGGGTCACTTCCTGGTACGGGAGTCTCGTCCAGGACAGTTTAACGTCAGAAACCAAACTCAACCCCAGAGCGGACTGCAGCTAAAACACACCAAAATCAGGTTTTGTTCAGCGTTTCAGGAACCAGACTGACATCAGCACCAGACGAAAACAAAAAAAATGTCTATCGGACTTGACAAAGACTGAGTGGAAATTTGATTTTTAGTTTTGTTCATTGTTGCACATTCAATTCAATTCAATTCACATTTATTTGGATAGCACATTTTCACAATACACATCATTTCAAAGCAGCTTTACAGAAAGTGCACGAGTCCATATGACAATTTAGAGTGTTCTGTTATCAGTGGTAACTGTCTAAGTTATGTATTTCAGAAATGTACATATACAAAGTCATAGTAGTCTAAAAATGTATTAATTTATATTTATATTTATACAATAATTTAATGCAGAAACAATGAGCATCAACAACAACAACAACAACAGGAAGTGTCATCATCATTTCTTAAACTGAGACTATATTTGATTTTCTCTCTAACTCTTCAATCTGCTTGTTTTCTTACCTGATGGAGAAATGTGTTGTTCACTGCAGCTTTATCAACACTGGAGGCTAATTCCATCCTCAGAAATGTTTTTTTCCTATAAGCTGAAAAACGCAAAATAACAACACTGGTTTAAATCAAAAAGATTCTGTGGTGAAGTAAATACTACAGAAAAAAATAAATAATAATTTCTACCTGAATTAAGTTAGTTCAAGCAAGAATTTAAAAACAAAGTCAATTCTATATTAGTACTTGATTTAAGCCCAGAGTTAATTGTTAACGTTATAAAATTAAGTAAAATCTTCTCAACTCTCTGATACTGTAGGTTGATTTTTGAGTTGACTAAACTTAAAATTAAGGCAGCACGAATAATTACTTTTTTTAAGTTGAAACAGCAATTTTTTTACAGTGTGAATTGCACTTATTGAGTCATCAATAATTTTAAGTTTAAGTTTAGTCAACTTGAAATGTGAAATTGTAATAAGTGACAACTTGGATTTTTGAGCTGACTAAACTTTAAATTTCAAGGCAAAACAAACACTATTTTTTTTTTTTTTTTTTTTTTTTTAATTTACAGTGCATTTTTATTCCTCAAAGTGGCGATGTCCGATACACAAATAATACACAACATCATCAGCCAAAGTTGAAATGCTGAGCAGGGCAAGTATTTTATCGCAATCAAATATTAGTGTCACTGTCACTTGATGTTGGGTCTGGTGAAGAATATTAGCCAGATGCTGAATACTGGGGGAATGAGCTCTGACAAGGATGGTGATGATGGGAAAAAACATCTGCTCAAATTAAACCCTTAAAATATCAGGAGAGTTTTATACTATTGCGGCAGTTAGAGATCCACCCGAGTCGCTAAAGACCCAAATATATGTAATAATGATTGCCGAAACACATAGTGTAGAATTAGGTCATAATTGACCTGTCCCATAAACCTCCACCTCACACAGCGTGAGATAAGATCTGGTGACGAAGCTGTCAGCGATCAAAATAATAAATTATAAATGTAATGAATTATTATTATTATTATTAAATGTAGCCCTTTTCAAATGTAGTTTTATACTATTGCGGCAGTGAGAGATCCATCCGTGTTAGATATACATCCGAGTCGCTAGAGACCCGAATATGTAATAAGGATTACCGAAACATTAATGCATTTAAGGGTTAAAAGTGTACAATTAGTTCAGAATTGACCTGTTCCATAAACCTCCACCTCACACAGCGTGAGATAAGTGCTGATTTTAGGAAGGAACATGTTGATGTAACGGCCGCCCATTCCACCGCACAAGAAACTGACAGTGCCACCTAATGGAACGGGCGAAGAAACAACAGCACATCTGGAGAGAGAGAGAGAGAGAGAGAGAGAGAGAGAGAGAGAGAGAGAGAGAGAGAGAGAGAGAGAGAGAGAGAGAGAGAGAGAGAGAGAGAGAGAGAGAGAGAGAGAGAGAGAGAGAGAGAGAGAGAGAGAGAGAAACCACAAGACATCAGGTGACCTGCTCAAATCCCGATCGATCTGAGGACACGCACAGCGAGTAACTTCACCTGGGATTGTCGTTGCCGTTGTTTTCCAGGGAGTTTCCGATGCGGATCTCTACTCCAGTCATGCGCTCCGCATAGCCGTCTGCTCTGTTGGTGATGGTCACCCTGTTAATGTAGTAATAATCCAGCAGGTCCAGCCTCCACCACGAGCTGAGCTGGTCTAATGTTACGGAGCAGGACGAGGCTTCACCTGGAGCGTATCTGATGCCGTCGATGGCGTTTCCGGCACCCCAGCGTGCTCCATATATGCTCGACTGCTCAGCTTTTCCTTTCAATGCCAAATTCTCTAGAAGAGATTTATTCAAAAAGATACAGAGGGCCAAGAAGAAATAAGACTATAATGTGCGAAGTTTCAATATACCTTTGGCAACACTTTAAAATAAGATTCCATTAGTTAACGACATGAGTTGACAATGATGACTACTTTTAAAGCATTTATTAATTTAACAGTTGGTTTATTATTAAAGTCACAATTTCTATTGTAAAGGTGCTCTAAGCGATGTTGGGTGACGTCATTTCTTGTTGACGTTCTAAGTATTGTCAAAGAAAACGGAGACAAACAGTCATGAACCATTTAGAAAAACCAAACTGGATCAACACACCTGTCCAGCAGAAACAGAGCCTCCTGAATGTCGAATCGGAAGCCCTTCTGCCGGCGGAGTTCTCGCCTCCTTTTGAAAGCTTTTCCGATGTAAATTCGGGACTTTGCGCATTCCTTCTCCTTTTCCCTATTCTTTGTTATTTGTTAATCGGAACATCGTCTCTTTGGTCGTGTGTCGGCCATATCAAAATTCTCAAGAGTATAAATTTTGAACGTTAGTCATTGTGGTTGTCTAGGACATCTCTACTCTAGCTAACTTCCCTCTTCATGCTTCTCTCTCCTCCACCCCCCACACCCCTCTTCATGTGCACGCGCACTAACCCCCACCCCCACCCCCACCCCCACCCCCACCCCCACCCCCAAATCATTCTTGTCTGTTATTGGTTGGAACACTGTTTGTTATGTTTCATGGTCCAGGCTGGGCCAGTTTGTTTTTCTTGCCGTTTGTGGAGCCTGGGCTGTCTACAGAGACCGCGCTTCTTTACAGTGTGTTCAGGGGACAGACAGCTAGCGGATAGTGAGGAGATGTTTGCTGTGTGTGACAAAAAAATGCTTCGGCCTAAAAAACATGTGACATCGCTTAGAGCACCTATAATATTAATTAATGCATCTGAGCTGACATGAATGAACAGTTGTATTTGTATTAACTACTGTAACAAATGTATTGCCTGCTTAATGCATTAACTAAAGTGTTCCCAAAACGTTTTTACCTTCCAAGTTTTCTGAGCTGCCCTGAATGGAAAAGACACCTGTTGCAAAAAACAAATATTTCTAAGAAGTTGATTAATGTTGCATTTGATTCTTTGAATATTTGCATAAAGAATTGCTGAACAGTATCTATAATTTCAGTATCATCTGACTGATGCATGTCATTTATACTCACCAAAAAGTAAAAACAGGTAACCGAGTCCCTCCATCTTGTTTTTAAAGATGCAGGTTACTGGAATAAAAGGACATCTTCAGTAAGGACATCATATATTGCAATAATTGAAGTTATAGGCGAGATTCTGCATGTGAGAATGACATACTGCACCTGTGATGGTCAGATATGAAGAGTTTCTCCGTCTTCCCTCTTTATATTCGTCTTTCTCTCTTCGCAGCTTCAGTCTCCACCCTTATGAGATCCTCTCTGGCCGTTTGCTGAATATATTTCACACGTCATTGGACCTCCAGAATTGCTTTTCTCTGCTCACCTTCACCTCTCACGTCAAAACTGATTTACAAAACAAATCTGCCAAAATTTATTGAGATTGAGATTGAGAATCTCAGGCGTCAGAAGAGAACAAAATGGCCGGTACTTCAGATTCATTTTCATACAGTTTTTCTTTCCAGGCTTGTCTACATCCATCTAAATGACCGATATATACAAGTAAAAGTGAACATTTACATCTCATAAGAAAACACAGCATGGTTACGATGATTCAAATGATGTCAGATTATTCCAAAATTTGAGAGATTTAGTCAGTCGAAACGGTTTTGATCTAATTTGATCTAATTTTGTGTCTCAGGAAAATAGTGATCTATGACATTGTATTGAATGTAATTGACACTGTTCCCAAATGAAGCTAGACGACGACGACGACGACGACGACGACTCAATAACAAGAGTATTTATTCCAAACACGATAACAGTGTGCACTAGACACAAACAATACCGGACACTGAACTGATGAAAAGCAGGAACTTAAATACACAGACGATTAACACAAATGACGAACAGCTGGGGTGAATGTGGTTAGTGTCCATGGTGACTGATCGGTGGCGGGAAACACAGACAAAGAAACACGTGACGAATGAAAACAAACTAAAAGTCCATGAATTGGCAAAATACAGATATGGCCAATTATCAGCCAATCAGTATTTTGCCTGTTGTTTCTAAAATAGTCGAAAAATGGGTGGCTAAATTACTAATCCAACATCTCAATAAAAGCAATAATTCACTTCACCCTATGCAATTTGGATTCAGGGCCCATCACTCAACAGAAACAGCCAACTGTTTGTTTTTGGAAAAGGTTAAAGGTTACCTAGATAAGAGTTCTTATGTTGGTGCTGTCTTCCTAGACCTAAAGTGAGCTTTTGATACTGTTAATCACAAAGTTCTTTTATCTAAATTAACATATTTTAATTTCTCTGAGCAAGCTCTCAACTGGATAAAATCATACTTGTCCTGTAGAAAGCAATGTGTTCGTATGAATGATTCAAAGTCCCCATTCTGTGAATGTCCAGTAGGGGTCCCCCAAGGCTCCATACTTGGTCCAATCTTGTTTACATTGTATATAAATGACCTGCCAGAGGCATGCAAAAATGTTGATGTTCAGATGTATGCAGATGATGCTGTAATCTTTACACATGATAAGAACTACCAAGAGATAGCATCCACACTTACATCTGCAATGGCTCACATTGATGACTGGCTCACTAGTCTGTATCAGAGCATGTGAGCGGAGTGGAGCGGTGAGAATCTCCGCTCATCGCTCACGGAACTGTTCACCCCTCCGCTCCCCCGCTCAAAGCTACATCAGGCCGCTCCGCTCATTATCGCTCAGCGCTCAACGAGGTTTGCTTCGCGCTCCACTCAAATCGCCCCCCGCTCGCTCCAAAAAAGGAAAAAAATCTACATGTATATCACTTTTAGCTTAGACCACAGCCTTACCTCCTAAAGAACTAATGAGTAACAACAACATTTTTCAAATAGAAATGTTTTATTTCAAATTGCAGGCCTATGTAAGAAGGAATATAGCCTACACAAAAAGTCCTGTAAAATTAAACGAATAAATGGGCCTAATAATCTAAATAAAAATTATATAAACAAAAATATGATACATTTTTTAAAAGTAAATTAACTATAAGGCCAGAATTTTGATAAGTGAACTTTTGCGCAACGCACACGATTAAAATTAAAATTGGCTTCCATACACACAAACTGCCGTAAAATTAAACAAATAAACGGGCCTAATAATATAAATATTATTATGGACGACACAAATTCGGCTAAATAAAACGAACTAGGTCTACTTGAATGAAAAAACGAATTTGTTTGAATATTAGCCTACGCTATATTTAATTTACACTTTGTTACAAGTTACCGTATTCAATTTGCTGCTTTTGTTTTCTTCCCAGCGTGTTCGCCTAGCTCACGTTCATGTTTTCGAGAGATGTGTCTTTTGAGATTCCAAAATGAATCTTTGCTGACTGAAACGATGTCTCCACATTCGTTTTCTTGTACCACATTATCATTGTTAGTTAGTTATATTAATAGTAGGCTACACCTGACCTGTATGACTTCTCATTTTCCTTTTTGAAGTAGCCTACTTATTGAACTCCATTATTGAGCCGAGTTTTGACTGAAAATAGTCTACTGCTGATGACTGTGCAAGACAGATGGATCCTGGTTTAGGTTTGACTGAGCATGCTTCAGACTCGTGGTGTGAGCGGAGCGAAACTGGAGCGAAATTGGAGCGGGAAATAAGGCGACGCTCCGTCCTTTTAAAAATGCCGCTCTGCGCTCTGTCCAAGATCCGCCCGCTCCCGCTCCCCGCTCGCTCCCGCTCCACTCCGCTCACATGCTCTGGAGTGTATGGCGTTCACTAAACAAAATATGAAGGTGTCACATCCAAATGTGTTCTTTAGAGGACAGGAGCTTGATATTGTTAATGAATTCAAGTATTTAGGAGTCATATATGACTCCACCCTAACATTCAAACGTCACGTAAAAAAGGTGGCAAATAAAGTTAAATTTAATTTGCAGAATTTTAAACAAATTAGGTCATTTCTTGATACAAAAGCTGCCAAGTTGTTCTTACATACTATGATTTTTTCACATATTGAGTACTGTTTTACAAATTGGTCATTAACTAACATATCTACTCTTAAAAGCATTGAATCTCTATTTAAGAAAGCCATAAACATTTTTGATAAAAAGGCTTTGTCATTTCACCATTGCGAGATTTTAGAGAGACATCAATTTTTAATCTTTGACAATTTTAAACGTTTCAAGTATGCTTGTTTAGTATATAAAGTGTTTCATAATTCATAATTTTATGTTACCGGCCTAGGGACTGCAGATGAAAAGTAGTTATTTTTACTAATTCTGGCATATTTACATGGTGTATTTTCATACAACAATGTTCATGAATATGCATGGTCCCTATCAAATAAACCAATAAATAAATAAATTAAATATAAATCAAGCGTAGCATTAGTTCTGGCAGGTCACGCTAGTAAAGCTCGCATCAGCTGACTCTCAGCTGATCCACGTCTACCTACAGGAATACGACGCCTATCACTGTTTACATATATAAGCTCCTTCAGTATTACCAGCAGATTTTGTGTTTCTCAGGAGCTAATTAAATGGCGAAATTCGGCAGGCAAACCACATCATCTCACACAGAATTGTACAATCAGGAATTTAGCGAGAGGAATTCGTTCCCCACAAGGATTTCACCTCAGATTTATTTAAGTTTGTGAACTTGAACACGAGATTTGACGCATTGATCATAAGCCTCCTTGATTTGGAAGTGACCTCAGTCTGCATTGCTGCTTGCATCGCTGCTTATTGACAGAGGACTCAACGTGATTCACTCTCCATTCATCTCTGAAAGTCTTCAGGAATCTAAGCTAAGTTCCTTTTTAATGCTCATTTCTAAAAGCTATCAGGGTATTGGCAACATGCTTGTTGCTAATGCTATTCGTGTGCTTGGACTTATCTAGTCGTTTTCATTAAAATGCTCTTGCTAGGCTTACGCGATCATATTGGCAATGTGCGTTACTTATCTGTTGTCACTGGCTACTGCTCGCGTTGCACATGCCGTGCTTTTAGCACTATGCAGCACAGATTCAAGCAGCTTGCGGTGATAGTTAGGAAATAACAATTTATGGTGCAAACGAAATAATTTCTGCAGTGGCACAGCTCTAAAAAGACATTAAACAGTCACTATTCAGTTGAGTCAATTCAGCGTAGATCCTGCCGGGTATTGGACACGCTTGGTCTATCTAGTTCTCGGAAACACGGCATTCTTAAAGGCATACTATGCAGTTTCCGTTTTTGTCAAACAGCGACCCCTAGAGTCGCTGTGGAGTACTTGTATTTAACGTTACTGTCGTAAATACGTTTCTCGTTTGCTTTTCCTTGACTCTTCCGACTGTGCTTTCTTAGTTTTCTTCATTTTCTTCGTCGACTCTGCCATGATTCACGTCTGAAATGCGTGCTAGTGTCTTCCATAGAGGCTGCTTCATATGTTGTTGATGTATGTGACGTCGTGCCGTAAAGCAAGTCGTGATTCGGCGTGGCACCATCTCTCAAACCTGCATTGCTGGTTTTGCCAGCGGCGTCCCCCCTGTCTGTTATTCAACACTAACAACATCGTAGCTTGATGGTCCTGTGAAGGAGTGTGGAATCATGGGAGTCATCATCTTCACCTCCAAAGCCGATGGAATCAGTACGACGGGAGCAGAAATCATGTTCATGAATGAGGAAGCACACTGTATTCATTGCTTAGCTGAGCACTGCATCTGACTCAGAGCTACAGGGTTTATGCTTCCCCTGCCAAACTACACTGGTTTTAATACTAGTCCTATGGTTATACAAACATGCTGATTGAATCAGATTTTGTTGCCGCTAGTCTGAGCTATTGCTGTAGGGTGTATGCTTCCCTTGTTGCACATTCCGTGTAATCTTCCCCCAATAGATCCCATGCAATTGTTAAAACACGCTTGTTGCAATGTGTCCTTGCTTGCTTCAGCGGATGTGATGCTTCCCCCATAAGATTGGATCTGCAATGCTCAACATATGGCGCTAACATCAGGATGTATTAACCATTCTATCAGCCTCAGTTGTGTATGGTAGTGTATAAAAAAATAAAAATAAAAAAATCATATTTTCTTGCTTTCTAAATAAGTAAACTACAAGCAAGTATAACAAGGTTATGACATCATTGACAGGTGTCAGTGTACGCAGTTTTTGCAAACCTACATATTTGTACCTAAATATATCTAAGTATCAGAATCATAGCATTTCGGGTATTGGCAACATGCTCGTTTAGGTAATCCAGGTAAGGGCAACATACTTGTTGCTTAAGGCTTTCCGGTATTGTTGGTAACATGCTGTTGCTCAAGCTTTTCAGGTATTGGCAACATGCTTGTTTCCTTGGCTCACTCAGGTAACTGCAAAAGCATCCAGAATTGCGCTGTCAGTTGGGTTTGGGGGATATTGGCATATGGTTTTGTTTTGGGGGGTTATTGCTGCTCTCCCTGCTCTTATCTATGCTTAGGCTGTATGGATACGCAGGGAGTTCCCACCCAGAACAGAACCATTCTGCCAATCCAAATTGCATGCTAATTGTCAATCGTATTTGACGATAGTGGTCCTGACAGAACTGAACATAATGGTGACAGACATATTAATGTTTTTAGATTTTTGGAGTGAAAGTGATCGTTTTTATTTTAAAGTAAAAAAGATCAAATTAGACACTTGGGGTAAAATGGGCCACCCAGAATTGGCACAGAAGGCCCCAAATGGCATGTTATACTTGTGTTATTATTTTTAAATGTAATACTTAATGTAATTAATGGGGTTATTATTTAATATTTCCATGAATTAGATGCAAATTTCAGACATCTTTGCCTTCATTAAAACCAGGTTGGTTGAGTAAAATCATTAAATTTCCATTCATAGTGATGCTATTATGAAATATCTTCAACTAAAATAGGGGCAAATAAATAAGTAAATATTTAATATTTTTTTACCTTTCAGATTAATCTCTTTTACAGGGGTTCTGCTTTGTCGGTCATTGGTTATTACATTTTTATCAACTAAACTGTCAAAATAAAATTTTATATAGAATAGTTGATTAAGTATGTTACATTAATGACACATTAATCAATAACACACATATAAGTGAGCAGTTCATATGATAATTTGGAGACAGGGAATCAGGCGGTGACGAGAATGTCTGTGCTTACAGGACCGGAGGATGGTGGATGACAGAGTAAATAATGGACCGGATGCACACACCTCACTGGATGACAGGAATGCAGATCTGATGGACATTTACAGGAGAATGGAAGACTAGGAAGACGCTGGAGAAGAAACACAGGAGTGGCACAGGAGGAATTACAGGAGAAAACGCTGGAGACAGGTCGCTGAAATCGCTGGTGAAAACAAGGTCCACTTCATTCGGGAACGAGACCAGACAATGAGCTGGAGCGAGGTGTGTGCTTATATAGCTGAGGTGATGAGGGTGCAGATGAGGTGCAGGTGTGTGTGTGTGTGATTAGAACTCAGGAGAGGGAGTGCGCTGTGATTGGTTGGTGCAGAAAACTGTCAGATCTGTGACCGTACTCCCCCCTCCCGGTAGGCGTGTCCTCGCGCCGTAGATGATCCAACCGGGGAGGGGGGGTGGCCATCCTGGAGTCTAGACTAGAGGGTAAGCAGGGGGTGCAGGCAGGTTATGAAGACTCCAGGGCGGAGCTGGCAGTTCGGGAGACCAGGGCGGAGTCGGCAGCTTAGGAGACCTGGGATGATCCACCTTTGTGGCCTTGCCCAGGGACCCAGGCCCGGCCACTATGGCAGTGGGCATATAGCCCCCCCCTCTCTGGCGTGAGCTCGGGGACTGAAGACCTCTCTGGGGTGAGCTCGGGGACCCTCTCTGGGGTGAGCTCGGTGACTGAAGGCCTCTCCGGGGTGAGCTCGGGGACTGAAGACCTCTCCGGGGTGAGCTCGGGGACTGAATGCCTCTCTGGGGTGAGCTCGAGCTCGGGGACTGAAGGCCTCTCTGGGGTGAGCTCGAGCTCGGGGACTGAAGACCTCTCTGGGGTGAGCTCGGGGACTGAATGCCTCTCTGGGGTGAGCTCGAGCTCGGGGACTGAAGGACTCTCTGGGGTGAGCTCGGAGACTGAAGACCTCGTCGACTCTGGACGAGGACGGGAGACACCTCTGGACTCTAGATGAGGACGGGGACTGTAGATTCAGACGCGGCGGTGGCCATCTTGGCTGAAGGCTCAAGCATGGCGGCGGCCATCTTGGCTGGAGGCTCAAGTGCGGCAGCGGCCATCTTGGCAGAGGGCTCTGGTGTGGCAGCCATGGCAGGACGAGATTCTGGAATGGCGGCCATGATGGGACCAAACTCTGGGGCGACAGGGATGGAAAGGGAGTCCCAAACTGCTTCCTCCAGGGTGTAGGACGATCCACACAGCCACAGGATGTTTTTTATGTACCTCTTAAGGAACACGTGGTGACAGTAGATGGAAATTGCATGAAGAGTGGATCGTGAGTGAAAGATGGATTTGAGGGTCGCATCGTTCCAGGACACCTGGTGAGCGAGTTCGAGGAACTCCTCTGTGTATTCCTCGATCAGGCGGTGGTCCTGGGAGATGGAGAGAAGCAGATCGGCTGGGTCTAGGGGGATGAGGAAGATGCCCATCTTGCGGTCTGTTTTTCTTAGGTCCGCTCTTCTGTTGCGGTAGCACACTCGGACAAGGAGAAGGAGATACAACAGTTGGTTATTTATAACAGGGGCAGTGTGCTGTGCTAGGCATTGCGCTGTGATTGGTTGTTGCAGGAACCTGGCAGATCTGTGACACATCCTGTACATGCTAAACTTTTTTCTAAATTTGTTCCATTTTAAAAGTAAATCCACATGGTTCTGAATGGGGGCATATTTCACAATTCTACCCTATTATAGCATTAATTATTATGATTATTAAATACAGATTAAGTACTTTTATTAAGAATTGATGTTATGTATTATGCATTGTTGCATTTATTGCTAATGTATCCAACATGTCTATGTAAATGCACCTTGAGTCCAAGACAAATTTCCTCTCTGGGATAATATTTGATTTTCTTTCTTTTTTTTTTTTTCAACAGAAACGTTATAAATGCTGTTCTCCTCTGAGACGTTTGCAGATTAATTTAGTGTGAGGAATGTGGATCAGACTCTAGACTATCACATATGAACAGATTATATTAAAGGGGTAGTTCACCTAAAAATTTAAATTAGCCCATTATTTACGCACCCTCAAGCCATGTAAATTCAAGACTGATTTACAAAACAAATCTGCCAAAATTGCACATGAAAATTTGGATCTTTAAGAATCTCAGGCGTCAGAAGAGAACAAAAGAAATGTCAGGTACTTCGGATTCATTTTCATAAAGTTTTTCTTTCCAGGCTTGTCTACATCCATCTAAATGACCGATATATACAATAAAAGTGAACATTTACGTTTTCAGATAATGTTTTGCAAACTCAGCAGATTTCCCCCCTCCCTCCATGAGTTTCATTAGTATTTGTTCAGAAAAGGATCAATTCCTATTAGGAATAATCTGACATCATTTGAATCATCGTAACCATGCTGTGTTTTCCTATGAGGCATTTCTCATCAACATCTTTTATTATTCAAATGTTTTGTACTGAATGAGAAAAAGGTTTGTTGTAAAGTAAAAATTTGAGAGATTTAGTCAGTCGAAACGGTTTTGATCTAATTTTATCTAATTTTGTGTTTCAGGAAAATAGTGATCTATGACATTGTATTGTGTTGAATGTAATGGACACTGTAACGCTAAGTTCCAAAATGAAGACGACGATGATGATGATGAAGATTCAATAACAAGAGTATTTATTCCAAACGCGATAAGCCAACATGTGAGACAGTATGCACTAGACACAAACACAGACGATTAACACAAATGACGAATAGCTGGGGTGAATGTGGTTAGTGTCCATGTCATGTCAAGTCAAGTCAAGTCACCTTTATTTATATAGCGCTTTTTACAATACAGATTGCATAAAAGCAGCTTCACAGTGATAACATGAAAATAATACAACAAAGTTTGTTTCTACAAGAAAATTGCGTCATGGTCCACCCTAAGTAAGGCAGATCAATAATATTGTTGAATATTAAAGGTCCCCAACTAAGCAAGCCAAAAGCCAAGGCAACAGTGGCAAGCAACCAAAACTCCATCAGTTGACAGAATGGAGAAAAAAACCTTGGGAGAACCCAGACTCAGTCAGGGGCCAGATCTCCTCTGGCCAACGAATGAACAGTGTATGATTATGATCCAGGCAGCATCACAGGTCAGAAGTCAGATTGGTCATGTCAATGAGGCCTTCACAGGGCTGATGAGGCTGGCACTTCAGGGATGCGTCATGGATGGGTCCAGGTGCAGGTCTACCATCTGATCTGGATACGGCCGGGATCCGGCTGACTTCAGCAAACAGGAAGAGACTGGTTGACACTTCAGGACTGCGTTGTCATCGTGTCCAGGCACAGGTCCTTCATCGGATCTGGATACGGCCTGGATCCGGCGGACTGTGGTAAACCTTGGATAAACAGAGAGACTAATATTAGCGTAGACGCCATCCTTCTAATGATGTAACAAGTACATCAGGATTTATGGGAAGTGTTCCCGGTTCCGGCTGACCTAATCTATGCAGCCAAACATTGAATTATAGAAGTCTATAATGTGTTATGTGTATGCTAGGTCAAAGAGATGTGTTCTTAGTCTAGATTTGAACTGACAGAGTGTGTCTGCTTCCCGGACAATGTTAGGAAGATTGTTCCAAAGTTTTGGTGCTAAATAGGAAAAAGATAATTTTGATATTCTAGGTATTATCAACTGGCCGGAATTTTGAGATCGCAATAGACGTGAAGGACTATAATGCGTTAAGAGCTCGCTCAAGTACTGCACCGCCAACGGTGTGTGTGTGTGTGTTGTGTGTGTGTGTGTGTAACCATAGCGACAAAACGACCAACTTTCGGATCCCGCACTTAAGCCTATAATTTCATTTTTAAAAATGTAATTAAGTATTTAAAAGTTGCAGAATGGGTTCATTTGGAGTCTGAGACTCCGAAATCGGCAGAGATAGGCAGGCATTTGCTTAGATGAATTTGTGTCTTTGATATCTGTGTGTGTGTGTGTGTGTGTGTGTGTGTGTGTTGTGTTGTTGGTGTTAGACTAAATAAATGGTCTTTTAAATATCATCAGCATATCTCCGTTGTGTTGACTAAACATTAGGCCTAATCCAAGTTTATAATTGTGTATCTTTAATTTGATGTTATACGTTTTCATCTACACATTAATTATAATTTCAATTGGTTACATATTTCTCATTCTTTAGACAGTTGTTGGAGGAGCAAGATGGTGTTGGAGGTGTTTGATGTTTTGTCAGATGAACCAGTCAGTACCAGTCATGTCAGTCCTCAACAGTACACAAAAGTTAAGGGAGTCTCAATCCTCTAATAGTGCAGTAACAGCCGTCATGCAATTGCTACACATAGTTGATCTCACCCAGTCTACAAAAAAACTTACAGTGAGCTCACAGTCACACACATGACATGGTCTGTCTCTATATTGTTCTGCCTGTGTAGTTGAAGTAATACCATCTAATATGCATTGAATGTAAACTGCGGCTGAACCCTAGTATGCTGCTGTTCTTGAATTCATACAAGTTATTGCTTAGCTTCAACACTAGTCTGTTTTTTCCCCTCCGGTCTCGGTCTTGGTCTCGACTTGGTCTTGACTTGGTCTGTCTTGGTCTTGGTCTTGGTCTTGTCTTGGTCTCGATACCCTCTGGTCTTGGTAGTGTCTTGGTCTCGGTTTAAGCGGTCTTGACTACAAGTCTATTAAGCGTGCAGGGCAACCACCCATAATTGCATTACAATAATCTAGCCTTGATGTCACAAACGCATGGGCTAATTGTTCTGCATTTTTCATTGAGAGCATATGACGTAATTTAGATATATTTTTAAGATGAAAAAATGTGGTTTTACAGATGCTAGACACGAGACTTTCAAATGAAAGATTAGTATCAAAGAGCACACCCAGGTTCCTAACCGCCGACAAAGACTTGACAGAGCAGCCATCAAGTGTTAGACAGTATTCTAGATTATTACGTGAGGAAGTTTTTTGTCCAATATTCAGAATCTCTTTTTTTCAGAATTAAGTAGTAGGAAGTTGCTAGTAGTAGGAAGTAGCTATGCATTCCGTTTATTTTGTGAATTGGTAAGTTTCGTCAGGGTGTGAAAAAATATACAGCTGAGTATCGTCAGCATAACAGTGAAAGCTAATACCATGCTTCCTAATGATATCTCTTAGGGGTAGCATGTACAGAGTGAACAGCAATGGTCCTAGTACTGAGCCTTGTGGTACTCCATACTGAACTTTTGATCGATAAGACATTTCTTCATTTACTGCTACAAACTGATAACGTTATAATAACGTTATAACTGATAATCCGTTATAGTCCTGTTATTATCCTTTCATGTCCTGTTAATTATGTCCCTTTTTTTAAAAGCATTTTTATTGTTTTGCCAGGTTGTGTCCAGCAGAATGTGTCTTGGCCACTGGTGGAAAATTGATTAATCAAAGAAGAATAACCAAGCACACAGAGGTAAATGCAAGATTTTCATGAGGTGAAATTGATTAGAATATTATTATAATATGACCAAGCCAATGGAAATTCTACTACAAAATACCAGGAACATATTGTCACGGTGTGGTGCAGGCAGAAGAAGACGAGGGAGAATCAAAAGTTCTAATGCAAACTTTTACTAACAATATAATCCAAACAGGTACAGACAGGCAGAAGGTACACACACTCTTAATACAGCGGAGATCAAACAAGGACTGACTGAACAGAATGGAACTAAATACAACCACAGATGAACACTGATTAACAGAACACAGGTGAGACAGATGACGATGATGACTAAACAGGTGATAATGACGTTACCATAGATACAAATGAGTGGCAGGAAAACAGAACAAAGGAAGACATGTGACTAATGAAAACAAGACTCAGACAGAACACAACTGTGACACATAATATAGTGTGATAAAAGTTCTTTACTTTTTTTGTCCAATGACGAATTGTTTTGTGTGAGGTTAGTATCTTCTGCACATGTGTGTTAAACCTGCAGGCCTGTAGTTTGTCCTGCTTTCCACTCCATCTGGATCAGCTCGATCATTGATCATTTCCCTGCTGTTTTGTGTGGATTTGAATGATGTAAATCAGCACTTGAGCTGCACAGGAGTCCAGCCCCTGCTAAAACCTTATTTTCTTTCACATACATTCTTAAAGCTACACTGAGTAATTTTGAAAGTTGATTCTTAGCAAAAAAACACTTTGTTCTTTCAAAATGATATGTGCTCATTAATGTGTAATTACTTCTACCAACTAATCAAGTATTCTCGTAAGTGTAGAATCTGCCATTTAGAATACATACGAGTGAGTCGCTCGAATGGCGGCAGCCATGTTGCACCTCCATCTTGAAAATACATTAGCCAAAGAGGGACATACCTGGAAATTCAAGCTTCGCCTTTCGAGTTTGTACACTCAGTGGCACCTTGACGAATGCGAGGGGGAGATTATTTGAAATCAGTTAAAACACCCTTGGAATGGGAGGGGCTAGAAAGTAATATTCAGTTGGTAGTCATAAACAATTTCTCCGCTAGATGGGAGAAAATCCTACACAGTGTAGCTTTAAAGATAAAGGTTCTTTACTGGCATCAATGGTTCCATTAAGGACCTTTAATCCATGGAATCTTTCAACTGCACTAAAGGATTTTTATAGTGGGAAAAAATGTTCTTTAGATTATTAAAGTTTTTTTTTCTTTTTAGAATTGTTCACTGTAAGGTACGGAAGCCCTGAACCACAACGTTAAATAAATAAGTAAGTAAGTAAGTAAATAAATAAATAAATAAATAAATAAATAAATAAAATCCCCCAAAAATGTATAAGAATAATTTTTACGAGAATAAAGTCGAAATATTTCGAGATTAATGTCGAAACATTACAAGAATACAGTCTTCCATAGAGGTTATTTTTTCTTTCTTTTTATTTTTAAAGAAATGCACTCATGAAGTCACACTGCCTTGGACATGGATCTAAACATAGTAGTTTTTTACTCTTATCTGTGCTTTCAACAAAAGGAAATTCTACAGGTGCTAATCTACCAACATGGCAATTACCATTTGTTCTAGGATGCCTATAGACGAGCACAAAGACTTGCTTGTTGGGTGTTTAGATCAATCTTAAGGGGTTGTCTAAAGCCTGTGAAGGTCCGCTGACACAAACACATCTATTTTTGGAAACAGTCACAGTATTTTAAATTTTTCAGGGAAATCATTGACGTTTGACTCTTTTTTGAATCAAAACTCGTTGCACGCCAACATTAAATGTGCCCATTTAACTCTTTCCACGCCAGTGTTAAATGTGGTCATTTAATTCTTTCCACGCCAGTGTTAAATGTAGCCATTTAACTTTTTCCACGTCAGCTTTAAAGGTTTAGTTCACCCAAAAATGAAAATTCTGTCAGCAATTGCACCCTCATGTTGTTCCAACCCCGTAAGACTTTCGTTCATCTCGGAACACAAATTAAGATATTTTTGATTAAATCTGAGAGCTGGCCCACTCCTCCATAGGTTTCTATGTCATTGAAACTTGCCGGCCAAGAAAGTTAGTAAAGACAATGTTTAAAATAGTCCAAGTGACTACGGTGGCACAACCATAAGTTTATCAAGCGACAAGAATACTTTTTGTGAGCAAAAAACAACAAAAATAATGACTTTATTCAACTATATCTGAGCTGCTGGCTCCGCCCTATTCTCCCAAACTACCGTCTCCACCCTGGTCTCCCGAACTACCGGCTCCACCCTGGTCTCCCGAGCTACCGGCTTTGCCATGGTCTCCTGAATTACCGGTCCGACCTGGTCCCCTGAGTGGCCGGCTCCGCCATGGTCTCCGGAACTACCGGCTCCACCCTGGTCTCCCGAGCTACCGGCTTCGCCCTGGTCCCTGAGTGGCCGGCTCCAAGCACCACCACCATAACACATGCAAGCGTTAAATATGGTCATTTAACTCATTCCACGGCAGCATTAAATGTGGCCATTTAACTCTTTCCATGCCAACATTAACCCTTTCGCACATACGATCACACCGGTGCGCATGTGAACGCCATCAGCGTTTCTCACAGGTTCGCGTTTAAAGTCTGTGTAGAGAGAATGGTGTCGTCTTAGCGGCCCCTAATTTAATAACAAATGATCGTTGCGACGGAAGCAAATCAATCAAAACTAACTTTAGATGGAAAATATCTTAATTAAAGAACCGCTATAAAGCCAAAACAATCTCTGTTACCTTAAATTATACGCTTATCTCTGTAAAGCTGCTTTGAAACAATCTACATTGTTAAAAGCGCTATATAAATGAAGATGACTTGACTTGACTTGATCAGTCTAGGCTGGTCCCTAGAGCGTACGATCACACAGGTGTGATTAGAATGGTCAGTGCGCTCAGAGCTGTCATATATCACAACTTTTCAGTGTTTTCAACCACATAATGTTTATTTTAGGTTTCAGACATATACAGTAAGTACTAAAAAAACAAGACATTTAGAGTTTGTAAAATACACACCTATGTCAAAGGAAGAGGCAATAATAATCCTTTACATTATAATTAGACACGTTTTATTCATATCAGATACACATTGTGTAAGTAACTTTAAAGTTTACTCTATTCTTCTCCCAGTTCACCAGCCACTTACTTTTATGTATTTCGGGAGAAGTGGATGAATTCACGTGTTGTAAATCCAACAGATCGGATTCTCTGAACTGCGTCTGCGTGACACACACTAACATGCCGGCGCCCATACAGCTCAACTAACGCGATCGTTATAAAGGTGTTTAAACAACAAAACACTTCCACTTGCATATATTTGACTATCGGAATATCAGATATTTCATGCCATATCTAACAAATTTGTGAATATTTTGAATAAAAAAGGAAAAATGAAATAAAAGCAGATCATCATTCATTCAGCTCTGTTGTTGCTGCGGTGTGTCACTTGACAAGCAATGACGCGTCACCATGGAAACCATAAAGTGACACATTCTAAATAACTGTCGCCTTGAAAAACTCACGCTGGGGGGTCAGCAAGAATATTTTAAACTTACGTGTGAAAGGGTTAACCCTCTGAGCCCGAAGAACGTGCTGATTTTTTCCTCATGACAGCATAAATAACTTAAAATACTCTTTACCACAATTTTGGCCATACATATAAGTCATTATACATCATTATAAACTACAAAGGGTCTACGTGAACTTTTTTCTGGAGCACGTCTCTAAACTTAAACAAAACTCAGCGAATACTAGTCACACAGACATGAGCAATATATCTTTATAAACATTTAAGTGTCTACTATTAAATGATCTAATTCAAAACGAAAACAAATATTCTCTGTTTATGTAATCTGTATGAAAAGAGAGATGTCAGTCGTTCTCATGGCACTCATTATCTGCTAATGTGAACACGCCTACGGAGAATGCGCGCTATTGAAACACAAATGGTCTGAGGCAATCCATGCAAACCTGTCAACGCCCACATCTACTTGATAAAACACATCAAGTTTTATCAGATTCATTTACTTTATGTCGTCTTGTGAGGTAAAATATTAGCGTAATAGTAATATAATCCTGGAAAAATTTACCTCAGAAGTGCTGGTTTCAGTTTCATTTCGAGGAGCAACGGATCCAGCTGAGGATTGTGAATAGTACATTTTTAATTTTTAAGTGGAACCATTTCATATGCCTCGCACCTTAACCTTCTCATAATTCTGGACATAAATCAGTCCAGCTCAAAGCAGAATAAGCTCTCTGCGCCTTACCAGTCAAAACACATTGCAACATCAAGGTGCGTTCCGTTTCGGGCCATTTTTGTTTATCAACAAGGCGTTCAAATAACACAAAAAAAGTGTCTACATCTTCCTCGTCAAACAAAGGAATCAACCGCAAATTTTCCGCCACATTAAAATTAGAAGAAAACAGAGCGCTCTCTACCACTTCATGTAAATCACTGTCACTTAACATTCTTACCTTCTTTCATAAGGTCACGGTTGTTAAAGGGACACTTCAGCTCTGGAAAGATGAATGTGTATTTAAATTGGGTCATTTATGTAGAAGAAATGTGAAATTATTTTTGAATTTGGAGCTTTCTAGACTAAGAAAAGCCAGAAAATTTATTTTTGTCTCATGTGGATGAAAGACAACAACTCCCACAGGGAACTACACTAACCTTTTCCACTGGTGGCACTTGCGCTACTAACTTTTTCAGTTACTGGCGCAAAACATGATTTGGTCGCACAAATTATGTATAGTAAGCCGCTCTGGATAATAATGAACAATAATGAAACTGTATTGCATACAGATGTGCTTTTTATTTTACTTGCCATCTTTTAAACCACATGCCTTCTTGTTTTTGTTTTCTTTAACACTGGTTGGGATAGATTTACTGCAATAGAAAATACAGTACACAATAAAGTGCAAAATGGATTTCAACATGCTATGGTTGGCACAGATGGGCAGACTCCTGAACTCTTAAGTAGTGATGCACCGATGTGAAAATTGTGGCCGATACCGATAATAACCGATATTAATATTGCTGTTATGGCCGATACCGATATCTCTGTATAGAAAACAAATTTACTGATAATCAAATAAAGAGATATTTTCCAAAACATTTTTTTTTTTTTTACTTTAGAAATGACTGATATTGGGCACCTTTACCTGTGTTTGCAAAATATGTCACACATAGGACACACATGCATTATATTGCATTGCATTGCATATAATGTGTGCTGGTCAACTTGTCTAAAATTAAGAAACCCCTAGAAAACAGTAAAAAAACAACAAAAAAAACAGGAACATTGTGTACAATTAAGATAGGCTACTTAATTTATTATTCAAATATCCAAATATGAAACTAAATAGCACAGGGAAAAGGGCTTCTATTTGTGACGTGCTGTCTTTGCGTTTGAACATTGCACATTTTAAACAGGACACGCATTAGCTGAATAAATGTTAGCCAATACAAACATATTTATAGAAAACAGTTTACAATGAATAGACAGGAGTCCAATAATAGCATAACGAATAAGATAATATCAAGTTAGACGAATCCGACATATAACGAGGGCTGTGTTAACAGTAAAACCTCCGTCATTTAACGAATTCTAAAAACACGGATGGATAATACAAAATGCTTTCTGACATTTTGACAGAAAAAAAACAAATAAAACAAGCAAGAACAAAATTTAAACTATAGCCCGTCAATTTTCATTTTACAATTATCTTCTCTCTCTGTGTGCGCGCGTCCGTGTTTTGAGAGAGAGAGAGCTCGCGCAGCACTGATACCGGTACAACAATGGTACGTCTCGTAACGGTCGCGGGGCTGAAGCCAACTTGATGTGTTGAATGCTCACAGCACGTTATAAAACGTATTCTTAAAATACACATTTCTGTTTTAATAAATGCTCATAGTAAATCATAGCATATTGCCTAAAACATAGGTAGCCTACAAAAATAATCAGTGATACATTTGCGACCCATTAAAAATTAGGGTCGCATTGGCATTTCAAAAGGTCGCATATGCGACCATTTTGGTCGCAGTGTAGTTCCCTGTCCCAGAATGCACTTGCTTCGCTGCTCTACGAGGCCACTCCCAAGCCACGCCTACCAGTTAGAGAGCAGTTGTAAACAATAAAGCTAAGCTAAGTTAGTAGTCTCCGTGAGTCTGCCCGGGGTTTTTGAGATCGCATATCGCACAAAATGTCCGGGATTCGGCTTTTGCGTTCTACAGTCGCCATTCATTGTGTTTACTGTGGCGAGCAGGACGAGACTAGGGCCGCGGGAGAACGACGCGAGGCCGGTGGCGTGATTACTGATGACCGACACCTGTGAGGCACTGGTCTCGTATCTCTCACGGAGGAGCGGGTATTTTCATAGCAGTGGTATAACGCACATCAACCGATCACGCCACCGGCCTTGCGTCTTTCTCCCGCGGCCCTAGCCTCGTCCTGCTCGCCACAGTAAACATGATGAATGGTGACTGTAGAACGCAAAAGTGGTGGCGTGATTACTGATGAGCGGCGCCTGTGAGACACACCGGTCTCGTGGGATATCTCTCATTGAGGAGCGGGTATTTTCTTAGCAATGGTAAAACGCACATCAACCGATCACTTGTTTAGCGTTCATGTAAACACTACATTCAGATTCACCAATCGGAATGAATTCAGTTAGATTGAAACAAAAGGTGTGCATGTAAACAATGAATGGCGACCGTAGAAAGCAAAGCCGAATCCCAGACATTTTGGACAGTCTCGACGGCCGGACATGCAGGTTTGTGCCGGTGAAATCAAACGCACTGGCACTGATCTGTGATAGGTCTGTTAGCACATTAGGTCCAATCCCCTATGGGCGGGTTTGAAAGGGTGGGAACTAGTGCTTGTACTCTTAACAGAAATCCCCCCCTCTTACACACCCTCTGCGTGCTTCCGAGACTCAGCTCTAACCACTGATCTACCCAAAAATAACAAAAAAATAAATAAAATAAATAATTCAACATATACTCCAAAAGGATATGCCGCTAAATCCTAACAATGAAGTTAATCCCAGGGTTCCCCACTAAAGCCAATACAACTGTGATCAAACGATAATATTTGATAATAAATGCACTCTTCTCTCCTACAGTTTTTGACAATCAAAAATAATAATAATAATAATAATAATTTTCCCAATCCTGTTACCAGGCCAAATATAAGCTAACAAAATATTCACACATATCTCGACAAAACCAATCCCAATCAATACAAATCCCTGAACAAGCAACAACGCAAAATGTTAACTACTTACCAAACTTGTTTTCAAAAAGAAAACAACAAACCGAAAAAAACAAAAATATACAATTTCCGGACGAGCCCCCATTTGTTGCGATCCAGAAGGATATCTGAGCTTTATTTTACATTCTTCCTCAAAATGAGCCGAGATGCGACCATCTAAAGCCACAGGTATTGACCCGAAGGACAAGAAACTGCCACAAAGTCCATCACAGCCCCAGAACAGCACACCGCCGTCAGGAAACATGCAGCTTTCGTAGGAAACGACGAACACCTGCACACCGGTGCTCCCAATCACGCGGGAATCAGCCAGTCACCCGCAAACAGTACAGACGCAAAATACACACATAAAACAAGTAACGGCTGACAGGGACGTCACACTTATATAACTAGACGAATAACTAGATCAGACAGTGGCAGAGATGTGAAGTTGCTTTCATTTGCAACCAATCAAGGTGTAAATGTCATGTGACTAAAATGACATCGTGGCAACAATGAAAACACAATACCCACACAATACCCACACTTGCAGTCCTTGCATTTGACCACTTGTCTACTTACATGACATATGTTCTGTATTTGTTCGAGTGGGCAAAAGACTGCACGTTGGTGTAGAAATGCTGATTATCTGATGAGACACACTTACAACTAGTGTGATGAAAATACAGTTTTTACAGAACTTTGTGCACATTTTAATTTTGTATACTCTTTAAAATAAAGGTACGTTCACGCCATGATGGAATTACTGTGATTACGAGGTTCAGACTTGTAAAAAGCATTCACGTCCCTGTTGAACTCATAATTACAACCTGTAAATTCAGAGTTTTCTGAAAGCCTTGTAACACGTGATCACTGCAGATTCTTTTTGGTTGATGGTGTTTGCCATAGAAATGCATTAGTCCGAGTCTGAGGAGGTAAAGTCAACAGATGACACAAATTAATTGTGGTGCTTCTAATTAAGAGGTAAAAAACAGTTGCAAATGTTTTGCAAAATACACATAGGCTCTAAGTCATTTAATGTAGGACATTTTCCTTGAAATCGTGAGATTTTGAAGCATGCGAGTTCCTGAACATAATAAATAATTTTATACGCGTATTGCAAAGTCCTATTCAAGCAAAGTCTGTTCACTCGCGGCCGTATTTATTACTTATTAATACGACTTTTTCTGCCATTTTGCGCTTTGAACTTAAACGTACAGTATGGATTTTTTGCCGCTAGGGGTCGCTAACCTCTTTACAATAACAAAGGCGTAGTTTGATGACGCAACATTTGCTAAGAATTATGGATCTTGTCGTCAACGTCAAGCCGACCGATCTAATAATGTTTATGGACGACTGAATACATTGATGCTTTTATCATGACTGTGATATGAAGCAGGTCGGGATTGCTAAGAGACAGCTATCAGCTCCACATGCGACGCGACGATATAAAGGAATATGGACATTTCATTCTACCGAACTACACGCAAGTGCAGAATTACAACTCACAGGTCAGTTTATTAGACAAATTAAACTTGTGAGGTAACTGTAGCTGTTTCACTTGGTCTAACATTACACTATCACACTAAACTGCATTTGAATGTGTTGAAATGTATGTGTTAGTTTGTCTGTATGAGACTAGCAGTAAGCTAGATCAACATTAGAATAACATACAGATCATATTCTAACATTTTATCATTGAACTATATAACATTGATTAGTTTTATGTAAATGTGCTCACCTGTTTAATAAAGTACATGTAGGAGCGGTCGAAGTCTCGGACGTGGAGCTCTCGTTTATATACTGTCTATGGGAGCTCTCGGCATCTCGAAAACACCGCGCTGATATTGATTCTCGTTTTAGTTCTCCTTTTTTATCCAAAGTCTGCTTGCCATGGTCCATAATGTTTGAACGAAACAACAACAGTGTGCAAATAGACATTGCGAACTATACAGTTGTCCATGTCAGTCGCTTTGGTTACTATCAGACGGCTCTGTTTCATAGCTCTGGTTGCTATGGCAGTACAAGCGGAAGCCAGGGACAACGCGGATATGATGCCATTGACGGCGACAAAACGGAAATAAAGAAACGGGACGTGTCTTCCAATTAAATTACAAATTTCTCCTGGTTTGAATGTTGTTGGAAACAGTCGGGATAATGTAAGTACACAACTAAAAAAAATATATACCATAGATATAGTGAGCAAAAAAGTTACATATTGTGCCTTTAAATTAATATACAAGTAATTTATACAATTTGATTTGAATAATATAATATAATTTGAATTATGCTGATTTCACCAAGGTCATCTAGCTGACTGACATAAAATTATGAAGAATGAAAAAATAAAATGCTAATCCAACTTAACTTGGCACTGTGTCTGCGACAGTAAATTAACAAATGTAGATGTAATTTTCATCACGCTGTGCTTTTAATAGTGCAATTACGATTTTTTTAAATAGTAAGATTTGAATATTATTATAATCAACAATAATGCAATTTTTTTTTCCAGATGATAGTCAGAATTGTGCATAATTGCTAGATGTTCGTTCAACAATCTGCATTCTTGATTTTTTTTAAATTTATTTAAAGAAATAGATGAGGCATTGTAAGTCATTTAAACTTAAAAGTGAAAATGGAGGAGGAGAAACAATATCATGTGATTGAAATGACACAGACGGACAGAAGACGCGCTGATATGTAAAGCTGATCTCTCTCTGTCTCACAGTAATCATTCATTTAAACATCCTCAGCCGAAAGCAGAACGAATTCGGAAAAGCTTGAAATGAACACAAGGGTTTTCTACAGGAGTCTGTCACTTGTACTGGGTGAGTAAAACAACTTTCACGTGTCTAATATCTTATTGATTCCAGCTTTTTCTTTTAGATGCAGAAACAATGTTCATAAGACCCCAAAAGGCAATCTAATGTGGTGTGTTTTGTGATATTTAGTTTTTTGTTGTTGTTGGTTTTCCAGTAAAAAAATGATAATCCCTAAAACACAAAACAAGATCAATTTACTACTACAAGTTTTTTTTCATATCCTAATAGCAAATAGTTTTTCCCCAGTGGTTTTAAAGGGATAGTTCACCCAAAAATGTAATTTTGTCTTGAGTTTTTGAAGAATGTTGGTAACCAGACAGTTATAAAGAATATATACTATGGAAGTCAATGGCTCGCGTCAACTGTCTGAAAATGTTTGTGCTTTAATTTAAAAAAAAAGTTTTGTTCTGTGTTTCTCATTTCTTTCAAAAGGGTTTTTCTCAGTTCAAATGAAGGTGGATGGAGCAGAAGGTTAGTTTTGTGAGTTTATTTCTAATTCACATTAACTTGTTTTAATCTAAACACAATCCAATTTTCTTATATTATTTAACAAAAGTACTATAGGTTTATAACAGCAGCCATATGCGTTCCGGTTTACAGTCACTGGCGTGTTTAAAACGATGTACTTTGACTAAATATTTGACTGCGTCTTAACAGATAGTCAGGATGAGACTATTAATTTGGTTATTTCGTGTCATTTAGGGTTGACCTAAAATCATTTAATTTAAATAATTGTGCCGCAGTTTCCATTAACACAGAAAAAAAACTGGAAGAACAAGCTCACAGAAAATGTGTACGAATACAGTTTCACACACTGTATACTGTAGAGTAAATTACACTGCCGTACTCTTGAATATCTAGTTGCTACTCAGCCCCTCAAACCAAACACGATTTACCACATTTAGTTGATGTAGTTAAAGTGGTAACAGTTTTGCATATTCAAATAAGTAAGCACTTGGAGTTACCACAGTTACTGTATAATTGACAAAGGATGACTTTGATTATGAATATGAATAATTATGAATAATCATATATGTAAATATAATTTCGATAAAATGTAAAAACATAAATGGCGAAGCAAAGAGAAGAACAGCAAATCACAATTATTCAGTTTGACTGTGGCGCTACAGTATAAATACTCAGTGTGATATGTATCAGACAAAGCAATAGTGAAACATAGTAAAAAAACTGTTACTCACACTTGTGTGTTGCGACATTACTGTCGGATCCAGTGTGGCCGGCACTGCATCATCTTTTATTTTCAGTCTCTCTGAAAAGCCTGTGTCGAACTGTCTTGTTAAAAAATCTAATTTGCCGTAAAATGAAGTGAACAGTGTCTTACTGACATAATCTGACTGGAGCTTTGTTAAAATAAAGTTCATCCACGCTTTCTTAATGTTAGGATCACAAGGATGGCAATGCAAAGACTTTTCCACAACTTGGCACTTCAAAAACGTCTTTGAATCCTCAGAGGCATCTCTATGGTTTTGTTGCTGGAGCAATCTTGTGTTTGCGTCTCTGTCATATTTACTATTACATGCGCAATTCGTTGGTGGGGCTAAAGAGGCAATGATGTAGAAGTGGGCATCGATCTAATTTTATGTCATAAAATCCAAAAAAATCAATAAAAGCTGAAACTTAAAGTATATTTTTATTGCACAATGACCGCTTATAAGTCAAAACTCAAAAGATCAAGATCATTTTTATTTCTCAACTCATGACCCATTTAATGCATTAACTGATGTTTACTAATTTGAAAATTGTTACCATTTTATTTATAAAAATTTTAAGAGGCCTCTGGAAGGATCATGATGATCTAGTCAAGATACGGGAGCAAAATGTACAGCAAAAACTCTTATATCTCAGATTCAGAATATAGTGTATGTGACAGTTTTAGGTATTCTTATTATTAGCAGCATACATCTGTAATATAACATATACAGTAGGTTTTCAGCATCTTTTTGTCACATTCTCCAGGAAATTTGGCACTAAGAAGAAACGTCATGCAGTCATCGACATACGGCCTCTGGTTTGCTGAAAAGGCCGTTGACGGTAATCCAGGTCCGGTGAAGTCGTGGTACGCGTGCTCGTCAACCACTAATCAGACTAACCCGTGGTGGAGGCTGGATCTGAGTGAGACTTACAGAGTTACTAGAGTGGTCATTACTAACATAAAAGAATGCTGTGCAGAACGAATAAATGGAGCGGAGATTCGCATCGGAAACTCTTTGGAGAACAACGGCAACAACAATCCCATGTAAGACCCTCTTTCACACAGCAAAATAGTTAGGAGAATGTTGTACTAACATTATCAGAATCTTTTAAAGAGGACCTATTACGCTTTTTTTACATGTTCATCTTTCATTAGTGTTTAATATTGCTGTTTGCGCTTGAAAAAGTCTGCAAAGTTCCAGCGGGCGTTATTCAGTTTCAGTTATCAGTTATATCAGTTTCTAAACTCTCTGAAATTTCCATTGGAGTCTTGAGTTTTCTTCCGGGAATGAACACGTCACAATATTCCTCATTCAAATAAATCATACACATCATACTACGGTTGAGTTAGTTAGAAGTATGTTAAAACTGGCGGTTATGGTAAGAGGCGGGACATTTCCCAAACACGCTTGAAGCGCTCGACCAATCACAACACACTGCTCCAGCTGACCAATCAGAGCACAGTGTGCTTTTCAGAAGGAGGGGCTTCATAGAGACAGGAAGTAAACAGAGCGTTACTGACAGACTGGGAAGAGAGGAGCTGCAACAATGGAGAATATGAGGAAAATAATCAACATTCAAGCAGGAAAAACAAAAACAAAACATTTTAACATTTAAGAAATATTGCAAATCACTGTTCCCAGAATGTTTTTAGAACGTAAATGTATTACCTTGGCAGTGGCTTAACCCTTAGGGGTCGACAAACGTGCCGGCGCAGTTTTACTGGATTTTCTTCACATAGTAGCAAAATAGATTTAAAATATTACGTCATTTAACGTCATACAGATAAAAGAAATATGAAAAAAGAAACTGTAAGTGGCCACATACAAAAGTAGACATTTTACAATCACAACAAAACACAACAAAACTAAATGGACTGATTGTGCTTTTGTAAAATAAAGAAAATAAACAGGGTGTGCTTTCTGCCTCTTTGTCTCTGTGAACTTTTTTTTCTGGAGCACTTCTCTAAACTTTCACAAAACTCATTGAATTCTTGTCCCACAGACATGAGCGCATATCGTTATAAACATTTAAGTGTCTACTTTTAAATGATCTAATTCAAAACAAAAACAGATATTCTCTGTTTAAGTAATCCGTATGAAACCAATGAGAGGTAGAGTTTCTCAAGCGATTCACATGCAAACTGTGCGTTCACACCGCAGCTGGCGAAAACGGCAAAATCCGCTCTCGCCACCCTGCCAACGACGCCGTAGAAAGATTTGTGGACGCTCTGATACTGACGTAGATCGAATGCTCAGTCTTTTTTTAAACTTTATTTTAAGGGTTTAATTATAGTGACATGTTTGCTAAGGAAATAAACCAATGTGGTGTGGCTTTTGTGTTCATGGTTAAGTGCTAATCTAATTTGCATTCCCGCTGAAAAACAAGCATTCTAGTGACAAAATGTTGCCTATAAATAGTGTTGTGCGCCTTCTAATCAAATTCACATGATCAACCTCTCCTCTATTTTGCTTGGGAACTAATGTGGTCAGAACCAAAGTTTACTTGACTGCGTTCTCTGGAATCCTTTCAAGCGGAGAACTTACCATAATATAGCTCATTACTATAAAGTTGACCTGACTTCAACTCTCCTCGCAGCTCTGAAAAATTAATGACTTCCAGCCACTTTGACGCTCTCGTCGGTGTTGGTGTGAACGCACAGTAAAGTCCACGTGAAGGAGCTCAAACCTGTAAATGCACCCATCACCTCAAAACAAAGCATAAAACTTTCCTCTGTTTTTCATCGAGTTTGGAAGACACGCTGTGAGTTTACCTTGGATTTACCTCGGAAGAAGAATGTGATTTTAAGATAAGAAAGATTTTTACGGTAAGAAATGTATTCTCACTTATATTAGATAGCATGTTATTGTTGCATAAACTTCACATTGTACTAGTTGAACTGGTGTCTGGCTAGAAGGTATCAAATCAACGGAAACATGTGTGTGTGTGTGTGTGTATATATATATATATATATATGTGTGTGTGTGTGTGTGTGTGTGTGTGTGTATATATATATATATATATATATTAGGGGTGACCCCGAATAGTCGAAGATTCGATGCTTCGATAGGAGGAGCCTGATTCGACTACCGATCTCCCGGTCGAATCTTCGCAGAGGTGTTATGAAACGAGGATAATGCCACTTTGGCTATATGAGGGCGCTCAATGTCTGATTTCACATATAGCTTTTATGTCAATACGTTAATATTCAGCCTATTATGATAATGCTGTATATAAAAATGTGCAAAGAAAGAAGCTTTTAATAAATATTTTTTTAACGTGCGTGAATAAATCCAAACACCCCGTGACAGATTTAAGTTTCACTTTCAATCCGTGACCGACAGAGGAGCGTCTTCGCGGCAAGGATTTAAATCTTTAACAATGTCTGGGATAAGAAAATCTAAAGTGTGGATGTACACCATCAGAAAGGATATTCTCCAAGGCTGGATTTAGCATCAGGAAAACCATGATCGCACTTCTGCCGGCCAACGTTAACACGTTTCACGCATAGACTGGGTTTCACGTTAGAATGTATTTTATCCGCGCGCACAATTTGAAAAGACTAACGGACAGAGTGAAAGACTGGGTTTGTTCTCTTGATCAGGTAGGGTACAAGTGATTTAAAAACTTTTCAGCCGGTTCTAATTTGATTTTTGGATGCTGTGAACATTTTTAGCTAAAAAGACTGCCTCTTTAGCATTTATTGTTGTTTCTGCAGTTAAAGAGACAAAGTTGAAAATTCTAGCTTCTATCGTTATTTTAATAATTTCTTTATTTTAATTTTATTTATTGATCTGTCAGGGTTATCTAATCTAACTATTTGTGGCTTGTGTTTTGAATATATGTTCTTCTGCACTTTAGGCATTTTGCACACATTTGCTCACCTTGTGACTTGATTCTGATTTATTTCGTTTTGTATTTTTATTTATTAGAAAGGTATATTCTGTTCTAATTTAATTTAGTAAATTAATTGTTTATTTTTTCGGTGCATCGATGTTGTGCTGTAGGCTGGCCTAATCGTAATTTAGCCGATTTAATTTGATTTGCATGTGAAATGCAAATCCTGTCTGCAGTGTGGCCTTTCTGGAGTTATTTCTGTTATTTCTTAGTTTTATTGATCCAAAATGTTTTTATACATTTTCTTCTATATCTTTGTGTGATTTTCTGTACATCGCGGCTTTGAAACGTTAAAGCCCCGCCCCCATACACATGATTCGACTATTAGTCGACTATAGGCAAGACATAATGATTCTGATTCGACTATGAAAATCCATAGTCGGGGACAGCCCTAATATATATATATATATATATATATATATATATATATATATATATATATATATATATGTATATATATGTGTATATATATATTAGGGCTGTCAAAGTTAGCGCGTTAATAACGCGTTAACGCAAAATCATATTAACGGCACTAATTTTTTTAACGGGCGATTAACGCAGCGCATATTTTCTGTTTGACCCGTGGCCCAACCCCTAGTTGGAGAAATGGAGATACACCGTGTTGGCAACTTAGCGACATTGCAGACCCCTTTAGCGATTTTTTTTCCTTCAACAAAGCGCCCAAACCTTATTTAGTTTCTGAGAATCTACCGGTACCGCCGGTACTGCTCTCTCAGCACGCACGCGCGCGCGCCTCTCTCTCTCTCTCTCTCTCTCTCTGCGTCTCGCGCGGAGGAGCAGCGCTTTAATTCAGTTAAACAGATATTATGTTGCTTCTCTAATTTTACAAATATACACGGATATTGTCTTTAGCTTATGTGTGTTTGATTTCACCAGACGACGGCTCGATTATCAGAATTTTTGTGCAGATTAAGTCTTGGAAGGGAGAACTGGTTATGTTTATTGGGTCGCGTTTCAGTCACAATTTCAAATTCATTCCGTTGTTTGACAACAGAAACAGTAAAATATACCAATGAAAACTGTTTTATTGAGAATTTAGCTTCATCAAAATGGGCACAGAGAGAGACAAACTACAATGTAATAATAAATGCTAAATGTACATTTAGCATTTTCAGAAGAGCTGCCCTGTCATGCAAAAATCTAAACATTTTTTTGTTAGTAAATTGCTCAGTGCAAAGAAAGAGAAGTAATGGGAACATGGCATTTCTTTGTTCTTTCTACATGTGTCTAATAGACATGAACAAGTTCTTTGAAAAAACATCTATGACCTCTGAAACATGTCTCGTCTTCATGCTCTATATTGACTATGGTTTCAATAATAAACATATATTTGCATAAAGCATCTATATTTATCCATGCCCACGTTGATTAGAGTATTACAAACTTGAAAAGTATTAATTTAAGGTATATTTAGATCAAATAACAAAATGTGCGATTAAATGCGATTAATCACGAGTTAACTCACGACAATCATGCAATTAATCGATTAAAAATTTTAATCGATTGACAGCCCTAATATATATATATATATATATATATATATATATATGGGGAATTTTAAATCGCAATTGTTACTAGACAAATCACAATTATCCCAGCATGTATATCATGGTCACAGTGTTTTTTTTTTTTGTTTGTTTTTTCTTTCACATGGACCAGATGCCTCTGAGGAGTCCTGCTGACTTAAACATTCACACAAGTCTCTGTACACGAACATGGTAAAATGAAAAAGCAAACACCTTGGAAATGACAGGTTTGTTGAACAGGAACTGTTTCAGGAGTGGCACAAAGATTTGTTACTGTTCAAGTTTCTGTCTTTAGATCAGTGTGTTCAATAATGTGCCTTTTTGTCCTTCGTTATGAATCTTTGGATAATGTTGTGTTGTAAATAAATCCAAACAATCAAAAAGCCATTCTGTTAAACTTTCCTCATTCTTTGTTCTGGTTCCCTCACAGTCCCTTTTGATAGGGCCATTATGGGAGGGTCTTTGTTTTCTCAGGTGTGAAACACATCAATATTCATGATGATTCACGCCTCCTCACAGCTCACAGCTTTCTTACACAAAACATGTCTTACAAATTTTAAATCAATATATTGTTTTATGTGAATGAGTGGGCAGGACAATTTTCTCATAGTTTTGAAAAAAAATATTCAAGGCTATGTGATTCAGTTTTCAAAAGTCTTGTGAACAAATAATCAGTAAAGGTTTTATGGCCTTATTTCATTTACTTTTTTTTTTTTTTTTTTTTTTACAAATCACGCATAAACATAATTTTCTTAAAACTACAAACTTTTACATACATCCTGCTCACACATTATTGTAGCAGAGTTTGTGCTGAACACAGTGTAATCAGACTTTAGCCATGAAAATGTTACAAGTAACAGAAATAAGCACAAATGTCAGGGCATGTCAGAACACCTCCAGGACCCAGAAAACACCTCAGACCCCAGATAGTTAATATCTAATAGAAATCCCTGATTCCTCAAGGCTAAAAACACAAGTGCAGAAAGAATAAAGTCTGAATGAAGTTTTCTCTCTCTCTCTGTAGATGTGCTGTGATTTCTAGTATTCCAGCTGGTGTTTCGTCCACCTACACTTGTAACGATATGGAGGGCCAATATGTGAATCTGATCATTCCTGGAAATTTAAGGCTTCTCACTCTATGTGAGGTGGAGGTCTATGGAGAAGGTCTGACCAAATCAACTATGTTGAAATATGTCTGTTTACTTTATATATTATACATGCTATCAGTAGTCAATAAAAAACATGTTTATCCTAATTGCAAGTGAACCTGTGTTTTGTTCCCTTTCAAGGGAACTCACGCTGCGTCTTAGACAACACCATGGTGAATGCCTTTGCGTGATAGAGTCTGAAGCATGTGTGAAACTAGACCAATCTTGACTGGCCATATAAGGTGTCTGAGGTTGAGGCTCAATGCCAAGAAAAGCATACTCCCTGCAGAGAACTACATTTCTGGGGGTAGTATGGGGCATGACTACGATGCGGGCAATTGTCTCCCACTCGTATCGAGTCTATCCTGGCGGCAGTTGCCAGGATCAAGCTAGGCCAGGCCATCACTGTAAAACAGTTCCAGAGATTGGTGGGGCTCTTGGCAGCAGTGTCCAATGTAATACCCTTTTGCTTTCTTTACATGAGTGCCTGCAGTTTTCCCCTGGGGAAACCCGTTTCACATGATCAAGGTTATGCGCAGATGCCTTCATACCCTCGTCATATGGAAGAAACCATTGATCCAGTCTCAAGGCACAGTATTAGGGGCGCCCTGTCACAGGAAGATAGTGACAACTAAAGTATTTTTAGCACTGAGGTCATTTCTCCCAGACCTCAGGGCCCATCATGTTCTAGTACAAACAGACAATATCGCCAGCAGCCATATCACCTTGTAGCCCAAGACTGGTTGCCCACTGAAGCTAAGTAGTGTTGAGCCTGGGCAGTACCTGGATGGGAGACTCCAGGGAAAACTAGGTTTCTGCTGGAAGAGGTGTTAGCGAGGCCAGCAAGTCAAGTCAAGTTTATTTATATAGCGCTTTTCACAATACAGATTGTTTCAAAGCAGCTTCACAATATTAAATTAAAATAATACATCAATGTTTGTTTCTAGTGGAAAACGTCCACGTTTGGTAATGCTGATCAATAGTATTGTTGATTGATTAATTAAATTAAATATCCCCAAATATCCCCAACTGAGCAAGCCAAAGGCAACAGTGACAAGGAACCGAAAAACTCCATCAGGTGACCTAATGGAGAAAAAAAAAAAAACCCAGGCTCAGTTGGGGGCCAGTTCTCCTCTGGCGTTTATGAACTAGAGGTCGGATTTAACTGTAAGATTAAAGTTATTATATGAATGCCTGGCTGAAGAGATGCGTCTTTAATCTAGTTTTAAACTGGGAGAGCGAGTCTGAGCAACGAACAGTATCAGGAAGACTATTCCAGAGTTTTGGAGCTAAATGTGAAAATGCTCTCCCTCCTTTGGTGGACCTAGATATCCTAGGTATGACCAAAAGCCTCGAATTTAGTGATCTTAAAGAGCGCGATGGATTATAGGGCGATAGAAGATCGGTTAAATAGACTGGAGCTAAGCCGTTTAGGGCTTTATAAGTCAGTAGCAATACCTTGTAATTAATACAGAACTTTATAGGTAACCAATGTAGTGATGATAAAATTGGTGTTATATGATCATATTTTCTTGATCTAGTGAGAACTCTAGCGGCGGCATTTTGGACTAACTGTAGCTTGTTTATTAAGGATGCAGGACAACCGGCTAATAAAGCATTACAGTAATCTAGTCTCGAGGTCATGAATGCATGAGCTAACTTTTCTGCATCAGAAACTGATAGCATGTTACGTAGCTTAGCAATGTTTCTAAGGTGGAAAAAGGCTGTTCTTGTAACATATGAAATATGATTTTCAAAAGACAGGTTGCAGTCTAGTATAACACCCAGGTCCTTTACTGTAGAGGATAAAGTAACAGGACATCCTACTATGTTAAAGTTGTAGTCTGAGAGGTTTTGTGGGCGGTTTTTTGAACCGATGATTAGTACCTCTGTCTTGTCTGGATTTAATAAAAGAAAATTGCGTGTCATCCAATCTTTTATATCTTTAACACACTCTGTCAATTTGGATAATTTAGCGTTTTCATCTGGCCGTGATGAAATATAGATTTGAGTGTCATCAGCATAACAATGGAAACTAATTCCATGTTTCCTTATAATATTTCCAAGTGGCAGCATATATATTGAGAATAACAGAGGGCCTAACACAGATAGTTCTGTACACGGCACTCCATAGTTTACTGGAGTAATGATTGATTTTTCTCCATTTAAATAGACAAAATGGTAGCGGTCAGATAAGTATGATCTGAACCAGCTTAATGCTTGTCCTTGAACACCAGTATAATTTTGTAGTCGATCTAAGAGTATTGTGTGATCTATAGTATCGAACGCAGCACTAAGATCAAGTAAAACTAGTATTGAGATACAGCCTTGGTCAGAAGCTAAAAGTAAATAATTTGTTTAAATCTGTCATTCACTTGTCCGAGTAAAAAAGTTGCTTGTCCGGAATTTTTTTGGTGTGTGTGTGCAGTAAATATAATTTATTCTGAAGAAATATCCTCATCTGTGTTCATTCAGCTCTGATATATTTAAATCTGCATATTGTCATATCTGCACCTTTAAAGGGCATCCCCCCCCACCCCAAAACAAAAAAATCTTATTAAATGTATGCTGCTTCTTTAGTTTAAAATTGTATCAATAGATTAAATTGGAATAGCCTAATAAGATAATATAGGGCTGTTGTTACCCAAGGAAGGGCTGATCAAATTAAATCATTTACACTGAAAATGTAAGGGGGGGCGCTCACCCTGTGGTCTGTGTGGGTCCTAACGCTCCAGTATAGTGATGGGGGCACTATACTGTCAAAGAGCACCGTCCTTCAGATGAGACGTTAAACCGAGGTCCTGACTCTCTGTGGTCATTAAAAATCCCAGGATGTCCTTCAGAAAAAGATTTGCCCATTGGCCTCTGTCCATCATCGTGGCCTCCTAATCCTCCCCCCTAATCATATATACTGATTGGCTCTATCAATTTGTCTCCTCTCCACCAATAAGCTGGTGTGTGGTGGGTGTTCTGGCACAATATGGCTACCATCACATCATCCAGGTGGATGCTGCACATTGGTGGTGGTTGAAGAGATTTCCCCCTTCCATATTTAAAGTGCTTTGAGTACCAGAAAAGCGCTATATAAATATAACAAATTATTATTAATAATATGTCGATCATCTCCTATATAAATCATCAGGGGGACCTGGGATCACACCATCTGTACCGACTGGCGCATCAGGGCAAATCAGGGCAATGTATAACCCTGGGGACCAGAATGTGGGGGCAGAATTGCTGTCGAGGGTGGGGCTGAGGCCCGGGAATGGAGACTCCACCCAAAGACGATGAAGTTAATCTTGAGCTTATATGGCCAAGCGGAAGTGGATCTGTTTGCATCTCAAGAGACCTTAACCTAACCTATCGTTCTCCCTCATACATCCAGCGCCACTGTGGTTGGATGCCATTGTACAGGCGTGGCCGAGGCTGTGCCTGTACGCATTTCCCACGATTTCTCTGCCCCCAGGAGTTTGAGAGAGGGTCAGGTGAGACGGGATCAGTCTACTACTGGGAGCCCTGTTCTGGCCAGCCCGAGTCTGGTTTTCAGATCTCATAGCGCTCCTCGAAGATCAGGCTTGGGACAGGGAGGGACAATCTATCACCAGTCGGGAACTGTGAAAGCTATGGGTCTGGCCCCTGAGGGGGACCAGCTCTTAGGTGTTGATCTCTCAACCATACTACACTATTGTACTACACTATTGAGATTCCTCCACGAGGAAACTGTACACCTTAAAGTGGAATGTGTCTACTTTATGGTGCAGAGAGCATCAGCTGGACCCAGATAACTGACCGGTGACTTCAGTGCTGGAGTTCCTTCAAGACAGTTTCTCTGGTGGTCTTTCCCCGTCTACACTTAAAGTCTAAGGGGCGGCCATATCTGCCTTCCATGCACCATTAAGTGATGGACCTTTGGGAAGGCACCACTTGGTTGTAAGTTTCCTTCGTTGTGCCTCGAGGATGAGGCCTGTGGCTCATGTCAGGCTTCCAGCTTGGGACCTGACTGTGGTTCAAGAAGGGCTGCACCATTTGAACCCATAGAGGCTGTTTTTATTGTATAAGTGTGTCACTTTGCCACACCTCTTGAATGCCTGAGAGCGGCTTGCTTCATCCTGTCAGAAGCTAACTGTGTTGTGGTCCAATGTGCCTTTGTTCCACCAATCATAATTGGTCTAGTTTCACACGTGCTTCAAACGCTATTACACAGAGGCATTCACCATAGTGTCGTCTTCGACACAGCATGAGTTCCCTTCTCAGGGAACAAGGGTTACAGTCGTAACCCGAGACGTTTTACTTTGTGAAGTTTTGCTGAAGATTTTTGAGGATATATCCATGCTGCATCTGTTTAATCTTAAGTGACAGATGAATTTGCACTATAATACTGTAGATATTATAGACACACGGCCTTTGATTATATGATAATTTGCATCTATCTTTGTTTTCCCCTGCTGTCTGTGACCCATCAGAACCACTGATCTAAACGATAGAGGGTAACATCATTTGTGTGTGTGTTTCAGGTCCGTGTTTAAAGCAAACGTTTGTGAAGCTCAAACTGAAGTCTAGCTGGAGTCTGTCTGAAGCCGCAGTGAGAGTCCAGCTCCTGACACAGGTGAGAGAGAGAGAGAGAGAGAGAGAGAGAGAGAGAGAGAGAGAGAGGGAGAGAGGAATCTGAGCGGTTGTAATAAATGTGCTTGTTTCAGCTGGAATCTGCTCTGGCGGGAAGAGGGATTTCTAACGTGACGCTGCGCTGGTCTCAACTGTCCGAACAGGAAGTGATGCGGAAGGAAGCTGCGCCCGGTGAGTGTGTTCATACAAGAAACACTGGAAAACAGAACTAGAATTCAAATTTATTAAAATTAATATGGATTCTACAAATTAAATGGAAATGACATTGTGATGATGTAATGAACATTTCATTTACAGCTCAATGTGCTCAAAGAAAGAGGCGATGACGGGAAAACCTAAACGCTCTTTGGATCAGCTTTGATGTTCTTCATCTTTCATTTTAATATTGCTTGAATATTATCTTTTCCTCACAATGTAGATTTACTATTTACTGCATTTTATTGTTTACTTAATTTTAATTTAATTTTATTTCATTTCTTATTTTTGTGCATTGTATATTGTCATCTCTGTTAAAATTACACTAATATAAAATAAACCAAATTATACATTAGCCTATATTATTTAATTTTTAATGTTTTCATTTATTTATCTAGAAGTCCTTCATATACATTTATTTATTTATCATTCAATTATATTGATTTATTTTATCCAAAGGTGTTTATAAATTAAGAACAAGCAGACGAAAAAAAATATTAATGGTATCTTAAAAAATACAATGTCATCTTCCTCTAAAAGGTTGATGTCAGGGGTCAGATTAATCATTTATTTTTAGTTTGCTATCAGATTTGTAAACTGCACATGATTAATGATTCTAATGAGTCAGTTTGACACATCTTTAAAATCAAATTACATGTTCATCCTGCAGTTATTAAGCTTCGTCCTGTGAAGGTCCTTCAGGTAGAGAATAAGCTTGACATGGACACGATGATGATCAGATGATCAGAGGTTTTACACGCTCTCAAATGCTGTTAGCGCCACACTGTGGTGGTGGATTGTTAAGGTCTTAAGTAAAGCTTGAATGACTCTCTACAGTCTTTCTTCTGTGATTGAAATATTATCTACCAGAGTTAAGAATGATAACGCTCTGTTTATGCCACTTTAAAAGCTTGAGTTCCTAAAGCAAGATGGATTCTGATTGGCTGTCAATATTTTATCATTTATCAGATAGAAAAAAAGAGTTCTGAATTTGATTCTAATGATATCATTCCTCTCAGCCGTTGTTGTTTTAGTTGTGGTGTGGACTCTGCTTTTACATTTTGGATGATTTTTAAAACGTTATCTTTACCCTTATCGTTATAGTTATCGTCCTTGGTGTGAATGGGTAAAGGTATCCATTATGTAGGCAACTTTTTTTGGTTCAGTTCACAAAATTAATATAATGGGCGAGTACATCATGAATCAATCTTGCAAACACTGTAATAAGTGTTTATATCCGGGCTATTTAAGACCGAGCGGACGCCAGCCGCTAGAGCACCAAAAGTCAAGATTGATCCATAATCGCACGCAATAAATAATAATTATATACTTATAAAAATAATAATTTTATCCCACTTAAATAGAACAACAGCCGCATGATTGTAAGTCATTACTGAACAACAACTAACCATTGAAATTTCATTTTATTCTGAAACAAGCAGGTTAAACATCATATTCTTATATAATTTTGACATTGACTAAAACTCAAAACATGTTTGTTCTTATGTTCTAAATTAGTAGTTTTTAAGTTAGTCAAATTATTAATAATCATGTATAATAATAACATCATGTAGTAATAATAGTAGTAGATTTGTGTCATTACTCAGAATATTCCACTCCAGAAAACAGGACCAGTCTGCAATATTTCTAAAGACTTTATTTAATAAACATCTGCATATCTGTCAGTTATACAATTTACGGTAATAGTTCTGATACAATAAACATTGGATCAAGCGCTGATAATCTGATCATCCTGTAACTTTTCAGAAACTCATTTGTAAAATAAAACGTCCTTGGTTCAATTGAAAACTTGATATGTTACGATGCTGATGCATAGTATGAATCTTTATATGCTGTAATGTAAAAGCACACAATAAACACTTATGTAAATCAGAACAGCTTTGATGATAATCATTACAGACATAAATGATTTGGCCTGATATACTACAAAACCTGCACAGCCAGAAAACATTGAATATGAAGCATTTAAACAGGCTCCGTTCTTACCAACTAAATCTATCATTACCACTTCACCCAAAGAAACATCACAAATCATAAATTAATTTAAACACAGTGAATAATATTGAACAAACAAAATGACATTCAACACAAACTGTTGTTCAAAGGCAATATCTAAAATTTGCAATAAAATTATATTATCTCAGAACTGCTTTATAAGTGGCTTAAGGGGCGTAATTTGTGGGGGGGTTGGGGGGAGATAACCCCCCCAATATTTATACCACGATCACATGAAAAATATGCAGAACATTTTTCTTTTACTATATTAAACATTACAACCCCCCCAATGTTCAAACCAAATCTACGCCATTGATGTGGCTTTGACTGGAATTGGAAAATATGGATATTTTTTCAAACAGTTTCCCAAACCTTTACCTAAAACAGATTTTCTAATATAGAGAGATCGAGTCATGTTGATCAGCAAAAGAGTTTTCCCCAAAAGAGTTTCACGGACCTGTAAATAAGACATAAACTCATTACAGAGTTGTCAGTGCCATCTACTGTACAGCGTGATGAAGCTCTTACATTGGCCTTCTTCTGTGTCCTCGATGATGGTTTCCAGCGGCGCTTGAGTCCAGCTCAGACTCGCCTCAGGGATCTTCAGAGCCCGTTTCAGCTGAGAGGGAACCAGTGCTGGTGAGTGATTTCATTTAAGTTCTATGGGTGCAATTTATATCTGTCAATTAAAATAAGTTTGAGCAGTTAACCATTTATATCAGATTTTGAGACAAATTATATTTCAGATTATAAGTCAGTAAGTCAATAGTTTTTTCAGTAACTGTCAAAGTTTCCTCTACATATTCCTTACACAATGCAGCATTATGTAGTTTAAGAAGCAACACAATGCATGAAGACGTCTCTCTCTCTCTCGCTCTCTCTCCCTCTCTCTCTCTCTCTCTCTCCCTCTCTCTCTCTTGCTCTCTCTCTCTCCCTTGCTCTCTCTCTCCCTCTCTCTCTCTCTCCCTCTCTCTTGCTCTCTCTCTCTCTCTCCCTCTCTCTCCCTTGCTCTCTCTCTCTCTCTCTCTCTCTCTCTCTCTCGTTTTTATACCTTTTTACTGTGTTAAAAACTTTTGGATTTGGGGAGAATATTATTTCTTGGATAAAAATACTTTATGAAGATGCTTCAGTTATGCTTAAGATAGGAGGTGGCCTGAGTTGTCCAATCCCTGTTAAAAGAGAAATCAGGCAGGGATGTCCTTTATCAGGACAACTTTATAGTTTAGCCACAGAACCCTTACTGTGTAAGCTAAGAAATGAGTTACAAGGTTTAATGATACCAGGAGATAATTCAGGGCTAAGGTATTCTGTGTCTGCTTATGCGGATGATGTAAATATTTTTATTTCTGGTCAAAATGATATTCAGATACTTTGTAAAAGTTTGAACCTTTATGAAAAGTCTTCCTCAGCCAAGGTAAACTGGGCAAAGTGTGAAGGGTTTGCTGTTGGGTCTTGGGTTGATACGGGGCTACCTCAACTTCCTGAAGGACTGAAATGGGGAAAGGAAGGTTTTAAAGTTTTGGGGGTGTATCTGGGCACTGATAAGTATAAAGAAAAGAACTGGGAGGGTCTGCTTGGAAAGGTTGTTGCTAAGTTGTCTAAGTGGAACTGGCTATTGCCCGAACTATCTTATAGAGGCAGAGTCCTAATTACAAACAACCTGACTGCCTCTATGTTATGGCACAAACTGAATTGGTGAAGGCTGGGTATAAGATATTAAGAAGAAAGAACTCTATGTAACGTGTGTAAAAGTGACGCATCAGACTGTGCTAAGAGGAGTGAAGACTTGGAGGTGGTCAGTAGTGTTTGGGACAAATTTTAAGGCATGTTGGAGGTCCCTATATAAGTTGCCAGTCGAAAAGCGTACTGCAGACTTGCAGTGGAGACTGATGTTCGGGGCTATAGCTACGAACAGACACGTGGCACACCTCAATCCAGCAGTGGGGACAGGGTGTTTATTTTGTGGTTTAGAAGAAACAGTTAATCATTTATTTATTGATTGGTTTAGGTTGGAGGGAATGTTTAATTTTTTAACACTTTAACAAGTTTTTATAAAGTTTGGGGAGAATTTTTCTTATCAGAATTTTATAAGTGGTCCAATTTATAATTTTCAAGAAAGGAGGAAGAAATGTTTACTGAATTTTCTGTTGGGTTCAGCTAAGTTGTCCATATTGGAAAACTAGAAAAAATAAATTGTTAGGAATAGGTCCAATTAATGCTGAAATGGTACTAAAAGGGTTGATAACTGCTAGACTCAAGATAGAGTATACATACTATAAATTGGTCAGTGACATTGTAATGTTTTCTGAAATTTGGTCAGTGGGGGGTGTACTTTGTCAAATTGGAGAAAATGAAATGTTGTTTTTAAATGTGTAGAAATAGAAATCATGTATGAAATTAAATTTTTGTAAGATAACTGTATTGAGGTAAAAGGACAAATGGTCTAATAAAGATATTGTTAAGCCTCTCTCTTGTGTTGATTAGCTTGAAGTTAAAATGGTGAAATGACTAAAAAGTTTACATTTCAACGTTACAGTGGATTAAAAAAAAACAGTCTGGCTATCTACAATAGCAGTGGATGTTACCACACAGGTACATTTTGTTGTATATTTTAGTTGTACATTTGTTGTATATTTTGGTACAATGAAAAATGCATTTTGAAAGGAAATAATTTTGTTTTGAGTCAAGTATGTCAATTTTGAGTTACTATGCTATACTGTACTTTTGTTTGTCCAATTCCATTTTATTGATTTTAATTTTAAGTTGTATTATTGAGCATATGGACTTTTAAATGATGAAAAGATGGAAAAATGACATTTAGTTGAACATTAGTTAATTTTCTGCACATTTCTGTGTAGACTTTTTTTTTTTTTGAGGGTTCTTCTGGTCCCGGATCCCTGGTGTTCTTTCCACCGAAGCTGGATTCCTCTCTGTTCGCCCTGGTGCCTGGTTCCCTGGTCCACTGCCTCAACTAACAGCGCTGCAACGGTTCCATTGGGTGGTTTGATATGGACGCTAAGTATTGAAGGGGTGGTTGGACAGTTAAAATATTTTGAGTGCACTCAAGGGTAACAATTTTTTTTCTTTGAAAGATTTTTCCTTTTGTTTTGTTTCATGAGATCTCAAAGTTGTGGCCGATTTGTTAACATCAATGGTACTAATGCTGTGTGAACTGAACTAAATATTGAATTTTGAATAAGAAAAAAAGAAAAATAATTTAAATAAGAACTACATTTAAACTTTATTCTATTGTCCTGTGCTTCCTTTGGAGTGGAATCTATGAGTCCTTTGACCATATGATTAGTACATAACCAGCCTCCTCATCGAATCTAGATTTAGATAACTCCTACAATAGATTCTTAGCCTGCCTATGAGCAGAACTACCACCGTAGGGTTACATTAGTCATGAATGCATATACACTTGTGAATAACTTGCATATACATATAAACTTGACGCACGCATACACCTATAAATACTCGCATATACATATAAACTGCCATGCATATACACCTATAAACACTCACACATACATATAAACTTCCATGCATATACACCTATAAACACTCGCACATACATATAAACTCGATGCACGCATACACATCCATAAAACACTCGCGCATAAATAAAACGTGGATGCATGCTTTGTGTATATATGTATATGCGAGTGATTTCATATGTGGATGTGCGTGAACTTTTCAGTGTAAAAGGAAGTAATTTGTGCGTACACGGAATTAACCTGCCTTTTTGATAGTTTGTTTTCCAATTTGAAATGAAATAAGCATAAACGAGAAAACAGCCCCTTTATTCGTTTTTTTCGTTTTTTTTAAAAAAAAGAAAAAAAAAGCCTAAGCCTCTTACGTTGTTGATTTATATTTCAAACAAGAATTCGACATTTGCTCGCAATGTTTTTCTTACAAAAAACCTCATCATTTTGCAGGACAATTGTCTATTACAGTATACAACACAGATAGAAGGGTGCCAATAAATCTGTGGTGATATAGCCTACAACACGCTTTAAGAAAAGTTTATTTCCATCACACTGTAAAGTGTTTTTAGATATTAGCCTACATATAGATTACATATACCAAAGATTTTACATATAAACTGGGTCAGCATACTGTTAATTACAGTTAGTACCATGGGAAGTATAGGGGTGCTGATGTGACCCCTGGCGTGGAGCCCATGAAGAAATATGGTTGGGGATAAAAGTTCACACAAACAAAACCAAAAAACTGTGGTGTTTAGCCTATAGGCATACATATTACGTGTGTTTGTTTTTATTTATGCTGTATTATAAAATACCCATATTATAACAAATAAAATATATTTGGAAATTGCCCTTTAAAACGAAGGCTCAGTTTGTGGTTCACAATTATTTGATTAAAAACAACAAAAACAATAAAACAAAGACAAAGTCACTTATATTAAACACTTTTTTATTGATTTTTTTGTTAACAGAAGTTATCTAGCACCTTTAATTGCCTTCGCTATCGTCCTGTCAATCATCTGTCTCATTCTCGCGGGTCGCGGCTATGAGTTCAGTAAAAATGTATTTCTCCATCATCGGTACCCACCCTCAGCCGATTGGCATTACAGTATTTGCAATCACCATCCCGTGGCAAAACGGAGCGTCTAAAAGAAAAGTTCTGACTGCTGACTGAACATTGGTCAGTGAGCCTCTCCCGCTCGGCGCTGTCAAGCGCAGCTTCACCACACAGATTTAACTCTGCACAGCTAAATAAAACAGGCTGGTGGCAGACTAATAATTAATATTTCTGATGTAAAGATTTCTGTGAAACGTGTAAAGTTGCACAGAAGAAAGCCCAATAGGACCTGCCCTGTACAGTTTAAGAATCTGTAGCCATAGTAGAGGACTATTATTTTGTTGAACAGACCCGAGCGACAACTGATGATGTCACATGCTCAGACTTGCTTGACCAATCGGCGGAAGGGGGCGTGTCAGGCCGCCCACAAACGAATAAAGGGGCCGTTTTATCGTTTATGCTTATTTAATTTCAAATTGGAAAACAAACTATCAAAATGACACAAATGACTTTTACACTGAAATGCCTTCCGGTTACGCTGAAATGACTTCCTTTTACACTGAAAAGTTCACGCACATCCACATATGAAATCACTCGCATATACATATATACACAAAGCATGCATCCACGTTTTTTTTACTCGCGAGTGTTTTATGGATGTGTATGCGCGCATCGAGTTATATGTATGTGCGAGTGTTTATAGGTGTATATGCATGGAAGTTTATATGTATGTGCGAGTGTTTATAGGTGTATATGCATGGCAGTTTATATGTATATGCGAGTATTTATAGGTGTATGTGTGCGTCAAGTTTATATGTATATGCAAGTTATTCACAAGTGTATATGCATTCATGACTAACATAATATGTATTGGTATGGATTTCATATAAGTGTGCACGTGTATTTCATATATGTATTTTGAACATCCAATAGTATACATGTTACTCTAGTATACACCATTATCATAAAACTGTGTTATTTTATTGATAAATGTTAAGTGGTACGTGTTGTTTTACTGAATCATGTTTGCTGTAATTGTAAATGTAACTTTAGAACCATGTGAGTGATCATGACGTCAGTAGGACAGATAAGCGAATGCCTCGTGATTTAGCTGAAGTTCATAAAGTTACATCCGCATACATCTCCAGAACTCCGGCAAAGTAGGTATGTTTGTAAGCAGGTGGTTAGTGAGCTAGCGCTTGTTAAGTTATTTTTTAGTGATATGTTTGCTGTAATGGTAAATGTGACGTTAGAATCATGTGTGAGTACTCTTGATGAAACCAATGCCCTTCAATTACGTATCCTGTAATATGTTTTGTAGTTAACGTTATGTGGATAACGTTAGTGAGCTAACCCTGTACTGTCTGAACGATATATATTTGCACATACACACATTCAACAAATATGTGCAAACAAATGCGAGATATATTGCATTACTTTCAATGTAGATAACTTAATCTGCGTCTAGGCCTATACCTTAAGAACTACAGATCACATGAAACTGTCGACCAATTAAGTACATGTTGCCATAATACGGTGTGTACAAACGTGTATTTATTATGCACAACATGATGTTCATTTTTTTTTGTACAGTAAGAAACTACATTTCCGTGTAGCCAAATGCCTTACATCACCAAACAATTTTACATGTGCTTGCAGGTACCAGCCACATCAATTAGGGGAAGAAAAGTGATGTTTTTTTAGCCTATCAAGGAACAGCAGGTTAGTCTTTCCATGTAGCACCAACTTGTGCCATAGCCATGATTGCATATGAGTGCGTATTACTACATATATTTAAGTATTGTACATGCATTTTAATGTAGCAGCTTTAATGTAGTTAGATGTTTCTGCTTTCCCAGCAACGCTAGCCAAGCACAACAAGCTCTAACAATTGTTGAATTTAAAAAAAAAATAAAATATAAGGTTAACCTATCCAAAATTGTATGTATTTAAATGCAAACCACTACCCACATATTTTCATTTGTTTTTATGTGTACTTTGTTTTTTATGGCCCTCAGGTGTTAAAAAATAAATGACTGAGAAAGAGTCATCTGATCAGCCTACACCATTGAAAAATATGGAGGAGGAATTACAGCGTGATCTTGAGGAATTAATAGCTGATTTGGAGGAGATACAGGTATTTTCTATAAAATTATATAGCACGCATTCTGCATCAAGCAGTATCACACTAATGTGTGAAAAGAAAATGAATCATTGGAATTTGGTACTACCACTTTGTATTTTTTGCAACTTCCATAAATGATATTCTGTATATGATATTCATAAATGAAAAATGTATATATTTCGAAGTCATTGTTCTACCTCTTATGTTTGAGTAATCCAGAGTGAGGAGGCAGACAAAACACCACCTAAAAAACGAAAAAGAAAGAAGATTGATCCAAAACTTCAGTGGAAAAAAAGAGACCAAGAAGGATACTTGGTCTATGAGAAGCGCAAACCAAAGATAGGTATGTTTTTTATGATGTTTTAGATCCTTTGATTTTTTCACTAATTATTGTGTAAATCAAATATTTGTTTATGTTTACTTTACTCTAGACCGATCTGAAAAAATTTTAAAAAAATTGAAATTTGAAAAATTTCAATTGGAGGGGTATTTTTGATGAAATCTGAGTGCTGGATCACTTCTCCATAGGCTGCTAGGTGCCCTCTCTGGGCCTCGTAGTGTTTTTGCGCTGCACGTCTGTGTTGCACGTCAACACGCATCACACACATGACCAGCGTCGGCCAATAGTGAGCCTACGTGGTGACGTGTAACACAGACGCGCAGCGCAAAAACACTACGTGAACCAACTAGAGGCCCAGAGAGAAGGAAATTAATAGTGGAATAAAGTCGTTATTTTTGTTTGTTTTTGCTAACAAAAAGTATTCTCGTCGCTTGATATACTTAAGATTGAGCCACTGGAGTCACTTGGACTATATTAACGATCTCTTTAATAACTTTTCTGGGCCAGCAAGTTTCGGCCACCTAGCAGCCTATGGAGGAGTGATCAGCTCTCAGATTTCATCAAAAATATCTTAATTTGTGTTCCGAAGATGAACGAAGGTCTTACGCGGTTGGAACAACATGAGGGTGAGTAATTACTGACAGAATTTTCATTTTTGGGTGAACTAACCCTTTAAGAAATAAATCAAGGGTAAAAGCATAGGTAACTTAGATCGCAGTTCAAGACAATAAATTCATAAGCACATAACACAAGTAATTCTTCTCTTTTCAAATACAAACAATACTTTATTGATTATATGCTAACACACATGAAAGTACCTAACACAAACACACGCACACGCATATACACACACATTCATACAAGTTACAGAAAGAAAGAAATCAAGAAAGAAAGAGTTTGGAAAGAATGAGTTTAAGGGTGAGAGGAAGAAATCCCGAATTTCTATATGCACTCAAGACATGACCTGAACGAACCATCAATCATTAATTTAACCCTGGTCGTTCCTTATGCAGGTTATAAAAGGTTATAATGCACCAGTTCAGTTAAGAGTCTAGAGGTTACTTGCGTTTCTGCGTTCCGTTTGAGGATTCCCTTTTGTCGGGTACAAGGGTGTTTTTCGGGGTCCGTTGGTTGATTTCCTCGTGCTTGGATAGAGTTCAGGGAGAACCAGTCACGTGGTGTGCTGGCGGATGGTTGAAGCGTCTTTGAAGTTGAAAGTGTGCGTTGCAGCCGTGAATCGTGGACCAAAACTTTGCAGCAAAACTTAACTTAAAACCGAGACTTTCAATCGGAAAAGAAGAATAACACCAAGAAAGAAAGAAAATGAGATACGAAAAGTAGTTAGATGACTGGAAATGAATCTAACCCATCTGATCTTAATTTGGGTTGGTCTGCTCGTCTGTTACATGGTTACTATAACCATCGTCTGCTGTCTCCGTCTTTGTTCTGCCCCACTTAACTAACACTCTGCACTGGGTTTTTAAAGGGTTTTTTAAAACAAAAAAAGGTTTGTTACTCCTACAAATGGGAGTTCTGACTGCTGCTTTGTTTTCGAAGTCATAAATCATGTCTTCCCTGGGGGTGTCGGTTCTCTAGCTTTAATTGGAGACCAGATGCAACAGTTTAGGCATGATTTCTAATTATCAGAATATGAAACATTTTACACAGATTTAATTCCAGCCATCTTGCTAGTTGTGTTCGTAAGATAGCATTGATATGAAACAGTACACACTTTCATTCACACATCTAATATCTAACGATTTTCCTGACTTGTATGGGATCTAAACAAGTATAGACACATATACTAGGTTGTAGACAACAAAGCATTATGTAGTTGAACGATGTTTGATTATAGGTCAGTCAACAATTGTTCTGGGATGAGTTTTATGGATTTTGATATGTAAAGTCTCTTGGTGTGTAAAGTTTGTGACAGTAAAGACATTCCAATCTGAGGTCATGGATAGTTCCTGCTGAAATCTGTTTTGTTCATCTCTCGTGGGACCTTGGTCTCGGTCATTCTCTTAACCAATCAGTGTTCGGCAACAAAGCTAGCATTGACCAGTTATTTCGTTAGTGCTGGGGGGCTCTTTTAAATAGCCAGACTGGTGGCGCCAGTTGATGATGATCATGAGACGTTCTGAACAAATCTTCCCCCTCTCATTCGGCGAGAAGCGGAAAGGTTGAATTAATCTTCTGGAAGAAGATTAGTCTGTGTTTGGTTCATCCTCGCAGTCGTTACATAATTCGTTACATTTAAATAGCGCTTTTCTGGGTACTCAAATCGCTTTAGTCTAAAGCCAGGGACTCACTTAACGACTGTAAGGCCGATTATGAATGTAATTTGATACTCTGCCTCATGCCCAAATGGTCAGAGACCGTTGCGTTCAGTCGGTGTTTAAAATCTGCTCCAGTCATTGGAAACAGTCTGTAAGTGTGTTCAGTTCAGTCTTAGAACGTTTCAGCTAGTCATTAAATGTGTCCCCGGCATTAGCAGTTTATGCAACCGCCCACTTGCCTCAATGGCTTCGGCTTTAGTTAGTGCTGTTAAGTCTAGCTTTTAGTCTGCTTTTAGCTTTTAGTCTGTGCTGTTGGGTTGCTGGTGTGATTTTTTTTTTTTTTTTTGTCTTTTTATTTATTTATTGCAAATCAGTAACTTCTATTATTTGTTCTAATCCAAAATAAGTTACAAACGCACACAAATTAAATATAAACATTATACAAAACATATTAAAGCTGCAGTCTGTAGTTTTTCCTCTTTGTCGCCATCTCTGTTTGAAATCTGCAATTGCAGTTATTTACGGAATTAACAACTTTACCTGGGTTGTACCTCGGCACGGCACAGAGCGGATGAATCCCAACTGAAATATTTTAGAGAACATCATATACGCTGACTTCATTAATGTTATTTTTCCTAAAGGTTTTTGTTTGAACTCGCCATTATGGTGATCAGTGTATCTTTGGTTGGGCACTTGGAACTTCATTTATATTATTGTAATTATCTTTCTATTGATGCAGTGATGCAACAAGAAATCAGTTATTTGGTTTCAAAGGAAGGGAAGTAATAAATAGTTTGCTTTTAAAAGGTGACCTAACTTCCAACTAAATCACTAACTAGTCTATTTTTCATGTTGAATAATGTTTTTTTTTATATATCATTTTATTGCCAACTCTTATGTCATAAACACTGTGTGAAACTTTGAATTGGGTCGATATAATCCCTCTATATTTGTGACAATACATTTTATTTATCATTTATTATTTTTTAGTTACTAGAACTCTTGTGAAAGTGAACTATTCTAACTAAGCATTTGTCAGTACAACATACTATTCCTATTCCACTTTACTTGGTTTGTTTAAGCCAATTGGTTTGCATGTTTTTTTTTTTAAGTAAGTCTATAACTAATTAGATTTTCCAGTGCAGTTACATTCATATATCGGGTGTTCAGGGTTAAAAAAATCATATTTTAGTTGTATGTACTGGATAAATATACAGTACAGTGTAGTAAAATCATTCTTGAACAGGATACACAATCCAAGTTAAATAAAAATATATGTATATTGTCAGCAGTTATCATTGAATGAAAATAATTTGAATTATCCTTAAGATGTACCACTATATTGCTAAAATTACCAGGTGTTCATTGATAAAGTGAAACTATAATGCCCATACATGTACACAGATAAGTTTAGGTAATTACTTATGCATATTTATATGGAATGATTAATCTAATTAAATGAACCATGTCAGGATAATGAATTTAAAGCAGGAAAAATTACATAAATCAATTGAAGAATAAAAAAAAAAATCTGCTTGAAAGATTCAGTTTGTGTATCCAGATTAATGTTTATCAGCACAAAACCTGTAAATAAAACATAAATACTGATTAAATCTTATATACAGTAGTTTATCTCTGTGATCATGAAATTATTTAGTGTTTGGGTAGTCCATTTGCATAAATGCTTATATTAATACTTTTTTTTTAATAACATTATTGTTTATAATCATTAACAAACTAAACCTAATGATCATGTGCATGATAGCATTTTTAAAATGTTTTCTAAGTAAAAATATTTACGTTGTTCAACATATTATGCATTGACATAAAATGTATTTTAAGATAGGACATGTATTGTCTTACCCATCAAAGTATATATAGTTTGGCATTTAAATGCTTAAAAAGATTTTAAATTTGAAAAAAATATATTTGCTCAAGCTTTGCATATATTTAGCAAGTTTATAGTTTTTGTTGTTGTCTATGTAGGAAAATAAGAAGAGATGTATTTCAGAAATAAAGCTGCTCTGTACTAAAGTAAAAAGTGTGACAGGTTTACCTTGTTGGTTCTTTCGCCTTGTGCGTCACTTCCTGGTACGGGAGTCTCGTCCAGGACAGTTTAACGTCAGAAACCAAACTCAACCCCAGAGCGGACTGCAGCTAAAACACACCAAAACTAGGTTTTGTTCAGCGTTTCAGGAACCAGACTGACATCAGCACCAGACGAGAACAAAAAATGTCTATCGGACTTGACAAAGACTGAATAGCAAATTTGATTTTTTAGTTTTGTTCATTGTTGCACATTTAATTCAATTCTCATTTATTTGCATAGCACTTTTCACAATACACATCATTTCAAAGCAGCTTTACAGAAAGTACATGAGTTCATATTACAATTTAGAGTGTTCTGTTATCAGTGGTAACTGTCTAAGTTATGTATTTCAGAAATGTACATGTATAAAGTCATATTTAGCTAAAAAAAATATTAATTTAAACAGTGTAATAATTTAATGCAGAAACAATGAGCTCATTGAAGTAATGAATACTTGTTTGTTAACAAATGATTATGACATTTAGAAAATATAACATTGGTGCATGTTGATTGGAATTCAACATCATCAACAACAACAACAGGAAGTGTCATCATCATTTCTTAAACTGAGACTATATTTGATTTTCTCTCTAACTCTTCAATCTGCTTGTTTTCTTACCTGATGGAGAAAAGTGTTGTTTACTGCAGCTGTATCAACACTGGAGGCTAATTCCATCCTTAAAAATATTTTTTTCCTATAAGCTGAAAAACATAAAATAACAACACTGGTTTAAAAACAAAAATATTCTGTGGTGAAGGAAATACTACAGAAACAACTACTGTGATTTCTACTTGAATTAAGTTAGTTCAAGCAAGAATTTTAAAAACAAAGTCAATTCTATATTAGTACTCAATTTTAGCCCAACATTAAATGTTAACGTTATAAAATTAAGTAAAATCTTCTCAACTCTCTGATACTGGTGTTCCCATCATGCACTGGAGCATGAATAATTAATAAGGTTGCAGTTTTTTTTCCCCACTGTTTTCCAGCTGTATTTGCATTGTTTTATCGTTGCTTTTGTTGTTAGGTTTAGAAACTTGCTGTTTTGGAGTTCATTTTCTACTCGAAATGACACATTCATATTCAAAAATTATCCAAGGAATGTTACCGTTATTGTGTATTGTGTACCAAGTATTAAGGTCTCTGTGTAAGCTAAGTAGAAATTACTCAACAAACTTTAACTGTTTGAGGTAAAGTTACTTATTTTCTTTGTTAATTGTTCCTAACTTAGTTTAGTAGATTTTTACTTAAATCCTTAATGTGACATTTTCTTTAAAAAAAGAAAAGAAAATTAACTTCTCAGCTCAGTTTAACACATTTTACCTTGTTGAAATAATAGCTTTATTTAATAAATAAATTCAGTTAAGTAATAACTGAAAAAAATCAGTTCACAATCTATCTGGGCAACTTATGTCAGATAAATCGCCTTAACGGGACAGCAGTCACGTTAGCAGAATTTAGCAGGCAAAAAACTTTTTTAAAAATAATAATCAAGAAGTCGTTTTCTTGACAACATGGTGAATTAGCGAATTTGATCCGGTTCTAAAATCAGCAAGATATTACTAATCGCATGGATTCCTATTTAAATGTCTGGATTTCACCTGCAAAAACATCCCGAACAACAGTAAATGTGACCGCATCTTAACCCTTAAATACCTCGGGTCCTTATTGACCTGGGACGTCCTTCACTACCCTCCCCCTCATTCATTTTTTAAAGTTAGACATCAACTTTCTTAGTATTCCTCAATCTATTAATTATAAACAATATAACAAGAAAAAAATAAAAGAATGACTGTTTTGTAATTTTTTTGTAAATTGTATAGGATTGCTTGCGACCCGAGGTATATAATAGTGTTGTTTTTTTCCCCTGTGCAATTTAATTTAATTTAAAATTTTGAAAGAATTATGTGTAATTCATTTAAATTATGACAATTTCTGATGACTCAATAAGAGCAATTCACACTGTAAAAAAAAAATCTGTTTTAACGAAGTAGCTATTCGTGCTGCCTTAATTTTAAGTTTAGTCAACTTGAAATGTGAAATTGTACAACAAACTTAAAATTTTAAGGCAGCACGAATACTTTAAGTTGAAACAGCAATTTTTTACAGTGTGAATTGCACTTAATGAGTCATCAAATTGTTAGGTTTTAATTGAAAATTAAGTTTAGCCAACTTGAAATGTGAAATTGTAATAAGTGACAACTTGGATTTTTGAGTTGACTAAACTTAAAATTTCAAGGCAGAACAAACACTTTGTTATTTTTTTTTTATTATTATTTTTTTTTTTACCGTGCATCTTTATTCTTCAAAGTGGCGATGTCTGATACACAAAAAATACACAATATAATCATCAAAAGTTTAAATGCTGAGCAGGGCAAGTATTTTATCGCAATCAAATATTAGTGTCACTGTCACTTGATGTTGGGTCTGGTGAAGAATATTAGCCAGATGCTGAATACTGGGGGAATGAGCTCTGACGAGGACGGTGCTGATGGGGAAAAACATCTGCTCAAATTGAACCCTTAAAATATCAGGAGAGTTTTTATACTATTGCGGCAGTTAGAGATCCACCCGAGTCGCTAAAGACCCAAATATATGTTATAATGATTGCCGAAACATTCATGCATTTAAGGAACAGTGTACAATTAGTTCAGAATTTACCTGTCCCATAAACCTCCACCTCACACAGCGTGAGATAAGTGCTGATTTTAGGAAGGAACATGTTGACGTAACGGCCGCCCATTCCACCGCACGAGAAACTGACAGTGCCACCTGCTGGAACGGGCGAAGAAACAACAGCACATCTGGAGAGAGAGAAAGAAAGAAACCAGGAGACATCAGGTGACCTGCTCAAATCCCAATCTGAGGACACGCTCAGTGAGTATCTTCAAATCAAATCATATTTTATTTATAAAACACATTTAAAATCAACCTTGGTTGGCCAAAGTGCAGTACAGAATAGAAAGAGAGAAAGAAAGAAAAAAACACACAAACAAAACAGAGAAAGAAACATAAAAGTTATGGCAGACTAAAATCGCAAGCATGCATTTTTAGCTAGGATTTAAATTCAGCTAATGTGGAAGCTGTTCTAACCCCCTGTGGTCGGCAATCATGCCGGTGTGATCTGCTCGCTTTTTTTTTCTTATCAGTGCAAAATACTCTGTTGACTTTGATCTTACAAACCAGTTTCATACATCAATCGATCCTGTTAAGTGTGTATTATTTTTGTGTATACTCCCAATAAAAACAAAGTGTTGTGCTTTTTGCCAAATAAAGAAAAATAAACATGATGCGAGTTCTGCCTTCTCTCTGTCAGTGAAGTCCATTCTGAAACGCGTCCGAAAATGTAACTCAGCGAATTCTCAGTCAAACAGGCATACAGACACACAGGCATGAAGCTTGAATTCTCTTCTTTTAAATGAAGTATAACAAACAAATATTCTCAGTTTATGTAATCTGTATGAAAAGAGAGAGATGTCAGTCGTTCTCATCTCAGCTCATTATAGCTCATTAAGTAATAATGTGACCCCGCCCACGGAAAGCGCGCGCTATTCAAACACAAATGATCTGAGGCGATCTATGCAAACGTTTTAACGCCCACATCAGTTGGATAAAACACACCGCGAGTAATCAGACTCGTGCACTTTATGTCGTCTTGCTTCGCTGTGTGGAATAATCCATAGGAATAATTTAGTTTCACATCGAGGAACAATGGATCCAGCTATTCAGAGGACTGTGAATATTAAGTTTTTTATTCCTAAGTGCTTTGTTTTAATCGCGAATGCAATAGTGTCGTAAACTGCAAAAGGACTGTTTAAATATGAATCGCGTGTCTGTGTGTGAATGAATGAACGGCACAGATGTTTACTACAGCTGTAAACAACAGCGCACACTTGCACTTACATTAGTAAACATGTTATTTTTACATGAACACATCTACTAGTTTAGCATTTACCAAACTATATTGCTATACTGAGATGAGTAAAAATCGACTGAAATATGTTGAAATAAAATGTCTTTGTATAAGAAATGTATTAAACTGCAAATTAACATTTATATGCAAATATTTCTGCTCATATATAGTATGTGATGTTTTGTTAAAAATAAAGTAGGTATATTGAATTATCAACTAAGATGTTATTATAGTGTTTGTTCCAATATTCAAACTAATGAATCCTTAACTTTGAAATACGTATGATAAAATTGATGTATACTTTAAAAAAAGAAAGATTACACTTGAAATATTGTTAAAATTGTAATTGTTGTTTATTTATATGTGAAAACTGTTTAATAAAATAGCAAAACATATATTTACAAGGTAGATGTAAGCAACATCTTAATAGGTCAATATAAACCTTCTCATTAAATTATTTATTATAGTTTTTTATTAGTGTCACATTTGGGGAGAGGATTATTCCAAAACATTCTGAAAATACAGTATGAGAATTAAGTGCATAGTTACTAGAAAAGTTTACCTTGGATATTATGCAATTTGCATGCATACAAAATAAGTCCTCACATTCTTTACTTGTGGTACCCAGTGACACACCTGAATGAAAGGCTCATTATGCGGGTCATTGTCTTCTCAGGTGTGAATCACGCCCACACGCATATTGCCTATCCAAACAAAATGTGTCTTACAAAGTTTAAATCAATGTATTGTTTTATGTGAATGATTAGGCAGAATGATTTTAGATCATTTTGAAGAAAAAACTCTAAGCGACAACACCCATTATTCAAAAGTCTTGTGGACACACATTTAGTATGTGTTTTGTGGCCCTATTTCAGAAACTTTAATTTTTAGTTTTTTTCAATAACCATGCATAAACATTATTCTCTCAAAAATACAAACATGTACATACATGTTGCTCACATATTATGGTAGCCCTGTTTATGCTAAATAGAGTGTAATTACACATTTGCCATTAATATGTTTATAAGCAACTGAAAAAAAGCACAAATGTCAGGGCATGTCAAAACATCTCAAGGACCCCAAAAACACCTCAGACCCCAGAGGGTTAACATCACCTGGGATTGTTGTTGCCGTTGTTTTCCAGGGAGTTTCCGATGCGGATCTCTACTCCAGTCATGCGCGCCGGACAGCAGTCTGCTCTGTTGGTGATGGTCACCCTGTTAATGTAGTAATAATCCAGCAGGTCCAGCCTCCACCACGAGCTGAGCTGGGCTAATGTGATTGAGCAGGACGTGGCTTCACCTGGAGCGTATCTGATGCCGTCGATGGCGTTTCCGGCACCCCAGCGTGCTCCATATATGCTCGACTGCACAGCTTTTCCTTTCAATGCCAAATTCTCTAAAAAAGATGTATTCAAAAAGATACAGAGGGCCAAGAAGAAATAAGACTGTAATGTGCAAAGTGTCAATAGAACATTGGCAACACTTTAAAATAAGATTCCATTAGTTAACGACATGAGTTGACAATGACGACTACTTCTAAAGCATTTATTAATTTAACATTTAGTTTATTTTAAAATCACAAATTCTATGTTAATATTATTTAATGCATCTGAGCTGACATGAATGAAGAGTTGTATTTGTATTAACTACTGTAACAAATGTATTGCTTGGTTAATGCATTAACTAAAGTGTTCCCAGAACTTTTTACCTTCCAAGTTTTCTGAGCTGCCCTGATTGGAAAAGACACCTGTTGCAAAAAACAAATATTTCCATTGATTTCTAAGAAGCTGATCAATGTTGCATTTGATTCTTTGAATATTTGCATAAAGAATTGCTGAACAGTATCTATAATTTCAGTATCATCTGACTGATGCATGTCATTTATACTCACCAAAAAGTAAAAACAGGTAACCGAGTCCCTCCATCTTGTTTTTAAAGATGCAGGTTACTAGAATAAAGGACATCTTCAGTGAGGACATCATATATTGCAATAATTGAAGTTATAGGCGAGATTCTGCATGTGAGAATGACATACTGCACCTGTGATGGTCAGATATGAAGAGTTTCTCTGTCTTCCCTTTTTATATTCGTCTTTCTCTGCTCACTTCACCTCTCACGTCAAGACTGATTTACAAATCAAATCTGCCAAAATTTGATTGAGATTGAGAATCTCAGGCGTTCAAAGAGAACAATAGAAATGTCCGGTACTTCGGATACATTTTCATACAGTTTTTCTTTCCAGGCTTGTCTACATCCATCTAAATGACCAATATATATGAGTAAAAGTGAACATTTACGTTTTCAGATAATGTTTTGAAAACTCAGAAGATTTCCCCCCTCCTTCCATGAGTTTCATTAGTATTTGTTCAGAATAGGATCAATTCCTATTAGGAATCATCTGACATCATTTGAATCATCGTAACCATGCTGTGTTTTCCTATGAGGCATTTTTCATCAACATCTTTTACTATTCAAATATTTTGTACTGAATGAGAAAAAGGTTTGTTGTAAAGTATAGATGGCACAAAATTTGAGAGATTTAGTCAGTCGAAACGGTTTTGATCTAATTTGATCTAATTTTGTGTTTCAGGAAAATAGTGATCTATGACCTTGTATTGTGTTGAACGTAATGGACACTGGAACGCTAAGTTCCCAAATGAAGACGACGATGATGAAGATTCAATAACAAGAGTATTTATTCCAAACGCGATAACAAGCCAACATGCGAGACAGTGTGCACTAGACACAAACACAGACACTGAACTGATGAAAAGCAGGAACTTAAATACACAGATGATTAACACAAATGACGAACAGCTGGGGTGAATGTGGTTAGTGTCCATGGTGACTGATCGGTGGCGGGAAACACAGACAAAGAAACGTGACGAATGAAAACAAACTATATGGAGCTCATAATATGACAAAACGATTTGAATTTGAATTGTGTAAATTTGAATTATTTGCAAGTGTAATCTAACAAAATTGAATTTTAGGTGGTAGTTTAAATAGTTCTGAATTTGATTTTTTTTAAACAAATATTGAACATTTGAAATTTAACAAATTGAAATGTTTTTATGGCTGAATTTTATAGACATGTATTTTCAAACAGCTAGTTTTTTTGTTCTGAATTTGTATACTGCAAATATTCAGTTAAAAAAATACAGATTCAAGTTTTCAAGATGAAGAAATTCGGAACTTCAAATTCAGTTTTCTAAAATTCAAGTTCAAAAATTCAAGTTCAAAAATTCAGATCTTACAGAAAGTAGGTCACAGGTCATCCACAGGGAAGAGTAAAGGATCTCAGATAAGTCGAACAGAGCATTTTGGCTGCACTGCAGTAGTTTTCTGCCGCAAACGCGGTGGTGGTTCAAGAGAATCCGTGTATCTTTCGTTCAGTCATTTTTTATTTAATATTAAGAGTAGAAAAATGAGAAAACAGCTTGAGTATTAGATTTCTAATATTCTAGTAATAATAGTCCGCTGCAGCAGTTGCACGGAGCTTACAAAACTTAACGCGTGTATTGCAACTATAGGCTACATTTAATTTTCTCATCAAACAACTAGACTAACGAATGGCTCGGTACAACAGAAGAGCTTAGAAAGGGCTTTTTCTCTGTGTAGACCAGCAGTTGGTCTGAATTTGCTATAACCTATAGCCTATTTTCCGGACTGTATAGGCTAAGTCACGTTTTATCATGAAACACGTTAAATAATCTAAATGTTGACTTTCAAAAGTAGGCGCGCCAAGAAGGCTATTCTCTGTATTTTGGTTCATTTTTGGTGAGCGCCAGAAAGATCTAAAGAGACCGAGACGCGCTAAAGCAGCGCATCATGTTGTTTTATTTATTTTTCAATGACATGATATTTTGTAGTCATTTTGAATGTACACAAATAAAAATATACATTTTACTGTTTCGAATGATGTCATATTATCTGTATGACTATAAATAACAGCAGTGGAACAAATCCAAGAGATGGCGCTCGCGCATCGCGCTCTCACACAACATAGTATCAGTTCTGGCGTTGCTTCATATCGCAGACTGTTCATTATCAAAATGAAACACAGTCAACCAAACATATAAAAAGTTATTCTGCCTAATTTAATTGGTCTGTTGTACAATATAAAGGGCAAGCTGTGCTGCACACAGTCCTACTTGTTATTCCAAACATTTACCTTGCTGTGAAGACGCTGATTTAGCCTGGACTCGACTGAAGTATGACGCCTTCTTTATATTAATAGTTAGCATCCACATGTTACATTGCAAATATGAAAACTTTTGACTGAATGAGAGATGCGCGACCGTTTCGATTTAATTAAATTTGTTTAGGCTTGGCGTTTAAAATAGGCTAAATGTTGTTTGTAATAAAGGGCACAGTATAGGCTATTTTTATAGTCTATGTAGCCTATATTATTTTATTATACATGGCTACTTATTTTTCATTCTTGTTGTTTTCTGCATTCATTTGTCATACAGTAAGGGAAAGTAAAATAGGCAACACATAGCCTACATGTTAACAGTGTTTATCATGTAAATGTTGTATTTTATTTACAGGTCTTTTACACTATTGCTGAATAGGCTAATATTAAAATGTTTTTTTTATTTTTTTTTTTATGACGCGTTTCTCTCTCAACATGAATGTGCATGCGACTTATTTTCTGGCAAATACGGTCAGTTAAAAAATGTTGCTGTAGCCTATTATTACAAAATGCATAGAATGGAGACCATTTGGGCAAAAAAAAACAAAAAACAAAATATATTGTGTTCATTACCCCCACCCACATTTGGGCTTAATCACTGTTATTATTAGGAAATGTATTTAGGTGTAGACAAAATCAGGGGCCTGTACCATGAAGCCGGATTAGGTGGCTAGCCAGCTATGTTTCAGCTTAGTTTCCGCCAACCCTGGGTTTTAGGTACTATGAAAGTAGCTCGGCTTTAATCGGTGTTCGTTGCCATGGTATCTTACGCTGCACGGCTAACCTGCTCCGGGGCAGGTTATGTTCTGGATTCAAGATCTCAGACCGAAGTTTGACCAATCAGCTGACAGCAAAGAAACATATAGGTGACGTAACTTATTCCAAGTGTCTGTTGCAATGACTTCACCTTTTCTTCCAAATCCGGTGGACATCTCAGCGCAAATTGTTTGACGAGCACTTCGTAGAGAAAGAGTTTTTAACCAGACAAAATCCCCTTGCCTTAACTGATAGTTACTTGTATGAAAGATAGATTTTCCGCGGAAGGAATGTCTTATCTTTGCGAACTTCTTGAGCCGCACATAAAGAATTTAACACGTCGAATTCATGCACTTACTGTACCGCAAATTGTATTGCGTTGCATTTTTTTTGTTTTGTTTTTTTGAAAGTGGTACATTCTTGCATGGTGGGTGACGCACAGAAGCTAGGGGAAAACATATGTTTGTCGAACCATTCGCAAGGTGGTCCTCGCTCGTCAGGAGTACATGAAAAGTTTAATTAATAATGTTCCCCGGACATTTATCGACCATGTCCATAAAAGAGGGCTTTTATAAAATTGCCGGTAAGATATATTGATAGGGTGACATCACATGAACACTTTCTCAAAAAGCAAATTTCACAAATGTACTATACAATATACGGTAATACATGTTAAGAATTATTTTGAATCTTTTTTATTATTCTTCTGATAGGATTCCCAAGTCATTGCAACATGTATGCAGTCTATTGCTCCAATCTCCACTGCTCTAGGGGAACATGAGGCAGATTATGTTAATAGGAAGTCCTATCACAGCCTTAATGTTCAGGTAGGGATGATGTGAATATGTGAGATGATTATTTTCTGTGAGATGAATCTTTAAATTAATAGTAACTTTAACAGCTATAACAATGATCTACTAAACATTTCATCTGCAGATGACTTGTGGTCATGAACATATGATCAAGTTTGGATGCCAAATGGCCTGGCTCCAGTGCTTGTCTTACAAATTTTCCATGAGTCTGTGTTGTGTCAGCGCTTTGAGGAAAGCAAGTTAAATTTGGTACAGTACAAAACACTGTTCATTTAAACCGAGATAGAAAAACCTACACAATAACCCCCTATCATGACCCTCAGACAGGGCCACAGCATTGCTTCAATGTGGCCCTCAGTAAAACCAGAGTGAAGATCGAGATGACCTTTGGCCTCCTAAAGGCACATTTCAACTGTGTTCGGTGCTTCAGACTCAGAGTCACCAGAGCGGGCATCACAGATAGTGGCTGCATGTGCCATTCTGCACAATATAGCCACCAGTAGAAAGGAGCGAGAAACAACACAAAACCAGCTTCTCCCCGATGAAACTGACCCGATCACACTTGACCACCCAGCTGGTGCAGATGTAGATGCAATCACCATACAATATTACACTTAATAAAAGCACATTGAAACTGCAGATATGTCTCAAACTGTTTTATTGGTTTTGTGGGATGGGAGGGAGAAAGAAAGAAAGAGAGCAAGAGAAAGTTGCATTAATAAATATTCATACTAAAGTGTTACTTGGTTAAATAAGTTATACTATATATACATATATATATATACACACTATATACATACTGAGATCAGTTTTATCCAGCTGTTTGATTTTGTTTGGAGCCTCCTCAGCTCACAGTCAGCTCCTTTAGTGTGCAGTCTAGTTAAAGTCTCCTTTAGTGTGCAGTCTAGTTCAAGACTCCTTTTGTACAGGGCCCTGACTGAGTCAGTTTCCACCTGAAACATAATTCCACCACAAACATGATCATTACAAGTTTTCTGGAGGCTCATCAAAAACACAAAAAGTTCCTTGACTTCCTACAAACACGACTGACTAATTTATGTCAAGGGTTTTAAATCCTTACACATTTCTTCTGAAGCCCATTGAGGTAGAGGCCTCAGTTTCTGGGGCAGGTTGTGAAAAATCCTACAAAAGAGATGTGCAAGGGCCAGTCCCTTTTTTATGCCACACATTCAAATGTTTGCCATAATAAAAAGCCCAGTGCATTCACATCAGCAACTGTCTGAGAACACACAGACAGAGTGTCTTCATCATTTGCTTCACCCTAATAAATAAAAGTAGGCCAATGTAAAGCATAACTGTTGTAAAGCAGGTTATGTTTGGTGTTCTGTCTGCTGCATACTGACCTGTGTGTGTGTGTGTGTGTGTGTGTGTGTGTGTGTGTGTGTGTGTGTGTGTGTGTGTGTGTGTGTGTGTGTGTGTGTGTGTGTGTGTGTGTGTGTGTGTGTGTGTGTGTGTGTGTGTGTTAGCTTCAACAGGGACACTGTATTTCCCTGCAGGACATACAGTCAGCCATATTTAAAACTTAAAAAAAAAGTAGTAATGTATTGCACACGTACCCAGTGTTACTTGCTTAGAGGAGCCAGCACCAGGGTCAGATTGTACAGCACCTGTAATCCCATCCATAATCGGCCGTCCCTTATTGCCTACTCAGAGCCAACTCCTCCACCAGTGTATTCTGGTTTTCTGAATTTAATTCTTTATTTCTGTTTGCTGCAAACAAGTGTGATAAAATGTTCACAAAAGTAATAAAAGGTTGTGGTAAATACTCTTTGAATTAACTCCTTGAAATAACCACTTTGAATTATATTTTTATATTTTGTCTTTATCTGCTGCCAAGAACATTTGGAGTTGGGGTTGCATCTAAAAATCTAAAAATCAATGAATATTAATCTTTCTTAGTACATACATGCACATTTTTTATATATTATAAAAATAATCTATAGGCTATATTACACATATAGGCATACATATATACATACATAATTTTACATAAATATAGAACGTATTTGTTTAACTTACACATTAACCATCAGCAATCTTTCTCCAACAGTCTTCTCTTGCTTTGGCAGCAGAGACTGTATTGTTTCGAGGTTGAAATACATATTTAAATTAATCGTAATTATGAATGATTATCTCTTGCTCCTCCGCGGAAAAATATATCGCTCTCGCTCTACCCGCGATTGGTTGTTCAGTGTCGACGTCACTCTTTTATGTGCACGCGCGCGTGGAGTAATCATAGCTTAAGGATCAAAGCCTGAGTTGACAGAGAAAGTTGATGAGCTGCATCATGGTACCAATAAAGCCTGATTGCATCGGTTTGGTTTTGTCAACTCAAAACTAATCCTGTAACCCCGAGTTTGTTAAGCTACCTTCATGGTACAGGCCCCAGTTATGTTTATTTATAAATATGAACGTACCTCGCATTTCCCGGACACTAGCCGTTAGTCTACTTCTTTGGCCTATTTTTTTTAGCTGGCCGTTCTCAAATCTGTGTGGAAAAGCTGCGGAGCGCGGAGAGAACGCAAAATGGCTTTGCTCTGGAAGTTTTTTTTTTGTTTTTTTTGGAAGTTTAGTTGCCAGAGAAAATAACACACCGTTTTGTTTAACATCAATTGATACTCAATATTAATTAAATAAATAAATATAATGTCAGAGAATGCACAAAGCGCATCCTTTTGAGATGTAAATTATAATACATTTTAACACACAAGGCCTACATCATAAAACTCAGAAGATTTTGTATTTTAATATATTATATTATAATACAAATAAAAAGGCGTCATACTTCAGTCGAGTCCCAAAATACACGTATAGGCTAAATCAGCGTCTTCACAGCAAGGTAAATGTTTGGAATGACAAGTAGGACTGTGTGCGGCACAGCTTGCCCTTTATATTGTACAACAGACCAATTAAATTAGGCAGAATAACTTTTTATATGTTTGGTTGACTGTGTTTCATTTTGATAATGAGCAGTCTGCGATATGAAGCAACGCCAGAACTGATACTATGTTGTGTGAGAGCGCGATGCGCGAGCGCCATCTCTTGGATTTGTTCCACTGCTGTTATTTATAGTCATACAGATAATATGACATCATTCGAAACAGTAACATGTATATTTTTATTTGTGTACATTCAAAATGACTACAAAATATCATGTAATTGAAAAATAAATAAAACAACATGATGAGCTGCTTTAGCGCGTCTCGGTCTCTTTAGATCTTTCTGGCGCTCACCAAAAATGAACCAAAATACAGAGAATAGCCTTCTTGGCGCGCCTACTTTTGAAAGTCAACATTTAGATTATTTAACGTTATAACGTTGCATTATATATGCCTGAGTCACTTTGGAATAAATCACAGTGTGTTTCATGATAAAACGTGACTTAGCCTATATACAGTCCGGAAAATAGGCTATAGGTTATAGCAAATTCAGACCAACTGCTGGTCTACACAGAGAAAAAGCCCTTTCTAAGCTCTTCTGTTGTACCGAGCCATTCGTTAGTCTAGATGTTTGATGAGAAAATTAAATGTAGCCTATAGTTGCAATACACGCGGTAAGCTCCGTGCAACTGCTGCAGCGGACTATTATTACTAGAATATTAGAAATCTAATACTCAAGCTGTTTTCTCATTTTTCTACTCTTAATATTAAATAAAAAACGACTGAACGAAAGATACACGGATTCTCTTTAACCACCACCGCGTTTGCGGCAGAAAACAACTGCAGTGCAGCCAAAATGCTCTGTTCGACTTATCTGAGATCCTTTACTCTTCCCTGTGGATGACCTGTGACCTACTTTCTGTAAGATCTGAATTTTTGAACTTGAATTTTTTAACTTGAATTTTAGAAAACTGAATTTGAAGTTCCGAATTTCTTCATCTTGAAAACTTGAATCTGTATTTTTTTAACTGAATATTTGCAGTATACGAATTCAGAACAAAAAAACTAGCTGTTTGAAAATACATGTCTATAAAATTCAGCCATAAAAACATTTCAATTTGTTAAATTTCAAATGTTCAATATTCGTTTAAAAAAAATCAAATTCAGAACTATTTAAACTACCACCTAAAATTCAATTTTGTTAATTACACTTGCAAATAATTCAAATTTACACAATTCAAATTCAAATCGTTTTGTCATATTATGAGCTCCATAAAACTAAAAGTCCATGAATTGAATATAACAAGGGTGACAGACACACTAATGTCATTATCTTCCGCATATCCGGGGCCAGGTCATGGGGGCTGCAGTCTAAGCAGAGATGCCCAGACTTCCCTCTCCCCAGACACTTCTTACAGCTCTTCCGGGGGGACACCGAGGCGTTCCCAGGCCAGCCGGGAGACATAATTCCTCCAGCGTGTCCTAGGTCTTCCCCGGGGTCTCCTCCCGGTGGGACATGCCCGGAACACTTTCCCAGGAAGGCGTCCAGGAGGCATCCGGAACAGATGCCCGAGCCACCTCAGCTACTTGAACTCCTCCACTTGAGGCAGGAACTCTCCACCAACCTGAAGTGGGCAAACCACCCTTTTCTGATTGAGAACCATGGCCTCAGATTTAGAGGTGCTGATTCTCATCCCAGCCGCTTCACACTCGGCTGCAAACTGTCCCAGCGCATGCTGACGGTCCTGGTCTGATGGGGCCAGTATGACAAAAAGCAGAGATTAAATCGTGTGGTCCCCAAACATGACACCCTCCGGCCTCTGGCTGTGCCTAGAAATTCGTCCATAAAAATTATGAACAGAACCGGTGACAAAGGGTAGCCCTGCCGGAGTCCAACATGCACTGAGAACAAGTCTGACTTACTGCCGGCAATGCGAACTAAGCTCCTGCTCCGGTCGTACAACAGGGACTGGACAGCCCTTAGCAAAATGCCCCGGACCCCAGGGACACAGTCGAATGCCTTCTCCAAATCCACAAAGCACATGTGGATTGGTTGGGCAAACTCCCATGAACCCTCCAGCACCCTGGAGAGGGTATAGAGCTTGTCCAGTGTTCCACGACCGGGACGAAAACCGCACTGTTCCTCCTGAATCCGGGGTTCTACTATCGTCCATATTCTCCTCTCCAGTACCCTGGCATAGACTTTCCCGTGGAGGCTGAGAAGTGTGATCCCCCTGTAGTTGGAACACACCCTCCGGTCCCCCTTCTTAAAAAGAGGGGCCACCACTCCAGTCTGCCAGCCCAAAGGTACTGTCCCCGGCCGCCACGCGATGCTGCAGAGCTGTGTCAGCCAAGTCAGCCCCACAAAATCCAGAGACTTGAGGTACTCAGGGCGGATCTCATCCACCCCCGGTGCCTTGCCACCGAGGAGCTTCTTGACTACCTCTGTGACTTCAGCTTGGGTGATGGACGAGTCCACCTCTGAGCCCTCAGCCTCTGCTTCCTCAGTGGAAGACGTGTCAGTGGGATTGAGGAGATCCTCAAAGTATTCCTTCCACCGTCCGACGACATCCCTAGTTGAGGTCAACAGCTGCCCACCTCCACTGTAAACAGTGTTGGTTGGGCACTGCTTCCCCCTCCTGAGGCGCCCGACAGTTTACCAGAATCTCTTTGAGGCCAACCGGTAGTCCTTCTCCATGACCTCACCGAACTCCACCCAGGCCCGATTTTTTTGCCTCCACAACCACCCAGGCTGCAGTCCGCTTGGCCTGCTGGTACACATCAGCTGCCACGGGAGTCCCACAAGCCAGACAGGCCCGATAGGACTCCTGACGGCATCCCTTCCTTCCGGTGTCCACCACCAGGTTCGGGGATTGCACCAGGCACCAGAGACCTTACGGCCACAGCTCCGAGTGGCCGCGTCGACAATGGAGGTGTGTCCAAGACAGACGGCCGGAGGTCAGATGAAACGACTACAAAGTCGATCATCGACCTCCGGCCTAGGGTGTCCTGGTGCCACGTGCAAGGACACCCTTATGCTTGAACATGGTGTCCGTTATGGACAAGCTGTAACTAGCACAGAAGTCTAATAAGAGAACACCGCTCGGATTCAGATCAGGGGGGCCGTTCCTCCCAATCACGCCCCTCCAGGTGTCATTGTCGCTGCCCATGTGGGCTTTAAAGTCCCCCAGTAGAACAACGGAGTCCCCAGTCGGAGCACTTTCCAGCACCCCTCCCGGAGACCCCAAGAGGGCCGGGTACTCTGCTGTGCCGTTCGGCCTGTAGGCGCACACGACAGTGAGAGACCTATCCCCGACCTGAAGGCGCAGGGAAACGACCCTCTCGTTCACCGGGGTGAACTCCAACACATGGCGGCTGAGCTGGGGGGCTATAAGCAAACCAACACTAGCCAAATCAACATTATGGGTTGATTTAAGTTCTTATATTTTTAACCCACTCATGTGCCCCCTGGGGTCGACAATCACGCCGGCGTGATTTGCTCACTTTTTTTCTTATCAGTTCAAACGAGACTCCAAATAGTCTGTTGACTTTTATCTTACAAACCAGTTTCATACATCAATTGATCCTGTTAAGTGTGTATTATTTTTGTGTATACTCACAATAAAAACAAAGTGTTGTGCTTTTTGCCAAATAAAGAAAAATAAACATGAGGTGAGTTCTGCTTTCTCTCTTTCAGTGAAGTCAAATCTGAAACGCATCCGAAAATGAACTGTAACTCAGCGAATACTCAGTCAAACAGGCATACAGACACACAGGCATGAAGCTTGAATTCTCTTCTTTTGAATGAAGTAATTTATATAAAAAACAAATATTCTCAGTTTATGTAATACGTATGAAAAGAGAGAGATGTCAGTCGTTCTCATCTCAGCTCATTATTTTTAATGTGATCCCGCCCACGGAGAGCACGTAAAAATCGACTGAAATATGTTGAAATAAAATGTATTTGTATAAGCAACGTATTAAACTGCAAATTAACATTTATATTTCTTATATAAACGAAAGACCTATGTTACAGACATATGAAAGACAACATGTCGTTGACTAGTTTTGGATAGATTATACATTTTTACTGTAAAATATCTGACACCTCAAGCTTTTGTTTGCCAATTTTTGCTCATATGTTAAATATAGTATGTTTTGTCAAAAATAAAGTAATCAAATAATATGTTATAGTGTTTGTTCCAATGTAGCCTAGGCTATATTCAAGTAATGAATCCTTGACTTTGAAATATGTATGATAAAATGTATCCTTTAGTTTTTACAAAGAAAGATTACACTTGAATTGTTGTTGTAATTGTAACCTTTTTAATAAAAAAAATATATTTACAAGGTAGATGTAAACAAACTATTAAAAGGTAAATATAAGCCTTTTCTTTAAATAATTTTTATTGTGTTTTATTAGTGACAAATTTGGGGAGAGGATACATATTCCAAAACTGAAAATACAGTATGCGAATTAACTGCACAATTACTAGACATGTTTTCCTTGGATATTATACAATTTGCAAGCACAATTTGTGAGAAATAAAAATTTGAGATGCTTCCAACTGTGAACCAATTTGGTAGAATATATATATATATATATATATATATATATATATATATATTAGGGATGTCCCGATCAGGTTTTTTTGCCCTCGAGTCCGAGTCCGAGTCATTTGATTTTGAGTATCTGCCGATACCGAGTCCCGATCCGATACTTAATACATAAAAAAAGAATAAAGAAGAGTGAAAAAACAGATCCAGGATGTTCCTTATTTTTTTATTTAATTCACCTTATTTTAACATTCAACAACTCTGTTAACAAACAGAGCACTTCTGTGAGGTAGCTTGAACAATCAAGTAATAAATAAATTATTCACTTTTGGACTTTAGTGCAACAGTAAATATAAAAAAGTCTAATATATAAACAAATAGCACCTCAACTTAAAATACCCGGCAGGCATGTAAACAAATAAAAAATAAAAGTTCCACAGTGTTTGCAAAGCCAGTAATGTGCTTTTAGGAACTGCACTCCTAACTCTTACGCCGGTTTCACACTGCACTGTTAGCAGAGCGTGCAGTGCGTATTTTTTTCGCCGCCCATGTTAACAGATTAAACCAGGCTTTAGAGTATTCACACCGCGCGCAGAGGTGGCGCGGCAGTGCGTAGCAGAGCAGAAGTGCCGCGATTGTTTCGGCACCGAGTCTATTTTTGCTGCGCCGCTTTTGCTGAATTAAAGTGACAATACATTGATCATGGCCAAAATACACCGCAGTTTTATCCAAAAAGTGCATTGATGATATCTATTGTGTTTTAAACAGTCAATCAAATGACCAACAGCAATTTAAAAAGAAAACAAATGTCCAAAAACAAACTTGTTGCCATAACAATAAAAACAAAGATGAACCAAAAGTTATATGAAATTATTAATAAAATAAGCTTCTTGACAAGTCTTTTCTCTTAAATGTATTTGAAAACGAAAAAAAGCAATGCCAACTTATCCAGAGTACTCTGTCTGTAGCCTACACAACTCGGTTCAGTGAGTGACAGTGAGTGACAGCGTGACAAACGCTGCCAGTGTGAAAGCAAAATGCGCGTGTCCTGCTCCTGCTCACCATACGCACTGCTCCTGCGCTGCTTACGCTCTGCTAACGCATGCAGTGTGAAACCGGCGTAACTCTGTGCCACCGCATAACTATAGATGTGTTAAAAAATAATGAGAATATATATACATATATATCCGAGTCCTGATCGGGAGGTAACGTCCGATTCCGATCGAGTCTGAAAACACGTGATCGGGCCCGATTTCCGATCACGTGATCAGATCGGGACATCCCTAATATATATATATATATATATATATATACATATTGCTATTGCATTCTTTCTTGTGGCTCAGTGACACACCTGAATGAATGGCTCATTAAGTATGCGGGCCCCATTGTCTCCTCAGGTGTGAACTTCTCAATATGCATGATGGTGTTGGAATGTTGACGCCCCTGCACATATTGCCTTTCCAAACAGAAAGTGTCTTGCAAAATTTAAATTAATGTATTGTTTTATGTGAATGATTAGGCAGGATGATTTTCAGATCATTTTGAAGAAAAAACTCTAGGCGACAACATCCATTAGTCAAAAGTCAAAAGTTGTTGACACATATTTAGTATGTGTTTTGTGGCCTTATTTCAGAAACTTTAGTTTTAGTTTTTTCAATAACCATGCATAAACATTATTCTCTCAAAAATACAAACATGTACATACATGTTGCTCACATATTATGGTAGCCCTGTTTTTATGCAAAAAAGTTTGCCCACAAGCAAAATTTTGCCCACAAGCAAAATTCTTTTTCTTGTTGAATTTAACTCTCGTTTTATCCCTCAGGCTTATAAATAGCAAACAAAAAATGCATTTTCTTTATGTATTATGTTTTTTATAGATATTTAACCTCGTCATTGTGCTTTTTCCCCGTGTGTACATAATCTTATATTATGATGTACACAAACCCATGATCTATATGTTTTCTGTTTTTGTCATTATGATTGTTCATTGTTAAAGATACAACTATGGTATCTTTCCCTGATCTTTATGTAACTATAAGTTCTGCAATAAAATGATATGAACGACAGGTGCACTAACATCAGTAACTTGACAGCCCTACGTAGAACCGTTTTCCTCAGAGTTTGTAATGTCTGTACAAAGCTGTGGGAAGATCTCGCCTTTGGAGAAAACTGTTGATTTTATTCTGGGAAAATGTAAGCATCACTCCTTAAAAATTAAGATTACCTCAAAATGAATTGTTTTGCTAGCCCACCCCAAATGTATGCACAATAATAGTAATAAATGCTGACCCACCTTCACCTGTCTCTGCCATCCATCATGTCCCTCATTGCTGCAGTCACACTGGGTTCTGATCATGGATGGGAAAGGGACATCGCGGCTATCTTTACCTGAGTGCACCGTCTCCCTCATCACCTCATACAGAGAGCCTGTACAGAACCTGTGAGACTCGTCTCAACAGCACACAATCCTGTGAGAGAAGCATAGTAGAGCGAGCCTTTAACATGCTGAAAACACACTGGTGCTCAATTTCTTCACAGCCAGAGGTGAGCCGTGCCTTCATGCCTGAGGTTGTTTAGTCCTGTGCTGTGCTTCACAATCTGAGGCAATAAGGGGTGGAGTGATGGAGGGACTCATAAGGGCAGGTGGAGTGATGGAGGGTCTCATAAGGGCAGGTGGAGTGATGGAGGGACTCATAAGGTCAGGTGGAGTGATGGAGGAAATCATAAGGACAGGTGGAGTGATGGAGGGACTCAAGGGCCAGTGGAGTGATGGAGGGTCTCATCCATGACACCATTTCCAGGATTCAGCTCTGGGCTCCTCATCCTCAGTGATGATTATATACCAGTCTGCAGAAATTTCAGAATCCTACAAAAATGCACAAAACATAATAAAAAACAGACATGTTAACAGCAAAATGTCATTTGATTTCTTTATTACAAGTGATAAAATTATCTTACTTTTTATTTTTATTTCAGGCTTTCCTTTTTTTCCCCCACAAATGCCGCCGTCACCCTGCCTTGCATCCTCTGCTCCACCACAAGAATCAGAAAAGTGCTGTAATAACTCTGTGTGAAATTACAATAATTAAAATAAACTACAACTTAAGATTTAAAAAAAAAAATTTTCATTCATAGTATACTTCATGAGCCACTCTCCTCATCTGTTCCTGTAACATCCAGACAAGATTCATGTTACCTCTGGGATTTATGAGCTCAATATACATTTACATGTTGAGGTTGATCCTGATGTGTTAACTCACTTTTTATGCAACATAAATGTTCCTCAATTTATCAACAATACCAATGGACAAATAAAATAGATAACATGTTTAGTTATTTTATGTAGATATCATGTAATATAAGCAGTGTTGACAACAGTAAATTCTCCTACACAATAGGACACATACATCACTCACTCAGATGTCTATTTCATGTTGTTTATCTGTTTGCACAGACCTGTTTATGCTCATCTGTGGTACGTATCGATGATCTGTCAGATGTTAATAGACATTTAAAATAAGCGTCTTTAAGATCTATATGGTTTATGTAAATCCAATTTAGAGATGTATGTGTGCTTACTGGAGCTCCCCTGTTAGCTATACATAACAAAACGTGTTTTACACCTTCGACAGTTCAACAGTTTACTCTACAATAGTTCAACACATGCAATTTTAACACAAGGAACCGTGTTTACTCACATTTGAAAGCACCCGCATCGCTGATCTCCGCGATGTTTGATAATGATGTACCCTCTCCCGTTGCCTCCTGGGATAGAAAAGTATTGATCTACGAGCTCTTCAGAATCTGGGCTGAAGCAGTAGGCCATCCGGGAACTTCTTGCTTACAGTTTCAGACATACTACTCCTTTCACCTACTATTTTCTCCTAATATATAGTAGGAATATTCGGACGCACTATTAGTACTCGCACGTCCGAATCTCGAGAGAATTAGTACATCACCCAGGTAATTCTCGCCCTACTCTTTTATGGATACTAAGGATTCGGACATATTTATAGTAGTGGAAGTAGGGAAGTATGCTGTTTCAGACGTAGCTAGGGAATCAGGCGTTGAGGAGAATGTCTGTGCTTACAGGACTGGAGGACGGTGGATGACAGAGTAAATAATGGACCGGATGCACACACCTCACTGGGCGACAGGAATGCAGATCTGATGGACATATACAGGAGAATGGAGGACTAGGAAGATGCTGGAGAAGAAACAAAGGAGTGGCACAGGAGGAGAACGCTGGAGGAATTACAGGAGAAAACGGTAGTGACAGGTCGCTGGAATCGCTGGAGAAAACAAGGTGCACTTAGTTCGGGAACGAGACCGGACAATGAGCTGGGGCGAGGTGTGTGCTAATATAGCTGAGGTGATGACGGTGCAGATGAGGTGCAGGTGTGTGTGTGTGTGATTAGAACTCAGGAGAGGGAGTGCGCTGTGATAGTCAGTGCGTTGTGATTGGTTGTTGCAGGAACCTGGCAGATCTGTGACAGTACTCCCCTCTCCCGGTAGGCGTGTCCTCGCGCTGTAGATGATCCGGGGAGGCGGGGTGGGCATCCTGGAGTCTAGACAAGAGGGTAAGCAGGGGGTGCAGGCAGGTTATGAAGACTCCAGGACCCGGCAGTTCGGGAGACCAGGGCGAATCGGCAGCTAGGGAGCCCTGGGATGATCCACCTTCGTGGCCTTGCCCAGGGACCCAGGCCGGGCCACTATGGCAGTGGGCATATATCCCCCCCCCAAAAAAAAACTTCTTAGTTTGGGGACTGAAGGCCTCTCTAGGGTGAGCTTGGGGACTGAAGGTCTCTCTGGGATGAGCTCGGGGACTGAAGGCCTCTCTGGGATGAGCTCGGGGACTGAAGGCCTCTATGAGGTGACCTCTGGGACTGAAGGCTTCTCTGGGGTGAGCTCGGGGACTGAAGGACACTGGACGGGGACGGGAGTCAACTCTGGACTCTAGACAAGGATGGGGACTGGAGATTCAGGCGCGGCGGCGGCCATCTTGGCTGAAGGCTCAAGCGCAGCAGTGGCCATCTTGGCTGAAGTCTCAAGCGCGGCAGCGGCCTTCTTGGCAGAGGGCTCTGGTGTGGCAGCCATGACGGGACGAGATTCTGGAATGGCGGCCATGACGGGACGAGACTCTGGGGCGACAGGGATGGAAAGGGAGTCCCAAACTGCTTCCTCCAGGGTGTAGGACGATCCACACAGCCACAGGATGTTTTTTATGTACCGCTTCAAGGAACACGTGGTGGCAGTAGATGGAAATCTGTGACACATCCTGTACATGCTAAACTTTTTTCTAAATTTGTTCCAATTTAAAAGTAAATCCACATGGTTCTGAATGGGGGCATCTTCCCCAATTCTACCCTATCATAGCATTATTAATAATCATGATGATGAAATACAGATACAGTACTTTTATTAAGAATTGTTATGTATTATGCATTGTTGCATTTATTGTTCATGTATCCAACATTTCTATGTAAATGCACCTTGAGTCCAAGACAAATTTCCTCTCTGGGATAATATTTGATTTTCTTTCTTTTCTTTTTTTTCCAACAGAAATGTTTTAAAGTGGTGGTAAAACGCCTTTTTTCGAAGGCTTGATTGTGTTTGTGGGGTGCCCTGTAACATGTGTTCATGCTTCGTTTTTTTAAAAATTCGCATTATTTTTCACATATTTAACCATTATTCTACACTGCTCTGTCCCTCCTTGTAAAAACGGTCAGATGATTTCCGCGTTCTATGAAGCGGTATATTTAGAACGATTGTAGCTAAATATCTGTCGCCTGAACTATTAATCCAATACGAACACTAAACATTGGCTTTACAACAGTAGCCAAATCAAACACAAAACCATGTTTAGCATGCCTGTAGATAAACAAGCATGTAGATAAACAATACATAAAAGCTATAATCAAAGAACAATTTACACTGATCACATAAACGACAACACAACAACCACAAACATTCCAAGTTCGCTGCGCTGGTGACATTAAACAGAAGTTTGTATGTGTTTGTCGGATAAGTATGAATTAACGTTAGCATTTAACAAACTGGTTTGTGGAGCCAAACAGCGTTGTCCTTCGTTTACTTCCTTGCTACAACGTACAATTAACAATACGAACTATTACAGGAAAACACAACGCCGAAAAAGAAATCATACTTGCAGGTTGTGGCCCGTAAACAGTTTCTGTTTTTAAAGTTGGAACTGCTCCATCTAGCCGTTGTGCGAATCCTTCATCGGAGGAGGGGTTTATGTAAATATTGGGCTTAGTGATGTCAGCAAGCCCGCAGGAATGTCGTGTAGTCCCTACTGGCCATTTTTTGTAGTTCTTAGAAATTGATTTCTTTAAAAGCAAATATCTCCCTTTGCTTTAAACTTTGAAAGTTGTAACTTTGCAGATGTTGTTTATGCTCAAACAGCAACATTACACACTAACTAAAGTTAGAAAAGTGAAATCGTGTTTTACCACCCCTTTAAATTATGTTCTCTGAGACGTTTGCAGATTAATTCAGTGTGTGGAATGTGTATCAGACTCTAGATTATCACATATGAACAGATTAGATTAAGCATTTCCAGATGATCAACATTTGTTTACACTGAGCAGTTATTATCCTTTCATGTCCTGTTAATTATGTCCCTTTTTTTAAAAGCATTTTTATTGTTTTGCCAGGTTGTGTCCAGCAGAATGTGTCTTGGCCACTGGTGGAAAATTGAATAATCAAAGAAGAATAACCAAGCACACAGAGGTAAACGCAAGATTTTCATGATTTTTCATAAGTTGAAATTGAATTTAATATAATTGTATTATAATATGACCAAGCCAGTGAAAATTCTACTACAAAATACCAGGAACATATATAGTGTGATATAGTTCTTTACTTTTTTGTCCAATGATGAATTGTTTTGTGTGAGGTTAGTATCTTCGGCACATGTATTCTAAACCTGCAGACCTGTAGTTTGTCCTGCTTTCCACTCCATCTGGATCAGCTCGATCATTGATCATTTCCCTGTTGTTTTGTGTGGATTTGAATGATGTAAATCAGAGCTTGAGCTGCACAGGAGTCCAGCCCCTGCTCAAACCTTATTTTCTTTCACATACATTCTTAAATGATGCTTTACTGGCATCAGTGTTCCATAAAGGACCTTTAATCCATGGAATCTTTCAACTGCACTAAAGGTTATTTATAGTGGGAAAAAATGTTCTTTAGATTATTGAAACTTCGCACTAAGAATTTTTTTTTTCTTTTTAGAATTGTTCACTGTAAGGTACGGAAGCCCTGAACTGCAATGTAAAATAAATAAATAAAATTACGAGAATAAAGTCGAAATATTTCGAGATTAATGTCGAAACATTACAAGAATACAGTCTTCCATAAAGGTTCTTTTTTTTAAGTAATGCACTCATGAAGTCGAACTGCCTCGGATATGGATCTAAACATAGTAGCTTTTTACTCTTATCTGTGCTTTCAACAAAAGAAAATTCTACAGGTGCTAATCTACCAACATGGCAATTACCATTTGTTTTAGGACGCCTATAGATGAGCACGAAGACTTGCTTGTTGGGTGGACTCTTGACTCTTTTTTGAATCAAAACTCTTTGCACGGCAACATTAAATGTGGCCATTTAACTAAATGCAGCACTAAGATCGAGTAACACTAATAGAGAGATACAACCACGATGGTACGGTCTAAATCCTGACTGAAAATCCTTGCAGATATCATTTCTTTCTAAAAAGGAACATAGTTGTGAGGATACCGCCTTTTCTAGTATCTTTGACAGAAAAGGTAGATCAGGAATATTATTAATAAAGCAATCTTTAGTGGCAGAAGTGATGGGTCTAACATATTTGTAAGTCGGAGTCAACTTTGCAGCCTTGGCTAAATGAAGTTTACACAAGACTAGACAATGATCTGAGATGTCATCGCTCTGCTGTAGAATTTCAACGGCATCAACATTGATTCCATGTGATAATATTAGATCTAGAGTATGATTACGACTATGATTATGAGTAGGTCCTGACACGTGTTGTCTAACTCCAATAGAGTTAAGAATGTCTTTAAATGCCAATCCCAATGCATTATTTTTTTTTTTTGTTATCTACATGTATATTAAAATCACCAACAATTAGGACTTTATCTGCAGCCAGTAATTACTCTGATAGAAAGTCAGCAAATTCTTTGACAAAGTCTGTATGGTGCCCTGGTGGCCTGTATACAGTAGCCAGCACAAATCTCAAACGTGATTGATCATTTACACTAGATAGTGTTACATTAAAGGGATAGTTCGCCCAAAAATGATATTTAAGCCATGATTTACTCACCCTCAAGCCATTCAAGATGCATATTTCAATCTTTTTTCAGACGAACACATTTTCAGTTATTTTAGAAAATGTCTTAGATCTTTCAGTGGTTATAATGTGAAGCAGTGGGGTCCAGCAGATTCAAGTCGCAAAATGTGCATGCATCCTTCACAAAAGTTAAAGTTTTAAATATGTATATTTTTACGACAAAACTGCACGGATTACCCTCAGAAGGCCTTCGTTTATCCCCCTGGAGCCGGATGGATTATTTTTGTGAAGGATGCATGCACATTTTGCGACTTGAATCAGCTGGACCCCATTGCTTCACATTATAACCACTGAAAGATCTAAGACATTTTCTAAAATAACTGAAAATGTGTTCGTCTGAAAAAAGATTGACATATGCATCTCGAACGGCTTGAGGGTGAGTAAATCATGGCTTAAATATCATTTTTGGGCGAACTATCCCTTTAAGCACCAACACTTCAAAATAATTATATTTAAAACAAGGCTTCTTAGTAATTCTAAAAATATTACTATAAATTACAGCAACACCCCCCCCTTTGCCTTTCAGACGAGGTTCATGTTTATAACAGTAATCTTGCGGGGTGGACTCATTTAAAGTAATGTAATCGTTTGGTTTTAGCCAGGTTTCTGTCAAACACAGCACATCTAGGTTATAATCTGTAATCATATCATTAACAATGAGTGCTTTTGAAGTACGGGATTGAATATTCAGCAACCCAAGCTTTATCATTTGCTCATTTGTATTATATCTGTTTTTTATTTGTTGAACATCAATTAAATTTTTACCCTTAAATGGGTTCAGGATTTTTTTGTATTTACTAATTCGGGGAACAGACACAGTCTCTATATGATGATATCTAGGTGAAAGAGGCTCTATGTGATGGGATTTATCTGACCTTGGTGACGTGAGGCCGCTAGCAGACGGTCGGTTTAGCCAGTCTGTCTGCTTCCTGACCTGAGCCCCAATTCATGTTTGAGCTCTAAGACTATGTGTCATATTACTAGAGAGAAGAGCAGCACCATCCCAGGAGGGATGAATACCATCTCTTTTCAACAGGTCAGGTCTGCCCCAAAACCTTTTCCAATTGTCTTTGAATTCTATATTATTTTGCGGACACCACTTAGACAGCCAGCGAGTGAGGACAGTCTACTAAGTATCTCATCACTCCGGCGAACAGGAAGGGGGCCAGAGCAAATTACAGTGCCTGACATCGTACTTGCGAGTTCACACACCTCTTTAATATTAATTTTGGTGATCTCTGACTGGTGAAGTTGAACATCATTAGTGCCGACATGAATAATAATCTTAGAGAATTTACGATTAACATTAGCCAGCAGTTTTAAATTTGCTTTGATGTCAGGCTCTCTGGCTCCCGGCAAACATGTGACTATGGCGGCTGGTGGTTCTATTTCCACGTTAATAGAATAGTAATAGAATCACCAATAACCTGGGCACTTTCAACAGGATTCTCAGTGGGTGTTTCACTGAGTGGGGAGAATCTATTTGTTATGGTAATCAGAACCGAAGAGCGGTGTTTTGTCCCGTGACTACAGCATCTCACGGTCACCCATTTGCCCTGCTGCACGGGCTCTACAGCCGGAACCGAACAATGTGCAGAGTTCACTAAGCTAGTCGCATCCAAAGCAGTATCTAAAGCCCTTGCATTCTTACTATCCTCGATTAAAGTTTGGATGCGTGTCTCTAGTTCTGAAATCTTCTCCATCAGCCTGACTGTCTCCCTGCATTTATCACAAACGAAAGGCACATCTGATAAAATATATATTTTTTTTGCGTTTTCATCCGTTCTCGTGTAAACAGGGCCTTAGATAAAAGCTAGCGATGTCAGATTAATGTGATAGGCAATATTAGACCATTTCTAATATATGTTGATGAGTAAGTTAAATTTAGCAAATAAGAACAACAAGGAAGGATATTAAATAGAGATTCAAAACAGAAGGCTATACGGAGCTTACAGACACAGACCAGCAGAAAGGCAGCAATTTTGTCAAGGTAGAATTAATGTACAGAGGTTTTGTGTGCGGTTATGATATTTGAACTGATTTTTCTATTTGGAAATAGTATGTGAAGGAAAGTAAAATAGGCTGCAAATAGGCTGGTTTAGATATATATATATATATATATATATATATATATATATATTTGAGATATATATATATATATATATATATAAATCTCAAAAATGTGTTTATAATGGGGAAATGCACATAACCAGTCTAAAATACTGGTCATATATCACTGTAAAAAAGTCCACTTATTTCAACTTAAAAAATAAGGTTCAGCTGCTGCCAGCTGAGCAATCAAGCTGAGCAATCAAGTAGATTCTTAAGTAGAATCTACTTAGTTGTACAAGTTATATCAACTTAAATTATATTAAACTGACTTTGAAAAAAATAATTTTGACTTATGTGATAATGTAAAAAATATAACTTGCCATGATTTACTGATCATATCATTTACTGTATCCCAATGGATACTTTCTGTAATATGGACATCTTCATTTACAAACCATTGTAATCTGACAAATAAAACTTCTAGGGCAGCATCATTTGTTTTGCAAACAGTCTTAAAACTGACGGAAGGAACAAACAAATAACACCTCAATGCAAATGATCCAAATGTAAATACAAGAAGTTTCTACAAACCAATGATTTGAAATATAAAACGATGTGGTGCAAACTAAGTATGTAAATGACAATTTCTGAAAGCAAAAAAAAATACACAGACCTGTGTACAGGTTTTTATGGTAAAACTTTACAGGTTCAATCTGTAAACATTTTGTCACGGTTCATGAATTCACTGTTTTCTTCGTGTCTCGTGTATTTGTTGTTCTGTGTGTGTGGGTGTGTGTGAGTGGGCGTTACCGCTCGTTCCAGCTGATCAGCGCGCCAGCTGATCTCATTCCCCGCACCAGCTGCTGCCAATTCACTCACCTATAAGTTCTCATCGCACTCTCCTCTCTTTGTCAGATCGTTGTTTGGTGTTCTCAGTGTGTGTTCATCGTGTGCCGTCTACAGTCCTGTTCCTGGTTTCCTGTTCGGTGTCTTCGTGGTTTTCGTCTCGTCTGGATGTTCACCTGCACTGGATTCACCATCACCACTCTTCACCAGCACGCTGACCATCTTGTTCCTGCGCCACTAGCCCACCCGAGTTTATGAACTGTTTGTGTCTTCTGACCTACCAATAAAGAGTTTACTTGCACCTCTGCTTCCGCTTTGTGTATTATGACACATTTGCATTAGATATCATGACAGCAATGCTTTTACAGCATTCATTAATGTCATTTTCTACATATACACAACATTTCAAGCTGTAAAAATCAACAGTTATTAACAAGCATAAACTAACAGTGAACAGTAGTATACTTAACTACTGCATTCTGTAAAAAAAATGTTTAATGATATCTAATGCAAGTAACTAATGCTAATGATTTGAACCTTATTGTAAAGTCTTACCTTTCTTCATTTATTGTTTTTCAGAGGAAAGCGACTAAAAGCGATAACAGTATTGACATATTTGTCAACATAGCATGACATAGAAGAGATGGGACAAGAGAATTGGCAAAAAAAGCAAATGTCTTAAATTAAAGAGTATTTGAAAAGCCTCAAAACACATACTTCTACCAGAAAAGACTCAGAGGGCAGGTGAATGTTTACATGGTATTTATTCCATAAAGTATTAACAGAGCTACAATGATCTTGTTGTATACAAAGTTATTTGGCTTAGGCCCTGTCCTTAGTCCAATTCGTACAAAATATATGACCGCTAACATTTCCTGTGTGATTCATTGCATAATTGCAATAATATAGCGTGCATCGCAAAAGTAATGGACTAAGATAAAGTCAGGGTAAAATTAAGCGAGCTATTTCCCAACTGGGAAAGGAATGCCATCACCTGCGAACATAAAACAGAGTTCAGTGTTTATATTCTCCAGGTGTTGTTGGACTACAAATTTATAAAATGTTAAATCTAGGTTCCAATACAATAGTATATAAACTGAGAAAGTTATGTACATTGTTTTACATTTTGAGGTATAGATGATGAGATTCAAAGAAGATTAAGTCAAGCAACCCAGGTGTCTGACATTAACCTTTTGTCTTTATGCACCTCCTGACCACTGGGCAGTGTCCCAAGTTAAAGGAACACGCTGACATTTTGGGACTTTAGCTTATTCACCGTATCCCCCAGAGTTAGAGAAGTCCACACATACCCTTCTCATCTCCGTGTGTGCCGTAACTCTGTCTGACGCACCCACCGCTAGCCTAGCTTAGCACAAAGACTGGAGGTAAATGGCTCCAGCTAGCATACTGCTCCCAATAAGAGACAAAATAACGCCAACATTATCCTATTTACATGTTGTGATTTGTATATCCACAGAATGTACAAATAACAAGGCCACGTGAGACAGCCATCTTCTAACCGTATACATACTGTGAACTGTAAGATGGCGGCGCGCACAGTCGCAGCGGCCAGGAGCACCCACAATGGGCATGGTTTTTTTATTTTTTTGGTGGCACTGTGTATCACATCGCACATTTTCAGTACAGCGGCACTTCAGTACAGCCGCTCTGAACTCTTGCACTTGAGTACTGGAGTACACTACCTGTTAACCGAGTACCTCATTCCTCTTGAGATCACCAGACCATCTACCGGGCCCCCCGCAGGAGCAGGCTGGCGAAGGAGGCGCTGTGAGCGGCGGCAGAAGAGAGGTAAACGGGCTGGCGTATGGACTAGGCTAAAGGCTAATCCGTTCAAACCACCGCTTCCTACAATCTTTCTCTCAAACGCCCGGTCGATCCGCAGCAAGATGGATGAGATCCGGTTACATATAGCAGCAAAGAGGATTATTTACAACTGTTGCTGCATGATTTTTACCGAAACCTGGCTGAACAGCACCACTCCGGACGCTGCTATCGAGCTAGCGGGACGCACCGCTTACCGAGCCGACCGGACCGCCGATTCTGGTAAGAAGATCGGCGGGGGACTTTGCATATACATTAACAACTTTTGGTGCACAAATGTTACCGTCATGAATAGATTGTGCAGTCCGGAGGTGGAACTTATGCTACTGAAGTGCAGGCCGTTTTATCTCCCGAGGGAATTCACTGCTGTTTACATCTGTGCTGTTTACATTCCACCGGACGCTAATGTCAAGCTAGCGCTTGCACAGGTTTACAACAGCATTAATAACAGCTTGGTAGCACACCCGGACAGTGTTTTTGTTGCCGCTGGGGATTTTAACCATGCTGACTTAAAAACTGTTCTTCATAAATTCCATCGCAATGTGAAATGTGCTACTAGGGGAGATAAAACGCTGGACCAAGTGTATACTAATGTAGCAGAAGCATACAGGGCCCAGGTTTACTGGGTCTGTCAGACCATCTCTCCCTGCTGCTACACCCACAGTATACACCCAAGATCAAGAGCGCTGGGATTACAACCAAAACCGTGAGAATGTGGCCCGAGGACGCCATCCCTATGTTACAGGACTGTTTCCACCACACAGATTGGGATGTGTTCAAGGGGCAGGGCACGGACACTCGTGAATCATTAGATGAATATACCACCACTGTCCTGAGTTACATTAACTTCTGTGTGGATAATGTTACGTCTTGGAAACATTTCCGTGTGTATCTCAACAGGAAACCTTGGATGACACACGGTGTTGAACATCTGATCCGAGCTAGGGATAGAGCGCTGGGTTCTAGGGACCCTGATTTATACAGCAGAGCCAGGGCTGCACTAAGGAAAGGAGTCAATACTGCCAAACAACAACACCGGAGGCGTATTGAAGCCTGTTTTAATAACTCTGCAAACCCCAGGCAGGTATGGGAGGGCATCAGGGCCATCACGGACTATAAGAGCAAATCAACATCTTCCTCAGCTGTTTCCACCTTGGCTGAGGATTTCAATCTCTTTTATGCCCGCTATGATAGGGACAACACAGATCCTGTGATGCCCCCCCTCCCCTCCACTGATCCTGCCCCAGTCCTGAGCACTCATGAGGTAAGACAGGTCCTCTGCGGCATCAACATCAGGAAAGCAGCCGGACCGGACGGTGTGCTGGGCCGAGTGCTGAGAGACTGTGCTGCGGAGCTAACTGACGTTTTTACCGCCATCTACAATACATCGCTGTCCACTTCATGGGTCCCTGCCTGCTTTAAGGCAGCCACAATAGTCCCAGTCCCTAAGCAGTCAAATGCCACTCATCTAAATGACTATAGACCGGTGGCACTCACCTCCATTTTTGCCAAGTGCTTTGAGAGGCTGGTCACCACTCACATTAAAAGCGCAATACCACCATCACTTGATCCACACCAATTTGCATACAGACGGAACCGGTCGACTGAGGACGCCATCGCCATTGTGCTCCACACGCTATTGGAACATCTCGAGCACAAGAACACCTACGCAAGACTCCTCTTTGTCGACTTTAGCTCGGCCTTTAATACAATCCGGCCGTTTAAACTCTGAGCCAAACTGCACCACCTTGGCTTTAACAACTCGCTGTGCAATTGGATTGTGGACTTTTTGACAAATCGAACACAGAGTGTTAGAGTAGGCAAGCACTTGTCCTCCACCCTTTCAATCAACACCGGGGCTCCCCAAGGGTGTGTGCTTAGCCCCTTGCTCTACACTCTCTTCACACATGACTGCTCTGCTTCTCTTTGTTCCAATCTCATTGTTAAATTTGCCGATGACACAACAGTGCTCGGACTCATCAACAACAACAATGAGGTGGATTACCGGACTGAAGAGCAACATCTAGCGTCATGGTGTGTCATTAATAACTTGTCCTTGAACATCAAAAAGACCAAGGAGATCATTGTGGACTTCCGCAAAAGCAGACCAAATCATTCTCCTCTCTCTATTGGCAACGAGGTGGTAGAGAGGGTGTCACATTTCAAATTCTTGGGAGTATCTGTGACAGAGGACCTGTCCTGGGGAACCAACATCACCTCAGTGATAGGGAAGGCCCAGCAACGCCTCTACTATCTGAGGCAATTGAGGAGTGTCAGGATTCCAATACAGCTGATGGTCAACTTTTACAACTGTGCCATCAGCAGTGTTTTGACATATGGTTTCTTAGTGTGGTACTCCAGCTGCTCTAAGGCCCATCAGCAGGCACTCCAACGAGTGGTAAAAACAGCGGGTAAAATCATTGGGACCACTCTACCAGAGATTAGCACCATCTATGATACCCGCTGCCTGAAGAGAGTGCACAACATCCTGCGGGACCGGCATCACCCGGCCCATCACCTGTTCCACCTGCTGCCCTCAGGGAAAAGGTACAGGTCCATTGGTGCCAGTAAAGCCAGACTGGCTAACAGCCTGTACCCTTATGCAGTGAGGCTGCTTAATGATGCCCTTTCCCCCTCTCCTCCCCCCTCCCATGGACAGTAAACCATACCCTTTTCTGTAATAACTGTGAATTGGACTTTGCATTGTTGCATTAACTACATCTATATCCAACTCTGACCATACTCTCTGTTTTGGATGCCTATTAAGTTGTTTTGTTAAGCCTCTTGCTGCTACTAAGAGTGAATGTCACTGGTTCTGCGTCTTAACAACCATATACTTTGATGTACATGTTTACACAGGGGGTATTTATTATTATCATCATTATTATTATTATTATTATTTGAAGGGGATCTGCACTGGTGTTAGTGCACTTTAATATATACCATGTACTGTTGTTGTATGCTCCAACATAATTTCGTTGCTGTTCCTTGTGAATGACAATGACAATAAACATGAACTTGAACTATATTCTCAGAAGGCAAAGCATTGCGACTTGGGTGGAGTCCCAAAAAGTTGGCGTGTTCCTTTAAGCTCAAGGCACAGCTGTGCCTTTGCCTCTATGATAATGTGAATGTATGGGCGATACTGTCAGGCTGATTGGATTAGCATCTATGCATTTGAATGACACTGTTATGCTGATGAGAACTGGGCTGGGGAAATTCCGGTAACGGGCTGACTCCTGTACTGCATTTGCATGCTTTGTTCAGAGTGTCTTCCCCTTTATGTAATCCCTCCCCCTTGAAAGGTATAAACTCTACTGTGCTGAGCCATAGTCAGACTTGAATCTCAATAAAGAGTAACTTCTGCTTGAAAGATATCGCAACGTCTCCTGGTCTCTTCTTCGATGAAGAAAATGTTTACAACATTGTCAAGCAGTGATTGGCCAGACCTATGAATGACGTGGCATTAGAGTCTTCTGGTAGAACCTACGCTTAAAGCATCACATCCAAAGGTATGTACTATGTTTCAGGAATGGCACAAAGGTGTGTGACTGTTCAAGTCTCTGTCTTTAGATCAGTGTGTTCAATAATGTGCTTTTTTTGTCGTTTGTTGTGTATCTTTGGATTATGTTGTGTTGTAAATAAATCCAAACAATCAAAAAGCCATTCTTTTTTAAATCTCTCCTCAGTTTGTTTTGGAGCCCTCACAGTCCCTACTGATAGGGCTTTTATGGGAGGGTCTTTGTCTTTCTCAGGTGTGAAATACATTAATATTCATGATGTGTTCACGCCTCCTCGCATAAAGCTTTCTTACACAAAACATGTCTTACAAATTTTAAATCAATATATTGTTTTATCTGAATGAGGATGCCGGATGGATTTTACATAGTTTTGAAGTAAATATTCTAGGCTACGTGATACAATTATCAAAGGTCTTGTGAAGAAATTCTCTCTCTCTCTCTCTCTCTCTCTCTCTCTCTCTCTCTCTCTCTCTCTCTCTCTCTCTCTCTCTCTCTCTCTCTCACACCCGTGTCAGGAGCTCTCACTGCGGCTTCAGACAGACTCCAGCTGGACTTCAGTTTGAGCTTCACAGACGTTTGCTTTAAACACGGACCTGAAACACACACACACACATGATGTTACTCTCTATCGTGTAGATCAGTGGTTCTGATGGGTCACAGACAGCAGGGGAAAACAAAGATAAATGAAAATTATCATATAATCATGCTTTTTTAGGATCCCAAAATACATCATTGCATCTTTTGTTTTTGGCATCAAAGGCCATGTGTCTATAATATCTACAGTATTTTGGTGCAAATTCATCTATCACTTAAAATTAAACAGATGCAACATGGATAGATCCTCAAAAATCATCAACAGAACTTCACAAAGTCAAGTCAAGTCAAGTTTATTTATATAGCGCTTTTCACAATACAGATTGTATCAAAGCAGCTTCACAGTATTAAATTAAAATAATACATCAATGCTTGTTTCTAGTGGAAAACGTCCACGTTTGGTAATGCTGATCAATAGTATTGTTGATTGATTAATTAAATTAAATATCCCCAAATATCCCCAACTGAGCAAGCCAAAGGCAACAGTGGCAAAGTTCTATTACACAAAGTAAAACAAAATATGACCCACATGACATTAAACACAGGTTCAGTTGCAGTGAGGATGAACATGGTTTAGTGTCGACAACAAATGTGTTTTATCGACTGCTGAGAGCATGTATAATCAATAATAAATAGACATTTTTCAAAAGTTGTTTGATCAGACCTTCTCCATAGACCTCCACCTTACACACAGTGAGAAACCTTGTATATCCAGGAATGATCAGATTCACATATCGACCCTCCATTTCGTTACAAGTGTAGGCGGATGATACACCAGCTGGAATACTAGAAATCACAGCACATCTACAGAGAGACAGAGAAAACTTCATTCAAACTTTATTCTTTCTGCACTTGTGTTTTCAGCCTTGAGGAATCAGGGATTTCTATGGGTATTACACTGAAAGAGGGTCTCACATGGAATTGTTGTTGCCGTTGTTCTCCAAAGAGTTTCCGATGCGAATCTCCACTCCGTTTATTCGTTCCGGACAGCAGTCTCATCTGTTGGTGACGACCACTTTACTAACTCGGTAAATATGACGCAGATCCAGCCTCCACCACGGGTTAGTCTGACTAGTGGTTGAGGAACAGGCTAACTCTGGATGTGTGAAACCTGGATTGTCAATGGCCTGTTCAGTGAACCAGCTGTTAATGGTTGATGACTGTGTGACGCTTCCTCCTGCTGCCAAATCACCTGTAAAATGACAATGTCAATAAATATTTTATTTTATACACATTTAAGTAATTCTAGGAATGCATTTCTACCAGATCGGTCTGGTTCTAGACTAGAACTACACTCTATAATGATATTAAAAACCACTTCAATGGAATGAGAATGGCTTCAAATTCCCCTGGAAAGGGGTTTTGACCAGGTTGTTATGAATTACCTGGATAAACCACATAGACTTCCACCTCACAGAGTAACAATCCTATAATTTTCAGGAATAACCACAATTACATATCGTCCCTCCATCCTATTACACGAGTAGCTGTGGGAAGCGCCAGCTGGAATACTAGAAATCACAGCACATCTAGAGAGAGTTTATTAGTATGACTTGTATTTTATTCTCTCTAAATTATATACTGTAAATATTATGGTTTGACATTTCCCCTAACTTATGATGTGTTTAGGTAAAAATGTGTTTAGGCTTCCGACCCGAATCTCTGCCCCGTTTATCCTCTCGTTGCAGCAGTCTGGTCTGTTAGTGATGACCACTCGGTTCATGCTGTACACCTTCAGCAGATCCAGCTTCCACCACGGGTTGATTTGGGACGGTGTATGTGAGCAGTGGTGGGTCTCCCATCCAGAGCATTTTGGGGATACCAGGAATTTTTTAGGTTCACATTTTCTATTCTGACTAGTATTTTATATGTGGTTTTAAAGACAATGTTATGAGTTTCTGTAAAGCTGCTTTTGAACAGTGTGTATTGTGAAAAGTGCTATACAAATAAAATTGACGACTTTGTAACGTCGCCTCTAGACTGAACACATAATATGCATGCGCATGACGTCACCGTTTTCACAAATTCACATTTTTGTTGTATACTCGGAGACAATAACTTTGCAATAACGTCAATATCGCTTTCAAAAAAATGCAAAAACGCTGTTGTCATATGAATGAACGGCCAAAACATATACAATATGTTATAACAAACAAAAAAACAAAAAAACCTCTTGCTATTTCAGCAATCTTGAAAAATGAGAACAACCTCACATAATGGACGAGAATGGACCACCAAGAAAACAGAGGACTATAAATCCACTGAGGAAGACAAAGGAAGAAAACAAGCAACTCAATTACAAACAGGTGTGTAAATCAAATCAGTAACCATGACAACTCAAAAGTAAAAAAAAAAACAATTAAATACTGCTTTTTCATTTACGTGTTCAGTCTATAGGCACGTAGTGTTGCAAAGTGACATCGCCAACTACTGTCCTGGCAGCAGAATTCAGCGTTTTTAATCATTTCACTGATCCGAGTGAATGGGGAACGTTTTGTCAAAATGTATCATCTGTACTCAAAAAATCTGCTCCAGTCATTGGAAACAGTCTGTAAGTGTGTTCAGTTCAGTCTTAGAACATTTCAGCTAGTCATTAAATGTGTCCCCGGCATTAGCAGTTTATGCAGCCGCCCACTTGCCTCAATGGCTTCGGCTTTAGTTAGTGCTGTTAAGTCTAGCTTTTAGTCTGCTTTTAGCTTTTAGTCTGTGCTGTTGGGTTGCTGGTGTGATTTTTTTTTTTTTTTTTTTATTTATTTATTATAAATCAATAACTTCTATTATTTGTTCTAATCCAAAATAAGTTACAAACGCACACAAATTAAATATAAACATTATACAAAACATATTAAAGCTGCAGTCCGTAGTTTTTCCTCTGTCACCATCTCTGTTTGAAATCTGCAATTGCAGTTATTCACGGAATTATCAACTTTACCTGGGTTGTGCCTCGGCACGGCACAGAGTGGATAAATCCAATGTTTTGAGGAGAATGTGCGGCTGTCAGTCGCGGCGCTGGTGTGGATACTGGCATTCGCAATCACAGATTATACTTTTTGGAAGAATGACCAACATAAGAATTTTCACCGGTAAATGTCGTCTGAACAAGTAAGTTACTTCCACTTTTGGGAAAAAAAAAACATTGCAGAAAATTGCGCTGATTAAATCAAGCAAACTTGTTCAAAATACTTTGTTCTCAAATTGTTAATGTTAACAACATCAGCATTGCATGACTACATTTAATGCCCTTCCGATTTTTATCCTTGTTTTCGCATGGGCCGGTTGCAGTCTCTTTTTTTCTGTAGCCAGTCCTAAGTCTTTTGCGTTTTACAACGGGTGAATCTCCAGTTGTCACTGGTGATTGTCGTTTGAATCTTTCTGGATCCACCATCAAATTGATAAGTTTAATTATATCAAGTGCTGTGAGAAAAGGCTATAAATCTCCACCTCCAACATCCTCACACTCATAGCCGACTAGTCGAGACTCTTCTTTATGTGTACAGATGTGACATAATGATGCAAAGACATGCTCGTATTTCCCGCGGAAATCCACCAGTACCACTGGAATTAAAAACATTAGTATAAGCTTACCGTTTTGAATCGAGCTAAGGCAAGCAGATAGTTTTGAACACTGGCTGGTGATGTACTTGCTCAAATATATTTTGGATAATTTTTAACCCAAAAAAGTTACGGACTGCAGCTTTAATGTCTTAATTGTACAAATCTAGTAATCTACTATTCACATACTATGCCTTGTTTACTCAGAAAAGACAAGTTAAGATTAATTGTTTGGATTTGTGTCAAGCAAAAAAAAAAAAAAAAAAAAAGTTCTTAATAGGCTTCCTCCGCTTCTGCAGTTATCGTTCTCTGTTTGCATTAACTCATTTCCCAAAGTCATCTTGAATGTTAAATAACATCATATAAGCTGACTTCATAAATGTTATTTTCCCTAAAGGTTTTTGTTTAAACTCACCATTATGGTGATCAGTGTCTCTTTGGTTGGGCACTTGGAACTTCATTTATATTATTGTAATTCTCTTTCTATTGATGCAGTGATGCAACAAGAAATCAGTTATTTGGTTTCAAAGGAAGGGAGGTAATAAATAGTTCGCTTTTAAAAGGTGACCTTATTGGCAACACTTATGTCAACACTGTGTGAAACTTTGAATTGGGTCGATATAATCCCTCTATATTTGTGACAATATCATGCAAATGATCATGCTTGAGTCACACACAGACTTCAACATTCAGCATGAAAAACACAACAATGGTGGTGTAACCCAGGTTAGAAATATAAATACACAACCTCAAAAGAAAAAAGAGAAAATCTTAAAATTACATTCTGTTACTTAACTAACCAATTTAAATGTTTAAAACACTGTTTAATGTGAGGAGGGAAAAAAAGAACATGGCCCCTTTAAGAATAATGCATGTGCTGATTAGGGGGAGAGAGAACGCTAACTGAGGTGAAGAGAGGAGAGGTGATGCTGAGAGTGATCGGTTGAGTAAAGAAAAATAACTTTGACTTAATGATTGTAAAAGTAAATGTAATTTGTTCTGAGGTGCTACATTGGTGAAATCTTTTCCATTTACATCTCTGGGATTGACTTGGAGTATATTTGCGTTTGTGAATTTGAGACAAAACGGATTTGGTGAGTTCTCTAAATTGTTTAAAATATGTATGGTTCCAAAAATGTATTTTTATTTGTAACTGTTATTAATGAGAAGTAAATGTTTTGGTTAATTTATGTGGGAATGAGATGTGGATTATATGGAAATGTATATCCACACGTGCTGCGTTACAAACGTGCAGCCACCATTTTGAGAACATCTCATTGTTGTTTGAGACTGGGAAGATTTATCGTTTCAATTGTGTGTACAGAATTGTGAAACCAACTTTGAGAATTTTTGCAACTTTTGTGCTTTTTATTTATTTTTATTTTTCCTTCTTGAATGTTGAGTTTGGTTATCTATTAATTTGTGTTAAAACAAATAAAAAGGTTACTTTGAAGCAGTCTAAGTAATACTGCATAGCAGAAACCACTGAATAAATAAGAAAGAGCCGAACTTAAATTGATTAGGCCTAAAAGCGAACATAAAAACGTTATTAGATCTGAACTAAATAGGATAAAACAACTAGGTGAACAAAACTAGTTAAATTAGCGCAAATAGAAGGAAACCTATAGGAAAAAAAGGGTAAACATTCATTTGATATATTGCTTTATTTTTATTTAGTTTTTTTTTTCCTTTTATATTGTGGATGGTAATTTATTTATTTTCTTTGTATTGTGTGTAAAGTGAGGTTTTACGAGTGCTCACTTTTTGTCAATATAAGCCGGCAGTTCAAACACATTTAGTGGTCTGTGTGAGTTTATTTACTGCTCCTCTGAACCTAGATACTGGTCCAGCATACCTCAATCTGAGGGTGACACAACTTGTTACAGTAGCAATTACATTTTATTTATCATTTATTCTTTTTTAGTTACTAGAACTCTTGTGTAAGTGAACTATACTAACTAAGCATTTGTCAGTACAACATACTATTCCTATTTCACTTTACTTGGTTTGTTTAAGCCAATCGGTTTGCATGCTTTTTTTTAAAGTAAGTCTATAACTAATTAGATTTTGCAGTGCAGTTACATTCATATATCGGGTGTTCAGGGTTAAAAAAAAATTGACAATCATGGACATATTTTAGTTGTATGTACTGGATACATGTACAGTACAGTGCAGTAAAATCATTCTTGAACAGGATACACAATCCAAGTTAAATAAAAATATATGTATATTGTCAGCAGTCATTGAATGAAAATAATTTGATCCTTCAGATGTACCACTATATTGCTAAAATTACCAGGTGTTCATTGATAAAGTGAAACTATAATGCCCATATATGTACACGGATAAGTTTAGGTAATTACTTATGCATATTTATATGGAATGATTCATCTAATTAAATGAACCTTGTCAGGATAATGAATTTAAAGCAGGAAAAATTACATAAATCAATTGAAGAATAAAAAAATATCTGCTTGAAAGATTCAGTCTGTGTATCCAGATTAATGTTTATCAGCACAAAACCTGTAAATAAAACATAAATATTGATTAAATCTTATATACAGTAGTTTATCTCTGTGATCATGAAATTATTTAGTGTTTGGGTAGTCCATTTGCATAAATGCTTATATATATTTAATACTTTTTTTAATAACATTATGGTTTATAATCATTAACATGAACTAAACCTAATGATCATGTGCATGATAGCATTTTTAAAATGTTTTCTAAGTAAAAATATTTACGTTGTTCAACATATTATGCATTGACAAAATGTATTTTAAGATAGGAAATGTATTGTCTTGCCCATCAAAGTACATATATTTTGGCATTTAAATGCTTAAAAAGATTTTAAATATTTGCTTATATTTGCTTTGCATATATTTAGCAAGTTTATAGTTTTTGTTGTTGTCTATGTAAGAAAATAAGAACAGATGTCTACACATATTTTCAGAAATAAAGCTGCTCTGTACTAAAGTAAAAAGTGTGACAGGTTTACCTTGTTGGTTCTTTCGCCTTGTGCGTCACTTCCTGGTACGGGAGTCTCGTCCAGGACAGTTTAACGTCAGAAACCAAACTCAACCCCAGAGCGGACTGCAGCTAAAACACACCAAAACCAGGTTTTGTTCAGCGTTTCAGGAACCAGACTGACATCAGCACCAGACGAGAACAAAAAATGTCTATCGGACTTGACAAAGACTGAATAGCAAATTAGATTTTTTAGTTTTGTTCATTGTTGCACATTTAATTCAATTCTCATTTATTTGCATAGCACTTTTCACAATACACATAATTTCAAAGCAGCTTTACAGAAAGTACATGAGTCCATATTACAATTTAGAGTGTTCTGTTATCAGTGGTAACTGTCTAAGTTATGTATTTCAGAAATGTACATATACAAAGTCATATTTAGCTAAAAAAAATATTAATTTAAACAGTGTAATAATTTAATGCAGAAACAATGAGCTCATTGAAGTAATGAATACTTGTTTGTTAACAAATGATTATGACATTTAGAAAATATAACATTGGTGCATGTTGATTGGAATTCAACATCAACAACAACAACAACAGGAAGTGTCATCATCATTTCTTAAACTGAGACTATATTTGATTTTCTCTCTAACTCTTCAATCTGCTTGTTTTCTTACCTGATGGAGAAATGTGTTGTTCACTGCAGCTTTATCAACACTGGAGGCTAATTCCATCCTTAAAAATATTTTTTTCCTATAAGCTGAAAAACGTAAAATAACAACACTGGTTTAAAAACAAAAATATTCTGTGGTGAAGGAAATACTACAGAAACAACTACTGTGATTTCTACTTGAATTAAGTTAGTTCAAGCAAGAATTTTAAAAACAAAGTCAATTCTATATTAATACTCAATTTTAGCCCAACATTAAATGTTAACATTATAAAATTAATTATAAAAATAAATATAAAATGTATTTATTCGTTATAAAATCTCTGATACTGGTGTTCCCATCATGCACTGGAGCATGAATAATTAATAAGGTTGCAGTTTTTTTTCCACTGTTTTCCAGCTGTATTTGCATTGTTTTATCGTTGCTTTTGTTGTTAGGTTTAGTAACTTGTTGTTAGGTTTAGTAATTTTCTACTCGAAATGACACATTCATATTCAAAAATGATCCAAGGAATGTTACCTTTATTGTGTATTGTGTACCAAGTATTGAGGTCTCTGTGTAAGCTAAGTAGAAATTACTCAACAAACTTTAACTGTTTGAGGTAAAGTTACTTATTTTCTTTGTTAATTGTTCCTAACTTAGTTTAGTAGATTTTTACTTAATTCCATATGTGACATTTTCTTAAAAAAAAAAATAAAGAAAAGAAAATTAACTTCTCAGCTCAGTTTAACACATTTGACCTTGTTGAAATAATAGCTTCATTTAATAAATAAATTCAGTTAAATAATAACTGAAAAAAATCAGTTCACAATCTATCTGGGTAACTTATGTCAGATAAATCGCCTTAACGGGACAGCAGTCACGTTAGCAGAATTTAGCAGGCAAAAAACTTTTTAAAAAATAATAATCAAGAAGTCGTTTTCTTGACAACATGGCGAATTAGCGAATTTTAACCAGTTCTAAAATCAGCGAGATATTACTAGTCGCATGGATTCCTATTTAAATGCCTGGATTTCGCCTGCAAAAACATCCCGAACAACAGTAAATGTGACCGCATCTTAACCCTTAAATACCTCGGGTCCTTATTGACCCGGGACATCCTTCACTACCTTCCCCCTCATTCATTTTTTAAAGTTAGACATCAACTTTCTTAGTATTCCTCAATCTGTTAAAGGACAAGTTCGTATTTTCCACCTAAAGCCCTGTTTACAGATCGTTTCTGATGAAATAGAACGGTTAAGATTAAAATTTGGACACATGCTGCTGTCCCGAGAATTTTAGGTTTCTTTCGCTTTCCCCCCCACCTACAGAATGGCAGCATATGGGCACTGGAACAATCCTTCCTAAAACGCATTAAACTTCAGAAACGATCTGTAAACAGGGCTTTAAGTGGAAATTAAGTGTCCTTTAATTATAAGCAATATAACAAGAAAGAAATAAAAGAATGACTGTTTTCTCTTTTTTTTTTTTTTTTGTAGTGTATAGGATTGCTTGCGACCCGAGGTATATAATAGTGTTGTTTTTTTTTCCCTGTGCAAATTATGACAATTTCTGATGACTCAATAAGAGAAATTCACACTGTAAAAAAAAATCTGTTTTAACGAAGTAGCTATTCGTGCTGCCTTAATTTTAAGTTTAGTCAACTTGAAATGTGAAATTGTACAACAAACTTAAAATTTTAAGGCAGCACGAATACTTTTTTAATTTGAAACAGCATTTTTTTACAGTGTGAATTGCACTTATTGAGTCATCAAATTGTTAGGTTTTAACTGGAATTATGTTTAGCCAACTTGAAATGTGAAATTGTAACACATTTCAAGTGACAACTTGGATTTTTGAGTTGACTAAACTTAAAATTTCAAGGCAGAACAAACACTTTAAGTTAATTAATTAATTAATTAATTTTATTTATTTATTTATTTATTTATTTATTTTATTTTTTTTACCGTGCATCTTTATTCTTCAAAGTGGCGATGTCTGATACACAAAAAATACACAATATAATCATCAAAAGTTGAAATGCTGAGCATGGCAAGTATTTTATCGCAAACAAATATTAGTGTCACTGTCACTTGATGGTGGATCTGGTGAAGAATATGAGCCAGATGCTGAATACTGGGGGAATGAGCTCTGACAAGGATGGTGATGATGGGAAAAAACATCTGCTCAAATTAAACCCTTAAAATATCAGGAGAGTTTTATACTATTGCGGCAGTTAGAGATCCACCCGAGTCGCTAAAGACCCAAATATATGTAATAATGATTGCCGAAACATTCATGCATTTAAGGAACAGTGTACAATTAGTTCAGAATTTACCTGTCCCATAAACCTCCACCTCACACAGCGTGAGATAAGTGCTGATTTTAGGAAGGAACATGTTGACGTAACGGCCGCCCATTCCACCGCACGAGAAACTGACAGTGCCACCTAATGGAACGGGCGAAGAAACAACAGCACATCTGGAGAGAGAGAAAGAAAGAAACCACGAGACATCAGGTGACCTGCTCAAATCCCAATCTGAGGACACGCTCAGTGAGTATCTTCAAATCAAATCAATTCAAATCAAATTTTATTTATAAAACACATTTAAAATCAACCTTGGTTGGCCAAAGTGCAGTACAGAATAGAACGAGAGAAAGAAAGAAAAAAACACACAAACAAAACAGAGAAAGAAACATAAAATTTACCGCAGACTAAAATCGCAAGAGAAAAAATGCATTTTTAGCAAGGATTTAAATTCAGCTAATGTGGAAGCTGTTTTAACCCCCTGGGGTCGGCAATCACGCCGGTGTGATCTGCTTGCTTTTTTTCTTATCAGTGCAAAAGTGACTCAAAATTCAAGAGACTCAAAAAATTTGATCTTACATACAAGTGTCATACATCATTCGATCCTGTTAAGTGTCTATTATTTTTGTGTATACTCACAATAAAAACAAAGTGTTGTGCTTTTTGCCAAATAAAGAAAAATAAACATGATGCGAGTTCTGCCTTCTCTCTGTCAGTGAAGTCAAATCTGAAACAGTGTCCGAAAATGTAACTCAGCGAATACTCAGTCAAACAGGCATACAGACACACAGGCATGAAGCTTGAATTCTCTTCTTTTAAATGAAGTAATTTATATAAAAAACAAATATTCTCAGTTTATGCAATCTGTATGAAAAGAGAGAGATGTCAATTGTTCTCAGCTCATTAAGTATTAATGTGACCCCGCCCACGGAAAGCGCGCGCTATTCAAACACAAATGATCTGAGGCGATCTATGCAAACGTTTTAACGCCCACATCAGTTGGATAAAACACACCGCGAGTAATCAGACTCGTGCACTTTATGTCGTCTTGCTTTGCTGTGTGGAATAATCCTTAGGAATAATTTAGTTTCACATCGAGGAACAATGGATCCAGCTATTCAGAGGACTGTGAATATTACATTTTTTATTCCTAAGTGCTTTGTTTTAATCGCGATATGCAATAGTGTTGGTAAACTGCAAAAGGACTGTTTAAATATGAATTGCGTGTCTGTGTGTGAATGAATGAACGGCACAGATGTTTACTACAGCTGTAAACAACAGCGCACACTTGCACTTACATTAGTAAACATGTTATTTTTACATGAACACATCTACTAGTTTAGCATTTACCAAACTATATTGCTATACTGAGATGAGTAAAAATCGACTGAAATATGTTGAAATAAAATGTATTTGTATAAGAAATGTATTAAACTGCAAATTAACATTTATATGCAAATATTTCTGCTCATATGTTAAATATATAGTATGTGATGTTTTGTTAAAAATAAAGTAGGTATATTGAATTATCAACTAAGATGTTATTATAGTGTTTGTTCCAATATTCAAACTAATGAATCCTTAACTTTGAAATACGTATGATAAAATTGATGTATACTTTTTAAAAAGAAAGATTACACTTGAAATATTGTTAAAATTGTAATTGTTGTTGATTTATATGTGAAAACTGTTTAATAAAATAGCAAAACATATTTACAAGGTAGATGTAAGCAACATCTTAATAGGTAAATATAAACCTTCTCATTAAATTATTTATTATAGTTTTTTATTAGTGTCACATTTGGGGAGAGGATATATTCCAAAACATTCTGAAAATACAGTATGAGAATTAAAGGACAAATCCAGTGAAAAATGAACCTAGGGGTAATTAACACATGGTTACCGAGTCGATCGTTCCCTGCGATGCGTTTTCATGAAAATCGAATGTATAGAGTTTTATCTCTAAAAACAGATTAGCTCATAACACTAGTATATGGGGCACAGAGTAAGTAAAAGTAAATCGCTAGTTAATACCACTAACAAGGCTCAAAATAGCCTTACACTAACACGGTAACATAATGAGGGTCCCTACATGCAAACCAAAGCATTGAGAACTTTGTAAGTGTACAGACAGTTTAATAAGAAGATACTTTATAAAGACAGTACATTACGCGTTTACAGACAGGCTTCATCTTGGAAAACAGTCTCGACTAGTCGAGTCACGAACGTGCATAGTTACTAGAAATGTTTACCTTGGATATTATGCAATTTGCATGCATACAAAATAAGTCCTCACATTCTTTACTTGTGGTACCCAGTGACACACCTGAATGAAAGGCTCATTATGCGGGTCATGTCTTCTCTGGTGTGAATCACGCTTACACGCATATTGCCTTTCCAAACAAAATGTGTCTTACAAAGTTTAAATCAATGTATTGTTTTATGTGAATAATTAGGCAGAATGATTTTTAGATCATTTTGAAGAAAAAACTCTTAAGCGACAACACCCATTATTCAAAAGTCTTGTGGACACACATTTAGTATGTGTTTTGTGGCCCTATTTCAGAAACTTTACTTTTTAGTTTTTTCAATAACCATGCATAAACATTATTCTCTCAAAAATACAAACATGTACATACATGTTGCTCACATATTATGGTAGCCCTGTTTGTGCTAAATAGAGTGTAATTACACCTTTGCCATTAATATGTTTTTAAGCAACTGAAAAAAGCACAAATGTCATGTCAAAACATCTCAAGGACCCCAAAAACACCCCAGACCCCAGAGGGTTAACATCACCTGGGATTGTTGTTGCCGTTGTTTTCCAGGGAGTTTCCGATGCGGATCTCTACTCCAGTCATGCGCTCCGCATAGCCGTCTGCTCTGTTGGTGATGGTCACCCTGTTAATGTAGTAATAATCCAGCAGGTCCAGCCTCCACCACGAGCTGAGCTGGGCTAATGTGATTGAGCAGGACGTGGCTGCACCTGGAGCGTATCTGATGCCGTCGATGGCTTTTCCGGCTCCCCGGAGTGCTCCATATGTGCTCGACTGCACAGCTTTTCCTTTCAATGCCAAATTCTCTAAAAAAGATTTATTCAAAAAGATACAGAGGGCCAAGAAGAAATAAGACTGTAATATGCGAAGTGTCAATAGAACATTGGCAACACTTTAAAATAAGATTCCATTAGTTAATGACATGAGTTAACAATGTTAAATTGCTAAATGTTAAATTAATAAATGCTTTAGAAGTAGTTTATTTTAAAATCACAAATTCTATGTTAATATTATTTAATGCATCTGAGCTGACATGAATGAAGAGTTGTATTTGTATTAACTACTGTAACAAATGTATTGCTTGGTTAATGCATTAACTAAAGTGTTCCCAGAACGTTTTACCTTCCAAATTTTCTGAGCTGCCCTGATTGGAAAAGACACCTGTTGCAAAAAACAAATATTTCCATTGATTTCTAAGAAGCTGATCAATGTTGCATTTGATTCTTTGAATATTTGCATAAAGAATTGCTGAACAATATCTATAATTTCAGTATCATCTGACTGATGCATGTCGTTTATACTCACCAAAAAGTAAAAACAGGTAACCGAATCCCTCCATCTTGTTTTTAAAGATGCAGGTTACTGGAATAAAGGACATCTTCAGTGAGGACATCATATATTGCAATAATTGAAGTTATAGGCGAGATTCTGCATGTGAGAATGACATACTGCACCTGTGATGGTCAGATATGAAGAGTTTCTCCGTCTTCCCTCTTTATATTCATCCTTCTCTGCTCATCTTCACCTTTCACGTCAAGACTGATTTACAAAACAAATCTGCCCAAATTTGATTGAGATTGAGAATCTCAGGCGTCAGAAGAGAACAAAAGTCCGGTACTTCGGATTCATTTTCATACAGTTTTTCTTTCCAGGCTTGTCTACATCCATCTAAATGACCGATATATACGAGTAAAAGTGAACATTTACGTTTTAAGATAATGTTTTGCAAACTCAGCAGATTTACCCCCTCCCTCCATGAGTTTCATTAGGATCAATTCCTATTAGGGTCATAATCATCTGACATAATTTGAATCATCGTAACCATGCTGTGTTTTCCTATGAGGCATTTTTCATCAATATCTTTTATTATTCAAATATTTTGTAATGAATGAGAAAAAGGTTTGTTGTAAAGTATAGATGGCACAAAATTTGAGAGATTTAGTCAGTCGAAACGGTTTTGATCTAATTTGATCTAATTTTGTGTTTCAGGAAAATAGTGATCTATGACCTTGTATTGTGTTGAATGTAATGGACACTGGAACGCTAAGTTCCCAAATGAACATGACGATGATGAAGATTCAATAACGAGTATTTATTCCAAACGCGATAACAAGCCAACATGCGAGACAGTGTGCACTAGACACAAACAATACCGGACACTGAACTGATCTGATGAAAAGCAGGAACTTAAATACACAGACGATTAACACAAATGACGAACAGCTGGGGTGAATGTGGTTAGTGTCCATGGTGACTGATTGGTGGCGGGAAACACAGACAAAGAAACACGTGACGAATGAAAACAAACTAAAAGTCCATGAATTGAATATAACAAGGGTAACAGACATACTAATGTCATCATCATCATCATCATCATCATCCGCGTATCCGGGGCCGGGTCGCGGGGGCTGCAGTCTAAGCAGAGATGCACAGACTTCCCTCTCCCCAGACACTTCTTCTAGCTCTTCCAGGGGGACACCAAGGCGTTCCCAGGCCAGCCGGGAGACGTAATCCCTCCAGCGTGTCCTAGGTCTTCCCCGGGGTCTCCTCCCGGTGGAACATGCCCGGAACACTTTCCCAGGAAGGCGTCCAGGAGGCATCTGGAACACCTCAGCTGGCCCCTCTCGATGTGGAGGAGCAGCGGCTCTACTCTGAGCTCCTCCCGAGTGACCCACAGCTCATGACCATAGGTGAGAGTAGGAATGTAGATTGACCGGTAAATCGAGAGTTTCGCCTTGCAGCTCAGGTCCTTCTTCACCACGACAGACCGGTACATCGACCGCATTACTGCAATAGCTGCACCGATCCATCTGTCAATCTCCCGTTCAGTCCTTCCCACACTCGTGAACAAGACCCCAAGATACTTGAACTCCTCCACTTGAGGCATGAACTCTCCACCAACCTAAGGTGGGCAAACCACCCTTTTCCATCTGAGAACCATGGCCTCGGATTTGGAGGTGCTGATTCTCATCCCAGCCGCTTCACACTTGGCTGCAAACCGTCCCAGCGCATGCCGAAGGTCCTGGTCTGATGGGGCCAGCACGACAAAAAGCAGAGATGAAATTGTGTGGTCCCCAAACATGACACCCTCCGGCCTCTGGCTGCGCTTAGAAATTCTGTCCATAAAAATTATGAACAGAACCGGTGACAAAGGGCAGCCCTGCCGGAGTCCAACATGCACTGGGAACAAGTCTGACTTATTGCCGGCAATGCGAACCAAGCTCCTGCTCCGGTCGTACAGGGACCGGACAGCCCTTAGCAAAATGCCCCGGACCCCAGTGTTATGTCCAAAGTTATTCTGTGTCCTGTTTTGCAGGTATCCTGGAAGCTCCTCCCATCATTTCCCTAATTACGTGGGTCAGCTGGCCAGCCTTTAAAAGCCCCTGTCTAACTCCACCCAGTCTCTCTCACACACTGCAGCCTGGAGCAGTAGCATGGATAGCAGCAGCCACCATTATTCTTTGTCTGTTTCATTTTGTTTGCAATAAACCTTATTTTGGTCATAATAGACATTTGTGACTCCTCTATGTTGCCTCCCTTGAGCCAGGGTCATAACACCCAGGTACACAGTCAAATGCCTTCTCCAAATCCACAAAGCACATGTGGATTGGTTGGGCAAACTCCCATGAACCCTCCAGCACCCTGGAGAGGGTATAGCAGGGGTGGGCAAACTTTTTGGCTCAAGGGCCACACTGGGTTTTAAAATTTGACAGAGGGCCGGCCCAGTAGCAGATTATGAAACATAATCTCATGAAAGTGCGTATCTATACCACAAATTTTATTTCTCGTGCCATTTATACGCCAAAAATGTTTTTTGTGTGCATATACTGTAATATATACATAATATTTACATACACTGTAAACCCCTTGGTTAGGATTAGGGGTGTGGAGTGCGTACCTATTACACGCCATAAAGTGCGTATCATATGCACGCGAAAACTGCGTATCATAGCACTACAAATACAATTTGTGGTATTCGCACTTTCATGAGATCGGGCTGAGCAAACACATTTACGTTGTGGCAACGTCTGCGCGAAATTCAACAACTGAGAGACGACATTCTGACAATAAATTTTTTATGCTAGATAACTGTTATATTTAGCATGTTATGTTTTGAGGTTAATTTTTAATTAGTCAGATGTTAGATCATTATAGCCTACTTTTTAAATATTGTTTATCCTTATTATTATTTAATGGGCCTAACAGTAAATTAGAAACAAAACACCTGCAAGTGTACACTTAGAAGAGTAAAAATGACAGAAGGTTACGTTAATTCAACTTTATTAAAACTGCATATGGCAATCAATTTGCACTTACAAAAGTCATACATTTGTGGAAAAAATGAAATAAACGAATATACAATTTTTTTTAAAGTAAAATAAAACATAAAAAGCAAAGTCAGATAAGAACATTTAATGAACAAAACCGGGTTCTGTAAAGTTACATGGCAGACAGGGGAGCGTAGTAAACGGAATCAGTCAGGATACATCCACAAATCCAGAGGAGCAAAGAAACTAAATAGCAGACAAATCAAAGGAAAAACTAAACGGGTGTACAAGCGGTTACCAAACATTTTTTTCTCTGCGAGTTTCCAAAAAAGGAAAAAACATTAACGTGCAACAAGTCTATGCGCTTAAGTCGCTGTCTGTTTGGTTTCCATGGTGATGCGTCATTGCTTGTTACATGACACACCACAGCCACAACAGCGCTGAATGAATGATGATCTGCTTTTATGTCATTTTTCCTTTTTTACATTTGTTAGCTATGGCATGAAATATCTGATATTCCGATTGTCAAATATATGCAACGCAATATATAGGCTATATATATATATATATAACGCAAAGTATTGCAAGAAAAAGGCAAAATGAATGTGATCTTAAGAAAAATTTTTAAATACTCGACGGGCCGGATTAAACAGCCTAACGGGCCATATGTGGTCCGCGGGCCGTAGTTTGCCCACCCCTGGTATAGAGCTTGTCCAGTGTTCCACGACCGGGATGAAAACCACACTGTTTCTCCTAAATCTGGGGTTCTACTATCGTCTGTATTCTCCTCTCCAGTACCCTGGCATAGACTTTCCCGTGGAGGCTGAGAACTGTGATCCCCTGTAGTTGGAACACACCCTCCGGTCCTCCTTCTTAAAAAGAGGGGCCACCACCCCAGTTTGCCAGCCCAAAAGTACTATCCCTACCTTAGCACTAAGGTACTATCCCCGACCGCCACATGATGCTGCAGAGCCGTGTCAGCCAAGTCAGCCCCACAAAATCCAGAGACTTGAGGTACTCAGGGCGGATCTCATCCATCCCCAGTGCCTTGCCACCGAGGAGCTTCTTGACTACCTCAGTGACTTCAGCTTGGGTGATGGACGAGTCCACCTCTGAGCCCTCAGCCTCTACTTCCTCAATGGAAGACGTGTCGGTGGGATTGAGGAGATCTTCAAAGTATTCCCTCCACCGTCCGACGACATCCCTAGTTGAGGTCAACAGCTGCCCACCTCCACTGTAAACAGTGTTGGTTGGGCACTGCTTCCCCCTCCTGAGGCACTGGATGGTTTACCAGAATCTCTTTGAGGCCAACCGGCCTCACCGAACTCCTACCAGGCACGATTTTTTGTCTCCACAACCACCCGGGCTGCAGTGCACTTGGCGTGCTGGTACACGTCAGCTGCCCCAGGAGTCCCACAAGCCAGCCAGGCCCGATAGGACTCCTCCTTCAGCTTGACGGCATCCCTTACTTCCGGTGTCCACCACCGGGTTCGGGGATTGCTGCCTTTACAGGCACCAGAGACCTTACGGCCACAGCTCCGAGTGGCCGCGTCAACAATGGAGGTGGAGAACATGGTCCACTCAGACTCAATATCTCCAGACTTCCTTCGGGATCCGGTCGAAGCTCCGCCGGAGGTGGGAGTTGAAGATCTCTCTGACAGGAGACTCAGCCAAATGTTCCCAGCAGACCCTCACAGTGTGTTTGGGTCTGCCGAGTCTGTTCAGCTTTCTCCCCAGCCATCAGATTCAACTCACCACCAGGTGGTGATCAGTTGATAGCTCCGCCCCTCTCTTCACCCGAGTGTCCAAGACATACGGCCGGAGGTCGGATGAAACGACTACAAAGTCAATTATGCTTGAATTATTATGGTGCCTTATGCTTGAACATGGTGTTCGTTTTGGACAAGCTGTAACTAGCACAGAAGTCCAATAAGAGAACACCGCTCGGGTTCAGATCAGGGGGGCCGTTCACATTATTGTTTTTAGATTTTTGGATTAAAAGTGATAGTTTTTATTTTAAAGTAAAAAAAAGATCAAATTAGACACTTGGGGTAAGATGGGCCACCCATAATTGGCACAGAAGGTCCCGAATGGCATGTTATACTTATATTTCCATGAATTTGATGTACATTTCAGACATCTTTGCCTTCATTAAAACCAGGTTAGTTGAGTAAAATTATTAAATTTGCATTCATAGTGATGCTATTATGAAATATCTTCAACTAAAATAGGGGCAAATAAATTTTTACCTTTCAGATAAATCTCTTTTACTGGGGTTCTGCTTTGTTGGTCATCGGTTATTCAGTTGTTATCAACTAAATTGTCAAAATAAAATTTTATATAGAATAGTTGATTAAGTATTTTACATTAATGATACATTAATAAATGACACACATATAAGTGAGCAGTTCATATAATAATTTGGAGACAGGGGCTGTGTCCGAAACTGCATACTCACTGAATAGGTACTTAATTTCAATAAGTACTTTCTTAACAAGCGCTAAAAGACTAGGTACTATATAGCCTGATCTTGTTAAGTATGAATGTGAGCCGTACATCATCCGCCATGTTGACGTTATCATGTGACCTACGACGTTATCACAAGCGCAACAACTTAAAAGATATGAGCGACAGGTTTAATTCATCGGCAGGTTTAATTCATGTAAATATCTTGATATTGAGAAACTTGCTCATTTTGTGGTCTTGTTGAAGAAACAGCTGCCCATTTATTTTGTGTTTGTAGTATAACCAATAAATTATGGGTTGATTTAAGTTCTTATATTTTTAACCCACTAATGTGACCCACAGTTTTATCCTTAAAGATATTATTTTTTATTACGAAACCCCCAAATCGTCATCTCTTGAATATATTGTTAAATTTCTTCATTTTATATGCAAAAAAGTTCGCCCACAAGCAAAAGTCGCTCAAATCTCCATTGTTTTCCTCTTTTTCTTGTTGAATTTAACTCTCGTTTTCTCCCTCAGGCTTATAAATAGCAAACAAAAAATGCATTTTCTTTATGTATTATGTTATTCATAGATATTTAACCTCGTCATTGTGCTTTTTCCCCCTGTGTATATAATCTTATATTATGATGTACACAAACCCATGATCTTTATGTTTTCTGTTTTTGTCATTATGATTGTTCATTGTTAAAGATACAACTATGGTATCTTTCCCTGATCTTTATGTAACTATAAGTTCTGCAATAACAAAATGATATGAGCGACAGGTGCACTAACATCACTAACTCGACAGCCCTACGTAGAACCGTTTTCCTCAGCATTTGTAATGTCTGTACAAAGCTGTGGGAAGATCTCACCTTTGGAGAAAACTGTTGATTTTATTCTGGGAAAATGTAAGCATCACTCCTTAAAAATTAAGATTACCCCAAAATTAATTGCATTGCTAGCCCACCCCAAAACTTATGCACAATGATAATGATAAATGCTGACCCACCTTCACCTGTCTCTGCCATCCATCATATCCCTCATTGCTGCAGTCACACTGGGTTCTGATCATGGATGGGAAAGGGACATTGAGGCTATCTTTACCTGAGTGCACCGTCTCCCTCATCACCTCATACAGAGAGCCTGTACAGAACCTGTGAGACTCGTCTCAACAGCACACAATCCTGTGAGAGAAGCATAGTAGAGTGACCCTTTAACATGCTGAAAACACACTGGTGCTCAATTTCTTCACAGCCAGAGGTGAGCCGTGCCTTCGTGCCTGAGGTTGTTGCGTCCTGCGCTGTGCTTCACAATGTCAGGCAATAAGGGCCAGTGGAGTGATGGAGGGTCTCATAAGGACAGGTGGAGTGATGGAGGGTCTCATAAGGGCCATTGGAGTGATGGAGGGACTCATAAGGGCAGGTGGAGTGATGGAGGGTCTCATAAGGGCCATTCGAGTGATGGAGGGACTCATAAGGGCAGGTGGAGTGATGGAGGGTCTCATGAGGGCCAGTGGAGTGATGGAGGATCTCATAAGGGCCATTCGAGTGATGGAGGGACTCATAAGGGCAGGTGGAGTGATGGAGGGTCTCATAAGGGCAGGCGGAGAGATGGAGGGTCTCATAAGGGCAGGTGGAGTGATGGAGGGACTCAAAAGAGCAGGTGGAGTGATGGAGGGACTCATAAGGACAGGTGGAGTGATGGAGGGACTCATAAGGGCCGGTGGAGTGATGGAGGGTCTCATAAGGGCAGGTGGAGTGATGGAGGGACTCATAAGGGCAGGTGGAGTGATGGAGGGACTCATATGGGCAGGTGGAGTGATGGAGGGTCTCATAAGGACAGGTGGAGTGATGGATGGACTCAAAAGAGCAGGTGGAGTGATGGAGGGACTATATGGGCAGGTGGAGTGATGGAGGCACTCATAAGGGCAGGTGGAGTGATGGAGGGACTCATAAGGGCAGTTGGAGTGATTGAGGGACTCATAAGGGCCGGTGGAGTGATGGAGGGTCTCATAAGGGCAGGTGGAGTGATGGAGGGACTCATAAGGGCAGGTGGAGTGATGGAGGGACTCATATGGGCAGGTGGAGTGATGGAGGGACTCATAAGGGCAGGTGGAGTGATGGAGGGACTCATAAGGGCAGGTGGAGTGATGGAGGGTCTCATAAGGGCAGTTGGAGTGATGGAGGGACTCATAAGGGCCGGTGGAGTGATGGAGGGTCTCATAAGGGCCGGTGGAGTGATGGAGGGACTCATAAGGGCAGGTGGAGTGATGGAGGGACTCATATGGGCAGGTGGAGTGATGGAGGGACTCATAAGGGCAGGTGGAGTGATGGAGGGACTCATAAGGGCTGGTGGAGTGATGGAGGGACTCATAAGGGCTGGTGGAGTGATGGAGGGACTCATAAGGGCTGGTGGAGTGATGGAGGGACTCATAAGGGCTGGTGGAGTGATGGAGGGACTCATAAGGGCAGGTGGAGTGATGGAGGGACTCATAAGGGCTGGTGGAGTGATGGAGGGACTCATAAGAGCAGGTGGAGTGATGGAGGGACTCATAAGGGCAGGTGGAGTGATGGAGGGTCTCATCCATGACACCATTTCCAGGATTCAGCTCTGGGCTCCTCGTCCTCAGTGATGAATACCAGTCTGCAGAAATTTCAGAATCCTACAAAAATGCACAAAACATAATAAAAAACAGACATGTTAACAGCACAATGTCATTTGATTTCTGTATTACAAGTGACAAAATTATCGTACTTTTTATTTTTATTTCAGGTTTTCCTTTTTTTCCCCCACAAATGCCGCCGTCACCCTGCCTTGCATCCTCTGCTCCACCACAAAAGCTCTGCAGCAAATGCACAGAAATCAAGAATCAGAAAAGTGCTGTAATAACTCTGTGTGAAATTACAATAATTAAAATAAACTACAACTTAAGATTTAATGTTTTTTTCATTTTTTTTTTTTTTCATTTCTGTAGTATACTTACTCAAAGCCTTCATGAGCCACTCTCCTCATCTGTTCCTGTAACATCCAGACAGGCATAACATTCATGTTACCTCTGGGATTTATGAGCTCAATATACATTTACATGTTGAGGTTGATCCTGATGTGTTAACTCACTTTTTATGCAACATAAATGTTCCTCAATTTATCAACAATACCAATGGACAAATAAAATAGATAACATGTTTAGTAATTTTATGTAGATATCATGTAATATAAGCAGTGTTGACAACAGTAAATTATCCTACACAATAGGACACTTACATCACTCACTCAGATGTCTATTTCATGTTGTTTATGCTCATCTGCGATACGTATCGACGATTTTCCTGTCAGATGTTAATAGACATTTAAAATAAGCATCTTTAAGATGTATATGGTTTATGTAAATCCTTTAGAGATGTACGTGTGCTTACTGGAGCTCCCGTTAGCTATACATAATAAAACGTGTTTTTACACCTTCGACAGTTCAACAGTTTACTCTACAGTAGTTCAACACATGCAATTTTAATACAAGGAACCGTGTTTACTCACATTTGAAAGCACCCGCATCGCTGATCTCCGCGATGTTTGATAATGATGTACCCTCTCCCGTGGCCTCCTGGGATAGAAACGAATCGATCTACGAGCTCTTCAGAATCTGGGCTGAAGCAGTAGGCCATCCAGGAACGTCTTGCCTAGAGTTTCAGACATACTACTCCTTTCACCTACTATTTTCTCCTACTATATAGTAGGAAAGTAGGAATATTCGGACGCACTATTAGTATTCACACGTCCGAATCTCGCGAGAATTAGTACGTCATCCAGGTAATTCTCACGTACTCTTTTATGGATACTAAGGATTCGGACATACTTATAGTAGTGGAAGTAGGGAAGTATGCGGTTTCGGACGTAGCCAGGGAATCAGGCGTTGAGGAGAATGTCTGTGCTTACAGGACTGGAGGACGGTGGATGACAGAGTAAATGATGGACCGGATGCACACACCTCACTGGACGACAGGAATGCAGATCTGATGGACATATACAGGAGAATGGAGGACTAGGAAGATGCTGGAGAAGAAACAAAGGAGTGGCACAGGAGGAGAACGCTGGAGGAATTACAGGAGAAAACGCTAGTGACAGGTCGCTGGAATCGCTGGAGAAAACAAGGTCCACTTCTTTCAGGAACGAGACCGGACAATGAGCTGGGGCGAGGTGTGTGCTTATATAGCTGAGGTGATGAGGGTGCAGATGCGGTGCAGGTGTGTGTGTGTGTGTGTGATTAGAACTCAGGAGAGGGAGTGCGCTGTGATTGGTTGTTGCAGGAACCTGGCAGATCTGTGACAGTACTCCCCCCTCCCGTTAGGCGCGTCCTCAGGCTGTAGATGATCCAACCGGGGAGGGGGGGTGGCCATCCTGGAGTCTAGACTAGAGGGTAAGCAGGGGGTGCAGGCAGGTCATGAAGACTCCAGGACCCGGCAGTTCGGGAGACCAGGGCGGAGTCGGCAGCTAGGGAGACCTGGGATGATCCACCTTCGTGGTCTTGCCCAGGGACCCAGGCCCGGCCACTATGGCAGTGGGCATATAGCCCATTCTTAGTTCCGGGACTGAAGGCCTCTCTAGGGTGAGCTCGGGGACTGAAGGCCTCTCTGGGGTGAGCTCAGGGACTGAAGGCCTCTCTGGGGTGAGCTCGGGGACTGAAGGCTACTCTGGGGTGAGCTCGAGCTCGGGGACTGAAGGCTTCTCTGGGGTGAGCTCGGGGACTGAAGGACACTGGACGGGGACGGGAGATTCAGGCGCGGCGGCGCCCATCTTGGCTGAAGGCTCAAGCGCAGCAGCGGCCATCTTGGCAGGAGGCTCAAGCGCAGCAGCGGCCATCTTAGCTGGAGGCTCAAGCGCGGCGGCGGCCTTCTTGGCAGAGGGCTCTGGTGTGGCAGCCATGACGGGACGAGATTCTGGAATGGCGGCCATGACGGGACGAGACTCTGGGGCGACAGGGATGGAAAGGGAGTCCCAAACTGCTTCCTCCAGGGTGTAGGACGATCCACACAGCCACAGGATGTTTATTATGTACCGCTTCAAGGAACACGTGGTGGCAGCAGATGGAAATTGCCTGAAGAGTGGATTGTGAGTGAAAGATGGATTTGAGGGTCCCATCATTCCAGGACACCTGGTGAGCGAGTTTGAGGAACTCCTCTGTGTATTCCTCGATCAGGCGGTGGTCCTGGGAGATGGAGAGAAGCAGATCGGCTGGGTCTAGGGGGATGACGAAGGTGCCCATCTTGCGGTCTGTTTTCCTTAGGTCCGGTCTTCTGTTACGGAAGCACACTCGGACAAGGAGAGTGAGATACAACTGGTGGTTTTATTGACAACAGGGGCAGTGTGCTGTGATAGGCAGTGCGCTGTGATTGGTTGGTGCGGGAACCTGGCAGATCTGTGACACATCCTGTACATGCTAAACTTTTTTCTAAATCTGTTCCAATTTAAAAGTAAATCCACATGGTTCTGAATGGGGGCACATTTCCCAATTCTACCCTATTATAGCATTATTAATAATTATGCTGATGAAATACAGATACAGTACTTTTATTAAGAATTGTTATGTATTATGCATTGTTGCATTTATTGTTCATGTATCCAACATGTCTATGTAAATGCACCTTGAGTCCAAGACAAATTTCCTCTCTGGGATAATATTTGACTTTCTTTTCTTTTTCTCAACAGAAACGTTTTAAATTCTGTTCTCCTCTGAAACGTTTGCAGATTAATTCAGTGTGGAATGTGTATCAGACTCTAGATTATCACATATGAACAGATTAGATTAAGCATTTCCAGATGATCAACATTTGTTTACACTGAGCAGTTATTATCCTTTCATGTCCTGTTAATTATGTCCCTTTTTTTAAAAGCCTTTTTATTGTTTTGCCAGGTTGCGTCCAGCAGAATGTGTCTTGGCCACTGGTGGAAAATTGAATAATCAAAGAAGAATAACCAAGCACACAGAGGTAAACGCAAGATTTTCATGATTTTTCATAAGTTGAAATTGAATTTAATATAATTGTATTATAATATGACCAAGCCAGTGGAAATTCTACTACAAAATACCAGGAACATATATAGTGTGATAAAAGTTCTTTACTTTTTTGTCCAATGATGAATTGTTTTGTGTGAGGTTAGTATCTTCGGCACATGTATTCTAAACCTGCAGACCTGTAGTTTGTCCTGCTTTCCACTCCATCTGGATAAACTCGATCATTGATCATTTCCCTGTTGTTTTGTGTGGATTTGAATGATGTAAATCAGAGCTTGAGCTGCACAGGAGTCCAGCCCCTGCTCAAACCTTATTTTCTTTCACATACATTCTTAAAGATAAAGGTTCTTTACTGGCATTAATGGTTCCGTAAAGGACCTTTAATCCATGGAATCTTTCAACTGCACTTAAGGATTTTTATAGTGGGAAAAAAATGTTTTCAGATTATTAAAATTTCACACTAAGAATTGTTTTTTCTTTTTAGAATTGTTCACTGATAGGTACGGAAGCCCTGAACTGCAACGTAAAAGAATTTAAATTTAAAAAAAAAACTATGAGAATAAAGTCAAAATATTTTGAGATTAATGTCGAAACATTACAAGAATACAGTCTTCTGTAGATGTTCTTTTTTTTTTTTTTTTTTTTTTTAAGTAATGCGCTCATGAAGTCGATCTGCCTCGAATATGGATCTAAACATAGTAGATTTGTAGAAAGAAAATTCTACAGGTGATAATCTACCAACATGGCAATTACCATTTGTTTTAGGACGCCTATAGACGAGCACGAAGACTTGCTTGTTGGGTGTATAGATTGATCTTAAGTGGTTGTCTAAAGCCTGTGAAGGTCCGCTGACACAAACACATCCGTTTTTGGAAACAGTCACAGTATTTGAAATTTTTCAGGGAAATCATTGACTCTTGACTCTTTTTTTTAATCAAAACTCTTTGTACGGCAACATTAAATGTATCCATTTAACTATATGGAGCACTAAGATCGAGTAACACTAATAGAGAAATACAACCACGATGGTACGGTCTAAATCCTGACTGAAAATCCTTGCAGAGATTCCTGTCTTTCTAAACAGGAACATAGTTGTGAGGATACCGCCTTTTCTAGTATCTTTGATAGTAAAGGTAGATTTGAGATCGGCCTGTTATTGACTAATTCTGTAGGATCAAGTTGTGTTTTTTTAACAAGCGGTTTAAAATCATAGCCAGCTTAAAAGTTTTTGACAAAGATGAATTAATGATATTAAGAAGAGGATCTATGACCTCTGGGAGCATCTCTTTCAGTAGCTTAGTCGGTATAGGGCCTAACATACATGTTGCCGATTTAGATGATTTAACGAGTTTAGAAAATTCTTCCTCTTCTATAGCAATGAATGAATCAAATTTTTCCTCAGGGAGACTACAATGCACTGCCTGATGCGATACTGTAGTAGACGGTTGCATAGTTATAATTTTCTCCCTGATATTATCAATCTTATAAGTGAAGAAGTTCATAAAGTCATTACTGCTGTGCTGCTTGGAAACGTCTGGGGTTGAAGATTTATTTTTCGTTAATTTAGCCACTGTTACAAATAAATACCTAGGATTATGTTTATTTTCTTCTAATAGGGTTGAAAAATAAGCAAATCTAGCAGCTTTTAAGGCCTCTCTGTACGCAATCGAGCTCTCTTTCCATGAAATGCGAAAAAACTGTTTTGTTTTCTTCCAGTTGCGCTCCATTTTTCTGGCTGCTCTCTTAAGGGCCCGAGTGTGCTCGTTGTACCACGGCGTTGGACTATTTTCTTGAATCTTCTTTAAATGCAACGGAGCAACTGTGTCTAAAGTGCTGAAAAAGAGAGAGTCAAACATTTTTGTCACAATATCGAGTTCTTCTAAGCTATCTGGGATGCTGAGATGATGAAACTGATCAGGAATATTATTAATAAAGCAATCTTTAGTGGCAGAAGTGATAGGTCTAACATATTTGTAACACAGAGTCGGCTTTGCAGCCTTGGCTAAATGAAGTTTACATGAGACTAGATAATGATCTGAGATGTCATCACTCTGCTGCAGAATTTCAACGGCATCAACATTGATTCCATGTGATAATATTAGATCTAGAGTATGATTACGACAATAAGTAGGTCCTGACACGTGTTGTCTAACTCCAATAGAGTTCAGAATGTCTTTAAATGCCAATCCCAGTGCATCTTTTTTGTTATCTACATGTATATTAAAATCACCAACAATTAGAACTTTATCTGCAGCCAGTAATTACTCTGATAGAAAGTCAGCAAATTATTTGATAAAGTCTGTATGGTGCCCTGGTGGCCTGTATACAGTAGCCAGCACAAATCTCAAACGTGATTAATCATTTACACTGGATAGTGTTACATTAAGCACCAACACTTCAAAAGAATTATTTTTAAAACAAGACTTCTTAGTAATTCTAAAAATATTACTATAAATTACAGCAACACCTCCCCCTTTGCCTTTCAGACGAGGCTCATGTTTATAATAGTAATCTTGTGGGGTGGACTCATTTAAAGTAATGTAATCGTTTGGTTTTAGCCAGGTTTCTGTCAAACACAGCACATCTAGGTTATAATCTGTAATCATGTCATTAACAATAAGTGCTTTTGAAGTAAGGGATTGAATATTCAGCAACCCAAGCTTTATCATTTGCTCATTTGTATTATATATGTTTTTTATTTGTTGAACATCAATTAAATTTTTACCCTTAAATGGGTTCAGGAGTTTTTTGTATATACTAATTCGGGGAACAGACACAGTCTCTATATGATGATAGCTAGGTGAAAGAGGCTCTATGTGATGGGATTTATCTGACCTGGGTGACATGAGACAGCTAGCAGACGGTCGGTTTAGCCAGTCTGTCTGCTTCCTGACCTGAGCCCCAGATTGTCATGTTTGAGCTCTAAGACTATGTGTCATATTACTAGAGAGAAGAGCAGCACCATCCCAGGAGGGATGAATACCATCTCTTTTCAACAGGTCAGGTCTGCCCCAAAAACTTTTCCAATTGTCTTTGAATTATATATTATTTTGTGGACACCACTTAGATAGCCAGCGAGTGAGGACAGTCTACTAAGTATCTCATCACTCCTGCGAACAGGAAGGGGGCCAGAGCAAATTACAGTGCCTGACATCGTACTTGCGAGTTCACACACATCTTTAACGTTAATTTTGGTGATCTCTGACTGGCGGAGTCGAACATCATTAGTGACGACGTGAATAATGATCTTAGAGAATTTACGATTATCATTAGCCAGCAGTTTTAAATTTGCTTTGATGTCAGGCGCTCTGGCTCCCGGCAAACATGTGACTATGGCGGCTGGTGGTTCTATTTCCACGTTAATAGAATAGTAATAGAATCACCAGTAACTAGAGCACTTTCAACAGGATTCTCAGTGGGTGTTTCACTGAGTGGGGAGAATCTATTTGTTATGGTAATCAGAACCGAAGAGTTGTGTTTTGTCCCGTGACTACAGCATCTCACGGTCACCCAGTTGCCCTGCTGCACGGGTTCTACAGCCAGAACCGAACAATGTGCAGAGTTCACTAAGCTAGTCGCATCCAAAGCAGTATCTAAAGCCCTTGCACTCTTACTATCCTCGATTAAAGTTTGGATGCGTGTCTCTAGTTCTGAAATCTTCTCCATCAGCCTGACTGTCTCCCTGCATTTATCACAAACGAAAGGCACATCTGATAAAATATTTTTACGTTTTCATCCGCGAGCGTTCTCGTGTAAACAGGGCCTTAGATAAAAGCTAGCGATGTCAGATTAATGTGATAGGCAATATTAGACAATTTCTAATATATGTTGATGAGTACGTTAAATTTAGCAAATAAGAACAACAAGGAAGGATATTAAATAGAGATTCAAAACAGAAGGCTATACGGAGCTTACAGATACAGACCAGCAGAAAGGCAGCAATTTTGTCAAGGTAGAATTAATGTACAGAGGTTTTGTGTGCGGTTATGATATTTGAACTGATTTTTCGATTTGGAAATAGTATGTGAAGTAAAGTAAAATAGGCTACAAATAGGCTGGTTTAGTTTTATATATATATTAGGGCTGGGAATCGATTAAAAAAAAAAAACTAATTAATTGCACAATTTGCTGTAATTAATTGCAATTAATTGCATTTCCTCCAAGCTTGTAATCATCAATAATTAAACTTAGAATCACCTAATTAAATGAAACACCGGGAAAAAAAGGAACAGAAAATAGCCCTATATTAAAATAATATTAAACATCAATATATCAATGTATTATTCTTTTTCAATAATCAATCAACATAATCAATTTAAGATTTTCTTTTCCAATTTTTTTTTACTAATTATAAAAATAAACTATAGTCCTACAAAGCTATTATTACCAGAGCATGTGATCAGAGCAGGTCATTTTAAAGGAATAGTTCACCCAAAAATGAAAATTCTGTCATCATTTACTCTACCTCAAGTTGTTCCAGACCTGTTTGACTTTCTTTCTTCTGCTGAACACAAAAGATATTTTGAAGAAAGTCGGTAACCAAACGATTGATGGACCCCATTGACTTCCATAGTAGGAAAAAAAATACTATGGAAGTCAATGGGGACCAGCAACTGTTTAATTACCAACCTTCTTTAAAATATCTTCTTTTGTGTTTAGCAGAAGAAAGGAAATCATACACTGTATAGCAAATAGCGATGTTTTCAGTTGTTTCACTAGTTGTTTCAACACGGCCCAACACGGCCCAGCACGGAGTTGCGTTTACTCCCGGTCCCGGACACTATTAAACAGCGTTGCGACAACCAGTGGGAAGCGTTTCAGTTCGACAGAAACCTCTCTGTTACAAACCACAAATCACAAATCACTCGATGATTTAATTAGTATTAAATCGGATGAAACAGCCTCAACATTCCCAACAAGTCTGATGAGGAAAGCAGGAGAAACATTGTGGCATGAACGAAATTAGAAAACTTTAAATCCCCTAATCACCCTTACAAACATTTACCATGAATGTACTGTAGTAATTTACCATGGTTGGGCAGAAATGTACAATATTTATATTAAATACTATGTAGTAATAAATAAATATAGTAAATATATATTTTCCTCACTGTATATATATACTATAATATCATATAGTATAATAGTAAATATAGTGATTTATATTGCATTAGTTTTATTAGGTGGGTAGAGGAATATATAATTAATGCTTGTTATGAAATGATGTCAGTTTCTTTGTAAAGGTGTGTATAGTTTTTAACTTGTGTTTAGGCATTTTTATACATTGGGAGTGAGCAGAATATTTTCATTTAAGCATAACAATTATAAATAAAATTATTATTATTTCTCACCAACAGCTATAAGTTTGTATAAATAATTGATTTGTTCCAAGGAAAATAGTTGTACACAGCTGTAAATTATCAAGTTTTTTATTTATTATGGTTTTATATATTTGCATAGGCTACTGTTGGGTACCACATTTCCAAGTAAATACCACACTTTTTTAGGGTTACTTTAACTTATTTATTGAAACTGTTATGTTTCAATAAATAAGATAAACCCCCAAACCAACCCACCGGCCCACCTCAACTTTTCGATTTGATAATGCGGCCCTCGAATGAAACTAATTGAATAGCCATGTCATACAGGTCGGAACAACTTGAGGGAGAGTAAATGACAGAATTTTCATTTTTGGGTGAACTATCCCTTTAACATTTTTGCCCAGCATGACTATACCAGCTCAGGAAACAGAAGTCTACAGAGAAATTTCACCTTATTTGAGCGGACTTTGCTTCCCTTTCAAGGGAACTCGCGTTGCGTCGAGATTGACGCTATGGGGAACGCTTTGCGTGATGACGTCTTGAAGCACATGTAAAATCAGTCCAATGGTGTGGTGGAACGTCAGAGGCGGGTGACGTCACGTACCAGGAAGCTATAAAAGCCAGCCCGAAACAGAAAACGAAAGCTTTCTGAGTCTTCAGTCGCGCTCTGTGTTGAAATCTGTCCCTGTTATTTGGTGTTGTCTGTCTATATATATATATATTCAGTATGGCGAGCAAGCAGCAGTTTAGAGTGTGTGTTCAGGAGGAGTTGGACGTTGTTAGTATTGGCGCTGAGTCTGAGGATTCGCCACCTCAGTCTCATGCGTTTGAAGAGCTTCTCGATGTTGTTACTAGAGCTGTGGAAAGATTATCTATTGAGTGGCCAGAGGATAGGCAGGATGTTCGTTCGAAAAGTAAGCTCGACGAACGCTTCCTGCCGTCTCGTGCACAGCCTCAGCGCAGAAGCCTTCCGTTTTTCCCCGATCTCCACACCGAGGTGTCGAGATCGTGGGGGAAACCTATGTCTTACAGAGTTTACACACCACAGACATCACACTACTCTTCCATTCATAATTATAAAGAGTATGGTTATGGGGAGATGCCGAAGGTGGAAGAGACGCTTGCGAGCTATCTCTCTCCAGCAACGGCATCTTCCTTGAAGGCTCCCTCACTTCCCTCTAAACCAGTAAAATTTACATCATCGCTGGTTCATAAATCATATGCAGCCGCTGGTCAAGCTGCAGCGTGTCTGCATACGATGTCCATCATGCAGGCTTATCAAGCTGAATTATTGGGGGATTTAGAGGAGGGCGGGGGAATTGGTCCTGACACAGTGGCTGAACTACGCAGAGCCACAGATCTGTCTCTCAGGGCCACCAAGGAGACCGCTAAATCAATCGGGCGGTCTATGGCAGCCCTGGTGGCCACTGAGAGGCATCTGTGGCTCAATCTGAGCGACATAAAAGATAAAGAAAAGCATGTTCTCTTAGATGCTCCGGTCTCCACTGTTGGTCTGTTTGGTGATGCTGTTAACAGTGCGGTTGCTAAATCACAAGAAGCTTCTAAACAGGCAGTTGCACTTCAAAAACTTCAAAAACTTCTCCCCCGCCGTTCATTCTTTGAGGCTGCTCTAAAAAGAGCGCTGAACATCGTGCCACTCAAAAACAGAGTGTGTCCTCCCGTGCTCCCCCACAAAAATCTCGGGGACACGGAGGGCGCTCTCAAACCCAGCAGCCCTCGAGGGGTAAAACGGATCTGCGGACCGTCATTACCGCCAAGAAGGCTGCTGGGAAAAAGTCCTGATGTCCGAGGGCTCAGGACAAATGAGGGTAGCCCCCCCCCGAAGTGCAGCGGTCAACACCTCTTTCTACGGTGCCCGTCTCCCTTCGGTACCCTCAGGGGACCGTTCTGCCAACCCTGCCGCCTCCGGTGTTACAGGGCGCAGCGGTCTCCGGCGAGCACATATCTCAAGGACCACCCAGAAACGTAGTGGCCTCGGGATGCCCGCCCCCTCCGAGGAGGGTGTTAGAGCAGTCTGTTCGGTCGTTCCCTGCCGGTGCGCCGTTACAGGGCGACGAATTGACTACTCAACAACAACAAAATCCAGAAACCAGTCTCGAGAGGCTGGTACCTCTAGTAGAATCTCTGACAGCGTGGAAGCTACTGTTAAATGTTTCTCGTTGGGTCCTGCAGACCGTGGAAAAAGGGTATCAGATACAATTCAAGAAACGCCCACCTCGGTTTATGGGGGTCCTGCCCACAGTGGTGGGCCCCGAGCAGGTTCTGGTTATGGAACAGGAAGTAAACACTCTGTTAGAGAAAGGGGCCATAGAATATGTACCTCCCTCCAACAGGGAAACCGGGTTTTACAGCCGGTACTTTATAGTTCCGAAAAAGGACGGGGGATTGCGTCCCATTTTAGATCTTCGAGTTCTGAACGAGTCAGTCATGCAGCTCAAGTTCAAAATGTTAACATTGAGACAGATCGTGCCACAGATCAGGTCCGAGGACTGGTTTGTCACGATAGACCTCAAGGACGCATATTTCCATATTTCCATCCGTCCGTGTCATTGGAAGTTCCTGAGGTTTGCTTTCGGGGGCAAAGCATACCAATATCGAGTACTTCCATTCGGCCTAGCTTTATCACCCCGCACTTTCACCAAATGCATGGATGCAGCTCTGGCGCCCCTGCGCCTCCAGGGTATTCGCATCATGAACTACATCGACGATTGGTTGATTTTAGCTCATTCGCATCAGTTGGCGGTTCAACATCGAGATGTTGTTCTCGCCCACATGAGAGAGTTGGGGTTACGGCTGAACGCCAAGAAGAGTGTGCTTTCTCCACTCCAGAGGACCACTTTCTTAGGCGTGGTTTGGGATTCAGTGTCGATGCAGGCGCGCCTGTCACCGCCACGTATAGAGTCCATCCTTGCGGCTGTGAAAAGTGTAAAGCTAGGCCAGCTACTCACTGTCAAACAGTTCCAGAGACTGTTGGGTCTCATGGCAGCAGCTTCCAACGTGATACCTTTTGGACTACTGCACATGAGGCCCCTGCAGTGGTGGCTCAGGACCAGGGGGTTTTCCCCGAGGGGCAACCCATTTCGCACAATCAAGGTCACGCGGCGATGCTTACGTGCCCTGGTTATGTGGAAGAAACCTTGGTTCCTGTCCCAGGGCCCAGTGTTGGGAGCTCCTTGTCGTCGCAAACTGCTATCGACGGATGCTTCCCTCACGGGTTGGGGAGCGATCCTGGAGGGTCGCTCATCTCAAGGTCTGTGGGTAGACCATCATCGTTCCTGGCATATCAATCGCCTAGAGATGTTAGCTGTCTTCCGGGCTCTGAGGAGCTTTATCACAGATCTCAGGGGACACCATGTGCTAGTACATACGGACAACACGTCGGTAGTCGCCTATATCAACCACCAAGGGGGTTTGCGCTCGCGCCCGTTATCCAACTTGGCACGCCATATCCTCTTGTGGTCCCAGGGGAAGTTACTGTCACTCAGGGCAGCTTACATCCCCGGGGTCCAGAATATAGGAGCAGACACTCTGTCGAGACAGGGGCCGAGGCCCGGGGAATGGAGGCTCCACTCCGAGGTGGTGGAGCTGATATGGAGGGAGTTTGGCCAAGCTCAAGTGGATCTGTTTGCGTCTCGAGAGACGTCTCACTGTCCACTTTGGTTCTCCCTCACGCATCCAGCTCCTCTGGGACTGGATGCTATGGTGCAGACGTGGCCGAGGCTACGTCTGTACGCTTTTCCCCCAGTTGCTCTGCTCCCGGGAGTTCTGGAGAGAGTTCGCAGGGACCGGGTTTGCCTGCTTCTTATAGCCCCGCGCTGGCCGGGCAGAGTATGGTTTCCCGATCTTGTGTCGCTCCTCGACGGGCCTCCTCTGGAGCTACCCGTCAGGAGGGACCTTCTGTCCCAGGCGGAGGGCTCGATATTTCACCCTCGGCCAGAACTGTGGAACCTGTGGGCTTGGCCTCTGAGGGGGCCCAGCTCATAGAGTCAGGTCTCTCAACTGAGGTTGTGGAGACCATTCTACAGTCCAGAGCTCCCTCCACGAGGAAACTTTATGCCCTGAAGTGGAGAGTCTTCACTTCTTGGTGTAGTGACCGTCGGTTGGACCCAGTTAACTGCCCAATTGGTACAGTGCTGGAGTTCCTGCAGGACCGGTTCACGGCAGGGATGACCCCGTCCACTTTAAAGGTTTATGTGGCGGCCATAGGTGCTTACCACATTCCTTTGGGTGGAATGTCTGTGGGGAAAGACCCTTTGGTATCTCGTTTCCTTCGTGGCACTTGGAGGCTGAGGCCTGCAGTTCGCTCTAGGGTACCACCATGGGACTTGTCCATTGCATTACAAGGCTTGTCCCTGGCCCCCTTTGAGCCCATTGAGGAGGTTCCTGAGAAGTTTTTAACTCTGAAAGCTCTTTTCCTTCTTGCTATTTCTTCTCTCAAGAGAATAGGGGATCTGCAAGCATTGTCGGTTGCTCCGTCATGCTTAGAGTTTGCTCCGGGTATGGTTAAAGCTTTTCTTCATCCGAGACCGGGTTATATCCCCAAGGTCCCCACTAATGTGGTCAGACCTATTGTTCTGCAGGCCTTCTGTCCTCCTCCTTTTCAAAATGCTGACCAGGAGGCTAATAATTTGCTTTGCCCTGTTCGGGCGTTAGACGCTTATGTCCACAGAGCTGCCCTGTGGCGTAAAAGTGATCAATTATTTGTGTGCTTTGGGTCTCCTAACAAGGGAGGTCCAGTGTCTAAGCAAAGGATGAGCAAGTGGGTGGTCGAGGCTATCTCACTTGCTTATGAGGCGGCTGGGCAGCCTTCTCCTATGGCTGTCCGGTCCCATTCTACAAGGAGTATGGCGGCCTCTAAGGCCCTTATATCAGGAGTGTCGTTACAGGACGTCTGTGATGCGGCAGGCTGGTCCTCACCTCACACTTTCGTCAGGTTCTACTCTCTGGATCTAGACTCTGCTCCAGGGTCTCATGTTTTGTCTTCCTAGTGCTGCTCACCAGATTTCACACAGGACAGACATTCGTAGCTATGGAGGCGTTGGTATAGACGTTCCCCATAGCGTCAATCTCGACGCAACGCGAGTTCCCTTGAAAGGGAACGCCTCGGTTACGACTGTAACCTCGGTTCCCTGAAGAGGGAACGAGCGTTGCGTCGCCTTGCCATATCTCCTTCATGCCTGTCAGCTCGACTTCAGACTCTTACGAAGCTTTCGTTTTCTGTTTCGGGCCGGCTTTTATAGCTTCCTGGTACGTGACGTCACCCGCCTCTGACGTTCCGCCACACCATTGGACTGATTTTACATGTGCTTCAAGACGTCATCACGCAAAGCGTTCCCCATAGCGTCAATCTCGACGCAACGCTCGTTCCCTCTTCAGGGAACCGAGGTTACAGTCGTAACCGAGGCGTTTTCCAGTGCGTGATCGGAACATGATTGGAGCGTTTGGGCCAATCAGCGCAAACAGGAGTCGAACATTGAGCAGAGAGCAGAGAGCAGAGAGCGCAGTGCGCCGACACACACACACACACACGGAGAGTGCGGCGGCGCACACGGAGCGGAAAAGACCCGCTCATGAAAGCTGCGCGAGAATGAAACCCGATCCCCATATTTTCGGCTTTTCAATAGCAGCCGCAACAGGAAATCATTAAAACGAGGCAAAAAAAAAAAAGTGCTGCGTTAAATGCGTAATTTTTTTTTTTTTAACGCGTTAAACATCTCAAATTAATCGCAAAGATTAATTCCCCCAGCCCTAATATATATATATATATATATATATATATATACCGTATTTTTCGGACTATAAGTCGCTCCGGAGTATAAGTCGCATCAGTCAAAAAATGCGTCATGAAGAGGAAAAAAACATATATAAGTCGCACTGGACTATAAGTCGCATTTATTTCGAAATTTATTTCACAAAATCCAAGACCAAGAACAGACATTTAATATGGAAAGGCAAGTTATTCAACTACACAGTAGCACACAGAACAACAGGCTGAGTAGGTATCCGGTATGTTAACGCAACACATTAACAGTTATTCAGCTACACAATAGCATAAAGAACATATACCTGGGAGGCTGAATAGGCTAAATTAACATAAGCCAGCGAGTCCAACAAGCAAGTTACCAGTAAACAAGTTCACCAAGCTCCCGCGATCTCATTCCACATCACTGAATCCATTGAATTTTCTTCATCCTTGGGTGTGGCTTCTGAACAACTCCGCCATAGAGCGCCCTCTCGCGGCTGTAGACGGTAATGTTTTCATCTCAGTCTGAATTAATTTTGATATATAAGTCGCACCTGACTATAAGTCGCAGGACCAGTCAAACTATGAAAAAAAGTGCGACTTATAGTCCGAAAAATACGGTATATATTAAGAAAAATATATCGTTCCCTCAACATATGATCTCGAGGCTACGACTTTGCATCGTGTGGCCACGACATAATGATGTCGTTACCTCAACAAAATGATCTCGTGGCCACGACATAATATGACGTTCCCACGAGATATTATGACGTTCCCACGACGTAATATCACGTTCCCACGAGTTTATATGTTGTGGCCACGACAAAAATAAGTGAACCGAACATGTCCCCTCCCGGTCACCGTAGAAAGCTGACACCTGGCAGTTCATTGTAAATGTAGAATTAATTATTGTCATAATGAAAAAAATTGTTATAAATAGCTTCAAAGTTTTGTAAAGTTATTAGAAATTTATTTTTATGAAACATCTTCATGAAAATAAAATTGAAGTTGGCACTGTAGCAATCTAGAAATGCACTGCAGCTAAAGCCATATGTGTGACCATGTTATATTTAAAATCTGAAGATGGTAAGTCTAAAACTCTGTATTTAGTGAAATGTTTTTCAAGATCATGTCATGTGACTTTATTTTGATTAGACTCTAAAATGCTACTGATGTTTAGTCATCATCTAAGCATCCATTCAGTGTTTGTCTCTATTGTTTTGTGGTGCAAACGAGCCCCATTCAGTCTCAGTCTCTCCTGCACACATTCACACCTCTCCAGCCTGGTTATGGCTCTAAATATGCATTTCTTTTGTCTGCATTATAGTTACTAACGACTGGCTATTCACAGGCTATTCATAGGGTTTCAATCCCTAATTTATTTGATCAAAGTTCTCACTTACATTTGAAACTGTATCAAATGCCCTTCTGGAATAAAGAATCATTTCAGTAAGCATTCCTATTTAGAAAAAAATCATAAAGAATAACGGCTAGGTGGCAGGTGCACCTGGGGCTAGCTAGCATGTTAGCTTAGCACACCATCAATACATGACCATTTATGATAAAACCATGTTTGTGCTCCAAACTTACTTTATAACGCAAGTCGAGTGTTTTAAATAATCTTCTGTGATCTAATTTGGCTTCAGATAAAAAAAATCAGACAGAAAATATATTATTTTATAGTATTCTGCACGATGATAAAGTCTATATCGATTAGCATTACATTATAAATATAATCTATTATTATGAAAATACCTGGCATGGCTCGAAGAACACAGGTAACTCAAATATCATTGCAATCATGTTTATTGTCTTCAAAACATCTTTATCTGCATGTTACAGCGATCTCTGTTAGCTGTGTGCATAGACAGTATATAAACTGGACACAGCGACCCCATTGGATTCAACGGAGACAAGTGAAGTCATTTAGAAGCTTTCACTTCCTGGGGTTCGAGCGTACTGCGCAGACTCAAACTGAGCTTGGTTTTTTCTTCAAAATTATGTGAAAATCATCCTGTCTAATCATTCACATAAAACAATACATTGATTTAAATCTTGTAAAACACTTTTTGTTTGGAAAGGCAATATGCGCAAAGGGCGTCAACGATCCAACACCATCATGGATATTTAGTGGTTCACACCTGAGGAGACAATGGGGCCCGCATACTTAATGAGCCATTCATTCAGGTGTGTGACTGAGCCACAAGAAAGAATGCAAGAGCTATATATATATATATATATATATATATATATATATATATATATATATATATATATATATATATATATATATATATATATTCTACCAAATTGGTTCACAGTTGGAAGCATCTCAATTTTTATTTATTTTTCACAAATTGTGCTTGCAAATTGTATAATATCCAAGGAAAACATGTCTAGTAATTGTGCAGTTAATTCTCATACTGTATTTTCAGTTTTGGAATATGTATCCTCTCCCCAAATTTGTCAATAATAAAACACAATAAAAATTATTTAAAGAAAAGGCTTATATTTACCTTTTAAAATTTGTTTACATCTACCTTGTAAATATATTTTTTTTTATTAAAAAGGTTACAATTACAACAACAATTCAAGTGTAATCTTTCTTTGTAAAAACTAAAGTATACATGTTATCATACATATTTCAAAGTTAAGGATTCATTACTTTGAACATAGCCTACATTGACAAAACATACTATATTTAACATATTAGCAAAAATTGGCAAACAAAAGCTTATTTGAGGTGGCAGATATTTTACAGTAAAAATGTGTAATCTATCCAAAACTAGTCAACGAAATGTTGTCTTTCATATGTCTCTAACATAGGTCTTTCGTTTTTATTATAAGGAATATAAATGTTAATTTGCAGTTTAATACGTTGCTTATACAAATACATTTTATTTCAACATATTTCAGTCGATTTTTACTCATCTCAGTATAGAAATAGAGTTTGCTAAATGCAGATCATTCATTCACACACAGAAACGCGATTCAAATTTAAACTGTCTTTTTGCGAGTTGTGGTAAACAGCGCGCATCTCTGCCGTTCATTCATTCACACACAGAAACGCGATTCACTTGAGAATGAAAAAAACTTACTACAGTATTCAATCCGTTGCTCCTCGAAATACCAGCACTTCTGAGGTATATTTTCCATTATTATTATTACGATAGTATTATTCCTCACAGCGCTGCGAGACAGTGTAAACAAGTACAATGATCTTAATAAACTTGATATGTTTTCTCGAGCTGATATGGGAGCGTTCACAGTTTGCATGGATTGCCTCATTCATTTGCGTTTGAATAGCGCGCGCTCTCCGTGGGCGGGGTCAGATTAAAACATAATGACCTGAGATGAGAACGACTGACATCTCTCTCTTTTCATAAAGATTACATAAACAGAGAATATTTGTTTTTTATAAAAATTACTTCATTTAAAAGAAGAGAATTCAAGCTTCATGCCTGTGTGTCTGTATGCCTGTTTGACTGAGTATTCGCTGAGTTATGGTTCATTTTCGGACGTGTTTCAGAATTGACTTCACTGACAGAGAGGAGGCAGAACTCGCATCATGTTTATTTTTCTTTATTTGGCGAAAAGCACAACACTTTGTTTTTATTGTGAGTATACACAAAAATAATACACACTTAACAGGCTCGATTGATGTATAACACAAGCATATAAGATAAAAATTAATATTAGTATTTTGATTCTTTTTTGCACTGATAAGGAAAAAACGAGCCTATCGCGCCGACCTCAGGGGGTTAATTACTTTGTCATTTTGCCTCCACGTCCCCCCGATTGCCCGCGAGCGTCTCCTCCTGTCCATACGGTAATTTCCTACTGTGCGACAGAGAGTCGCGTGGTTATGACGCAATCGTTAGCCTATTTTTACAAAAATTGCCTTTTATACATTGTCGTGTTTCTTTAGAAATAAATAATGGACAAATGGAGTCTTTAAACGCCTCAGATGTAAAGTTATTCACTGTTAAAGTGACGCCAAAATGAATGGGAGTCAATGGGATGCTAACAGCAGGTGGGGGTCCGCTAGCCAATGGCGGTGCCCGGGGGTGGTACGGAAATCGAGCGCTCAATTACCCCCCTGGCTGTGTGTGTATCAGTGACGTCCTGGAATGTCACATGATTATGGCACTTCTTCATGTGTTCCATATATGGACTATTATTGTGCATATAGCGCCCTCAGGCTGTTGGTATGGATTGAAAACACATTACATCAGTATCCAGCGCTCATAATGATTACATCAACGCATTTGGGTATAAATTCAATAAATATTATTCCTGTCTATAGAAATCTGATGTAAACCTATGAGAATCTATCAATATTTCTCCAAATCTGCACATTTTTGAGCTAAAGCCCTGAGGGACGTTGTTTTGTGAAGCACTGTCATGACAACAGCACAGATTTTTTTTTATGAATGAAACGGCTGACGCTCATAATTCATATTAAAGGTATCGACTCATTTTTTCATTTCATAACTCCTGACACAAATTTCTCAGAATACAATAGTGGTCAAATACTGAAACTTGAGTCTTATATCTTTTTAATGATGTATAGTTTGTCAAGGTATAACATTAAATGTGATAGTAACTTTGACCTAAATAATAAAAAAAAACGCTTCAGTGCGCGGGCGCACTGGCAACGGTTAACAGAGCTACAATGATTCATGTCTTGTTGTATATACCGTTAATTTAGCATAGGCCCTGTCCTTAGTCCAAATCGTACAAATTAAATGACTACTAACATTTCCTGTGTGATTACTTCATTGCATAATCGCAATAATATAGTGTGAATCGCGAAAGGGACATCGTTTACGCAATCGTTCACAGAAGCTTGATTTTAAATTAAAATGTCAGTTAATTTAATGGACTAAGATAAATTCAGCGTAAAATTAAGCGAGCTATTTCCCAACTGGGAAAGGAATGTCAGCGTCATCACCTGCGAACATAAAACAGAGTTCAGTGTTTATATTTTCCAGGTGTTGTTGGACTACAAATTTATAAAATATTAAATCTAGGTTCCAATACAATAGTATATAAACTGAGAAAGTTATGTACATTGTTTTACATTTTGAGGTATAGATGATGAGATTCAAAGAAGATTAAGTCAAGCAACCCAGGTGTCTGACATTAACCTTTTGTCTTTATGCACCTCCTGACCACTGGGCAGTGTCCCAAGTTAACACGCTGACATTTTGGGACTTTAGCTTATTCACCGTATCCCCCAGAGTTAGAGAAGTCCACACATACCCTTCTCATCTCCGTGCATGCCGTAACTCTGTCTGACGCACCCACCGCTAGCCTAGCTTAGCACAAAGACTGGAGGTAAACGGCTCCAGCTAGCATACTGCTCCCAATAAGTGACAAAATAACGCCAACATTTTCCTATTTACATGTTGTGATTTGTATAGCCACAGCGTGTATAAATAACAAGGTCACATGAGACAGCCATCTTCTAACCGTATACATACTGGGAACTATATTCTCAGAAGGTGAAGCACTGCGACTTGCGCGGAGTCCCAACAAGTTGGCGTGTTCCTTTAAGCTCAAGGCACAGCTGTGCCTTTGTCTCTATGATAATGTGAAGGTATGGGCGATACTGTCAGGCTGATTGGATTAGCATCTATGCATTTGAATGACACTGTTATGCTGATGAGAACCGGGCTGGGGAAATTACGGTAACGGGCTGACTCCTGTACTGTATTTGCATGCTTTGTTCAGAGTGTCTCCCCCTCTATGTAATCCCTCACCCTTGAAAGGTATAAACTCTACTGTGCTGAGCTATAGTCAGACTTGACTCTCAATAAAGAGTAACTTCTGCTTGAAAGATGTCCCAACGTCTCCTGGTCTCCTCTTTGACAAAGAAAAAGTTTACAACATTGTCAAGTAGTGATTGGCCAGACCTATGAATGACGTGGCATTAGAGTCTTCTGGTAGAACCATCACATCCAAAGGTATGTACTATGTTTCAGGAATGGCACAAAGGTGTGTGACTGTTCAAGTCTCTGTCTTTAGATAAGTGTGTTCAATAATGTGTTTTTTTGTCCTTTGTTGTGTATCTTTGGATTATTTTGTGTTGTAAATAAATCCAAACAATCAAAAAGCCATTATTTTTTAAATCTCTCCTCAGTTTGTTCTGGATCTCTCACAGTTCCTTCTGATAGGGCCATTATGGGAGGGTCTTTGTCTTTCTCAGGTGTGAAAAACATTAAAATTCATGATGTGTTCACGCCTCCTTGCATAAAGCTTTCTTACACAAAACATGTCTTACAAATTTTAAATCAATATATTGTTTTATCTGAATGAGGACGCAGGATGATTCTTACATAGTTTTGAAGCAAATATTCTAGGCTATGTGATACAATTAGCAAAGGTCTTGTGAAGAAATAATCAGTATGGGTTTCATGGCCTTATTTCAGTGACTTTTTATTTATTTTATTTTTTTACAAACCATGCATAAACGTCATTATCTCAAAACTACATCCTTTTACATACATGCTGCTGATATATTATTGTAGCAGAGTTTGTGCTGAATACAGTGTAATCAGACTTTAGCCATGAAAAATGTCACAAAAAACAGAATAAGTACAAATGTCAGCGCATGTCAGAACACCTCCAGGGCCAGAAAACACCTCAGACCCCAGAGGGTTAAATAGTCAAATCAAGTTTAATAATTTCACTTTACACAATACAAATTGCTTCAAAGCAGCTTCAGAGTTTAAGCATTTTCAGGAATCCGTAGGTTCAATTTATTTTCACCTACAACTTTACTTATTCAATATTCATTGTTAATCACCATAAAGTAACTGAAGAACTGATCCAAAAGTTTTCCCGCCATCACGTCTTTCTTTGAGCACATTGAGCTGTAAATGAAACGTTCATTACATCACCAAGACGTCATTTCCATTTCATTTATATTATCCATATTCATTTTAATAAATCCGAATTCTAGTTCAGTTTTCCAGTGTTTCTCGTATGAACACACTCACCGGGCGCAGCTTCCTTCCGCATACCTATTTTTCTATTCTATTCTGACTAGTATTTTATATGTGGTTTTAAAGACAATGTTATGAGTTTCTGTAAAGCTGCTTTTGAAAAGTGTGTACTGTGAAAAGTGCTATACAAATAAAATTGACGACTTTGTAAAGTCGCCTCTAGACTGAACACATAATATGCATGCGCATGACGTCACCGTTTTCACAAATTCACATTTTTGTTGTATACTCGGAGACAATAACTTTGCAATAACGTCAATATCGCTTTAAAAAAAATGCAAAAACGCTGTTGTCATATAAATGAACGGCCAAAACATATACAATATGTTATAACTAAAAAAAAAAAAAAAAACTCTTGCTATTTCAGCAATCTTGAAAAATGTGAACAGAACAACCTCACATAATGGACGAGAATGGACCACCAAGAAAACAGAGGTCTATAAATCCACTGAGGAAGACAAAGGAAGAAAACAAGCAACTCAATTACAAACAGGTGTGTAAATCAAATCAGTAACCATGACAACTCAAAAGGAAAATAAAACAATTAAATACTGCTTTTTCATTTACGTGTTCAGTCTATAGGCACGTAGTGTTGCAAAGTGACATCGCCAACTACTGGCCTGGCAGCAGAATGCAGCGTTTTTAATCATTTCACTGATCCGAGTGAATGGGGAACGTTTTGTCAAAATTCATCTTCTGTATTCAAAAAAATCGCAAACTTTTCCATTTTTACTACATCTTTGTCGTGTAAAACCCTTGGTTTTTCCCTGTTTGCTTGCCTGTTTGAATTTCCTTGTTAGTTGTCATGGTTACTGATTAGATTTACACGCCTGTTTGTAACTGAGCTGCTCGTTTCCTTCCTTTGTTCTGCAGTGTATTTATAAGGCCGATTATGAATGTAATTTGATACTCTGACTCATGCCCAAATGGTCAGAGACAGTTGCGTTCAGTTGGTGTTCACAGTCTGTGTTTAAAATCTGCTCCAGTCATTGGAAACAGTCTGTGTTCAGTGGAAAAGTGTGTTCAGTTCAGTCTTAGAACATTTCAGCTAGTCATTTAATGTGTCCCCGTGTCAGGTTCTGCAAGAAAGAGGACCCAGACGCAGAACGAACGTGAAGGGAAGTTTTATTAACAATACTGTAGACAGGGCACAACAAGGAGAGTGAGGTGTGAAACAGTTCAAACAGTAGGGCAGGGCAGATGACACGACGACAAGGTAGGAAGGATGATCACTGAAACCAGAACTGGGGTGACGAAGAGCTTGAAGACTGCAGAGGAAGAGGCAGCACCAGGTGGGATGATGGTGTGGAACACAAACAGGAACGCAAGGAACCAGAGGCTTGATGATCTCTTCAATGTGAAAGGTGTTACAGTCTAGCTGTCAGACAGTGGGGGTCAATGGCCAGTAAATCTCAGGATGCAAGGCAGGGCAGGAACAAACACAAGACTCACAATGAACAAGATAAACAGACAAGGCACAAGAGTATAATTAAATAGGCAAATAAAGAATAAAAACTAAAACAGAACAAAGACTAGAGAGGAAAAAGAAAAGAGCTAGGAATAAAAGTATAAAATTCTGTATCAAAATTTATAAGGAAAGACCAGTACTTTGTTTAGGCTTGGTTTGTAGGGAATTCCAAACCCGCGCACATATATTCAAACGCACATAACTATAGAACCAATTCTTAATGCGCATGTGAACGCCATCAGCGTTTCTCACAGGTTTGCATTTAAAGTCTGTGTAGAGAAAATGGTGTCGTCTTAGCGGCCCCTAATTTAATAACAAATGATCGTTGCGACGGAAGCGAATCAATCAAAAATAACTTTCGCTGAAAAATAACTTTATTAAAGAACCGCTATAAAGCCAAAACAATCTCTGTTACTTGACTTGACTTGAATCTCCAGTTGTCACTGGTGATTGTCGTTTGAATCTTTCTGGATCCGCCATATAATTGATAAGTTTAATTATATCAAGTGCTGTGAGAAAAGGCTATAAATCTCCACCTCCAGCATCCTCACACTCATAGCCTACTAGCCGAGACTCTTCTTTATGTGTACCGATGTGACGTAATGACGCAAAGACATGCTCGTATTTCCCGCGGAAATCCACCAGTACCTCTGGAATAGGGGTTATGCGGAACGCCCAACGTTACAGGTATAAACAGGTATAAACATTTCCGGTTTGCATTACTGTACGCCATGGGCTCAGCACCCCTAAAACTTGGAGTAAGAAATGTTGTTATTCTAAAATTTTAAATAATGGTTAAATAATGTTCTTCATCTTCAATCCGCAGCAGCGCCAAGCAGAGCGCAGGTCAGAAACAGAGGCGTGTGTGTGCGTGTTTGTTCATCTGAGCCTCATTGGTCTTTCACTTCTCGTCAATGTCAGAATATTTGAGATGACCAATCAAATCAAAGTAGGCGGGCTTTATGTTCACAGAAGCTGCGGAGCGCGAATTTTACATGGAATTTTAGCAGCACGACTGACTGAGCGGGTTTTAAATATATTTCTTATCCTTTTTTGGCCTTCAAACGTCTTGAAATGCACATATCAGAGAAATAAAAATGTTTAACCCCATAACAACCTCAAATTTATGACCTCTTTGATTATAAAGCCCTGTCTACGGCCATGTATTAGGCCTAGATCAATAATGAATGTGTACATATTGTGAATGAATTTAATAAACTTAGTTACCTAGCTTTCCTGGTAGCTTTGTCTGAGAAAATGATTCATAAATCAACCTCAGTTGACCCTATGTTTACTTTCTTCACTGACAGACAAAAATGAAAAGCCTATATCAGTCAAAGCTCAGCTTTAGGAGGGGAAAAGACAGAGCAAGATAAAAACAAAGAGAAAAGAGTGTGATGCTGATGAGGTGAGAAAAATAAACAGCTGCCCGCACATGGTTTTAAAGCTATTGTTATCCAATTTTTTTGGCCTTCAAAACATCTTAAAATGCACATATGTAGATCAGAGAAATCAAAATTTTCGCGGGGGAGCATGCCCCCGAACCCCCCTAAATACCTCACATTTGGGACCTCAGTGATTCTAAAACCCTGCCATATGCATGTTACTGGATGAATGAATGAATTAAACTAGTTAATAATGAGCATTAGACCATAAACTAACTTTTTTTTTCCCCTCATTGGGGGCTGAGCCCCCCTAAAATGAAAATCATAGAATCGCCCCTGCTGTACGCATCTGCAGCGGTAGGTGATCTCTGAGGTAACTTATTTTGCGCTTTTTTTATAATACAATTCTTATTTCTGTTTTAATTAAAATGTCACGAATGCTTAAGTATCAGAAATTTTTTTTTTATAAAAAAATAAAATGCAGTCTTCATTTGATTGTTTTAATCGTCTGCAAGCAAATATAAGAGGTTAAACTACTATGATAGCATACAGGTCTAAACTAACTTCCTGATAGTTAGCTAACTCTACATCGGGTGCCATTAGCAAAAGCTACATATACTAACTTACATACCTTCATGATCATGAATAAATGAGGAGGCGTAAAAACTTAAATCCTTTATCTAACGGAGTACTCGGGGCTCTGGAAGTCCGTTTGGCAATACGATGTACATCTGAAATGGATAGAATGGGTAGCTCCTGTAAACACCGGCTATAAAATGTCGCTATTCCTACGCTGTGTTTACCTCAGTAGCTGACGACCGGAAGTAGTTATATCTGTTTTGTAGAACCCGGAAGTATGTTGTGCATAACCCCTATTAAAAACATTAGTATAAGCTTACCGTTTTGAATCAAGCTAAGGCAAGCAGAGAGTTTTGAACACTGGCTGGTGATGTACTTGCTCAAATTTATTTTGGATATGTTTTAACCCAAAAAAGGTACGGACTGCAGCTTTAATGTCTTAATTGTACAAATCTAGTAATCTACTATTCACATACTATGCCTTGTTTACTCAGAAAAGACAAGTTAGATTGGTTTGAATACATTTGTGTCAAGCAAAAAAAAAAAAGTTCTTAATAGGCTTTTCACTCACTTCCTCCACTTCTGCAGTTATCCTTCTCTGTTTGCATTCGCTCATTTCCCAAAGTCATCGTGAATGTTAAATAACATCATATAAGCTGACTTCATAAATGTTATTTTCCCTAAAGGTTTTTGTTTAAACTCGCCATTATGGTGATCAGTGTCTTTTTGTTTGGGCACTTGGAACTTCATTTATATTATTGTAATTCTCTTTCTATTGATGCAGTGATGCAACAAGAAATCAGTTATTTGGTTTCAAAGGAATGGAACTAATAAATAGTTTGCTTTTAAAAGGTGACCTAACTTCCAACTAAATCACTAACTAGTCTATTTTTCATGTCGAAGAATGATTTAAAAAAAAAAATGTATTGCCAACACTTATGTCATAAACACTGTGTGAAACTTTGAATTGGGTCGATATAATCCCTCTATATTTGTGACAATATCATGCAAATGATCATGCTCGAGTCACACACAGACTTCAACATTCAGCATGAAAAACACAACAATGGTAGCAATTACATTTTATTTATCATTTATTCTTTTTTAGTTACTAGAACTCTTGTGTAAGTGAACTATACTAACTAAGCATTTGTCAGTACAACATACTATTCCTATTTCACTTTACTTGGTTTGTTTAAGCCAATCGGTTTGCATGGTTTTTTTTAAGTAAGTCTATAACTAATTAGATTTTGCAGTGCAGTTACATTCATATATCGGGTGTTCAGGGTTAAAAAATTTGACAATCATGGTCATATTTTAGTTGTATGTACTGGATAAATATACAGTACAGTGTAGTAAAATCATTCTTGAACAGGATACACAATCCAAGTTAAATAAAAATATATGTATATTGTCAGCAGTTATCAATGAATGAAAATAATTTGAATGATCCTTCAGATGTACCACTATATTGATAAAATTACCAGGTATTCATTGATAAAGTGAAACTATAATTCCCATACATGTACACGGAGAAGTTTAGCTAATTACTTATGCATATTTATATGGAATGATTCATCTAATTAAATGAACCATGTCAGGATAATGAATTTAAAGCAGGAAAAAATACATAAATCAATTGAAGAATAAAAAAAATATCTGCTTGAAAGATTCAGTCTGTGTATCCAGATTAATGTTTATCAGCACAAAACCTGTAAATAAAACATAAATATTGATTAAATCTTATATACAGTAGTTTATCTCTATGATCATGAAATTATTTAGTGTTTGGGTAGACCATTTGCATAAATGCTTATATATATTTAATACTTTTTTTAATAACATTATTGTTTATAATCATTAACATGAACTAAACCTAATGATCATGTGCATGATAGCATTTTTAAAATGTTTTCTAAGTAAAAATATTTACGTTGTTCAACATATTATGCATTGACATAAAATGTATTTAAGATAGGAAATGTATTGTCTTGCCCATCAAAGTACATATATTTTGGCATTTAAATGCTTAAAAAGATTTTAAATTTGAAAAATATATTTGCTCAAGCTTTGCATATATTTAGCAAGTTTATAGTTTTTGTTGTTGTCTATGTAGGAAAATAAGAAGAGATGTGTACACATATTTTCAGAAATAAAGCTGCTCTGTACTAAAGTAAAAAGTGTGACAGGTTTACCTTGTTGGTTCTTTCGCCTTGTGCGTCACTTCCTGGTACGGGAGTCTCGTCCAGGACAGTTTAACGTCAGAAACCAAACTCAACCCCAGAGCAGACTGCAGCTAAAACACACCAAAACCAGGTTTTGTTCAGCGTTTCAGGAACCAGACTGACATCAGCACCAGACGAGAACAAAAAATGTCTATCGGACTTGACAAAGACTGAATAGCAAATTTGATTTTTAGTTTTGTTCATTGTTGCACATTCAATTCAATTTTCATTTATTTGTATAGCACTTTTCACAATACACATCATTTCAAAGCAGCTTTACAGAAAGTGCGTGAGTCCATATTACAATTTAGAGTGTTCTGTTATCAGTGGTAACTGTCTAAGTTATGCATTTCAGAAATGTACATATACAAAGTCATATTTATCTAAAAAAAAAAAAATTTATTTAAACAATGTAATAATTTAATGCAGAAACAATGAGCTCATTGAAGTAATGAATACTTGTTTGTCAACAAATGATTATGACATTTAGAAAATATAACATTGGTGCATGTTGATTGGACTTCAACATCAACAACAACAACAACAGGAAGTGTCATCATCATTTCTTAAACTGACTCTATATTTGATTTTCTCTCTAACTCTTCAATCTGCTTGTTTTCTTACCTGTTGGAGAAATGTGTTGTTCACTGCAGCTGTATCAACACTGGAGGCTAATTCCATCCTTAAAAATATTTTTTTCCTATAAGCTGAAAAAAGCAAAATAACAACACTGGTTTAAATCAAAACGATTCTGTGGTGAAGGAAATACTACAGAAACAACTATTGTAATTTCTACTTGAATTAAGTTAGTTCAAGCAAGAATTTTAAAAACAAAGTCAATTCTATATTAGTACTCAATTTTAGCCCAACATTAAATGTTAACTTTATAAAATTAAGTAAAATCTTCTCAACTCTCTGATACTGGTGTTCCCATCATGCACTGGAGCATGAATAATTAATAAGGATGCAGTTTTTTCACTGTTTTCCAGCTGTATTTGCATTGTTGTATCATTGCTTTTGTTGTTAGGTTTAGTAAGTTGCTGTTTTGGAGTTCATTTTCTACTCGAAATGACACTCATATTAAAAAAATGATCCAAGGAATGTTACCGTTATTGTGTATTGTGTACCAAGTATTGAGGTCTCTGTGTAAACTAAGTAGAAATTACTCAACAAACTTTAACTTTTTGAGTTAAAGTTACTTATTTTCTTTGTTAATTGTACTTAACTTAGTTTAGTAGATTTTAACTTAATTCCATATGTGACATTTTCTTAAAAAAAAAAAAAAGCAGAATTAACTTGACTCAGTTCTCAGCTCAGTTTAACACATTTTACCTTGTTGAAATCAATTGTTGCAACTTATGTCAGATAATTTGCCTTAACAGGACAGCAGTCACATTAACAGAATTTAGCAGGCAAAAACTGTTTTTTAAAATAATAATCCATTGTCAATAAGTCGTTTTCTTGTCAACATGGTGAATTAGCGAATTTTAACCAGTTCTAAAATCAGCGAGAAATTACCAGTCGCATGGATTCCTATTTAAATACCTGGATTTCGCCTGCAAAAACTTCCCGAACAACAGTAAATGTGACTGCATCTTAACCTTTAAATACCTCGGGTCCTTATTGACCCGGGACGTCCTTCACTACCCTCCCCCTCATTCATTTTTGAAAGTTTCTTAGTATTCCTCAATCTATTAATTATAAACAATATAACAAGAAAAAAAATATATATAAAAGAATGACTGTTTTAATTTTTTTTTGTAAAGTGTATAGGATTGCTTGTGACCCGAGGTATATAATAGTGTTGGGATTTTTTCCCTGTGCAATTTAATTGAATTTAAATTTTGTGACAATTTCTGATGACTCTATAAGAGCAATTCACACTGTAAAACAATTCTGTTTTAACGAAGTAGCTATTCGTGCTGCCTTAATTTTAAGTTTAGAACTTAGATTTTTGAGTTGACTAAACTTAAAATTTTAAGGCAGCACGAATACTTTAAGTTGAAACAGCATTTTTTTACAGTGTGAATTGCACTTATTGAGTCATCAAATTGTTAGGTTTTAACTGAAATTAAGTTTAGCCAACTTGAAATGTGAAATTGTAATAAGTGACAACTTGGATTTTTGAGTTGACTAAACTTAAAATTTCAACACTTTAAGTTATTATTTTTTTTTTTTTACTGCGCATCTTTATTCTTCAAAGTGGCGATGTCTGATACTCAAAAAATACACAATATAATCAGCAAAAGTTTAAATGCTGAGCATGGCAAGTATTTTATCGCAAACAAATATTAGTGTCACTGTCACTTGATGGTGGATCTGGTGAAGAATATGAGCCAGATGCTGAATACTGGGGGAATGAGCTCTGACGAGGACGGTGATGATGGGAAAAAACATCTGCTCAAATTAAACCCTTAAAATATCAGGAGAGTTTTATACTATTGCGGCAGTTAGAGATCCACCCGAGTCGTTAAAGACCCAAATATATGTAATAATGATTGCCGAAACATTCATGCATTTAAGGAACAGTGTACAATTAGTTCAGAATTTACCTGTCCCATAAACCTCCACCTCACACAGCGTGAGATAAGTGCTGATTTTAGGAAGGAACATGTTGACGTAACGGCCGCCCATTCCACCGCACGAGAAACTGACAGTGCCACCTAATGGAACGGGCGAAGAAACAACAGCACATCTGGAGAGAGAGAAAGAAAGAAACCACGAGACATCAGGTGACCTGCTCAAATCCCAATCTGAGGACACGCTCAGTGAGTATCTTCAAATCAAATCAAATCAAATTTTATTTATAAAACACATTTAAAATCAACCTTGGTTGGCCAAAGTGCAGTACAGAGTAGAAAGAGAGAAAGAAAAAAAAAACACACAAACAAAACAGAGAAAGAAACATAAAAGTTATGGCAGACTAAAAGCGCAAGAGAAAAAAATGTGTTTTTAGCAAGGATTTAAATTCAGCTAATGTGGAAGCTGTTTTAAAATCACCTGGGATTGTCGTTGCCGTTGTTTTCCAGGGAGTTTCCGATGCGGATCTCTACTCCAGTCATGCGCTCCGGATTGTAGTCTGCTCTGTTGGTGATGGTCACCCTGTTAATGTAGTAATAATCCAGCAGGTCCAGCCTCCACCACGAGCTGAGCTGGGCTAATGTCATGGAGCAGGACGTGGCTTCACCTGGAGCGTATCTGATGCCGTCGATGGCGTTTCCGGCTCCCCAGCGTGCTCCATATATGCTCGACTGCACAGCTTTTCCTTTCAATGCCAAATTCTCTAAAAAAGATTTATTCAAAAAGATACAGAGGGCCAAGAAGAAATAAGACTGTAATGTGCGAAGTGTCAATAGAACATTGGCAACACTTTAAAATAAGATTCCATTAGATAACGACATGAGTTAAAGGAGAACTCCGGTCAATTTTAACATTGAGCTCATATTTTTGTAAATTTGGAGTGCTGTCAGTACAGAGAACAACGACAAAAATCGGTGTTGCCTACACCGTGTTATCCTCTTTTTAGAATTTGCACCCTGTTAACATCCTTGATGTGTCATTACAAGTGCCCAGCCATGGGAGTGATTCCTTCAGAGTGAACACGGGTGAATCTGACTGCAGTAGATGTGAAAGATATGAATAAAAGTGATGTTAATTCAGCCAGCGCACATACCTGTATTTACATCCTGTTTTCGGTCGAATTCCACAGTAGTCGATTGTCGAGTTCACGTGCGTGATCATAGGTAACTAAGCAACAGTGGAGAACTCGACAATCGACTACTGTGACTACGATCGATTTAGTTTAATTTAATTTTAATCACAAATTCTATGTTAATATTATTTAATGCATCTGAGCTGACATGAATGAAGAGTTGTATTTGTATTAACTACTGTAACAAATGTATTGCTTGGTTAATGCATTAACTAAAGTGTTCCCAGAACTTTTTACCTTCCAAGTTTTCTGAGCTGCCCTGATTGGAAAAGACACCTGTTGCAAAAACAAATATTTCTAAGAAGCTGATTAATGTTGCATTTGATTCTTTGAATATTTGCATAAAGAATTGCTGAACAGTATCTATAATTTCAGTATCATCTGACTGATGCATGCCATTTATACTCACCAAAAAGTAAAAACAGGTAACCGAGTCCCTCCATCTTGTTTTTAAAGATGCAAGTTACTGGAATAAAGGACATCTTCAGTAAGGACATCATATATTGCAATAATTGAAGTTATAGGCGAGATTCTGCATGTGAGAATGACATACTGCACCTGTGATGGTCAGATATGAAGAGTTTCTCCGTCTTCCCTCTTTATATTCGTCTTTCTCTGCTCATCTTCACCTCTCACGTCAAGACTGATTTACAAAACAAATCTGCCAAAATTTGACTGAGATTGAGAATCTCAGGCGTCAGAAGAGAACAAAAGAAATGTCCGGTACTTCGGATTCATTTTCATACACTTTTTCTTTCCAGGCTTGTCTACATCCATCTAAATGACCGATATATACGAGTAAAAGTGAACATTTACGTTTTCAGATAATGTTTTGCAAACTCAGCAGATTTCCCCCCTCCTTCCATGAGTTTCATTAGTATTTGTTCAGAATAGGATCAATTCCTATTAGGAATCATCTGACATCATTTGAATCATCGTAACCATGCTGTGTTTTCCTATGAGGCATTTTTCATCAATATTTTTTGTTATTCAAATATTTTGTACTGAATGAGAAAAAGGTTTGTTGTAAAGTATAGATGGCACAAAATTTAACAGATTTAGTCAGTCAAAACGGTTTTGATCTAATTTGATCTAATTTTGTGTTTCAGGAAAATAGAAACGCCTTCTTTCCCGGGAAGGCGTCCAGGAGGCATCCGGAAGAGATGCCCAAGCCACCTCAGCTGACCCCTCTCGATGTGGAGGAGCAGCGGCTGTACTCTGAGCTCCTCCCGAGTGACAGAGCTTCTCACCCCATCTCTAAGGGATCGCCCAGCCACCCTGTGGATAAAGCTCATTTCGGCCGCCTGTATCCGGAATCTTGTCCTTTTGGTCATGACCCACAGCTCATGACCATAGGTGAGAGTAGGAACGTAGACTGACCAGTAAATCGAGAGCTTCGCCGTGCAGCTCAGGTCCTTCTTCACCACGACAGACCGGTACATCAACCGCATTACTGCAATAGCTGCACCGATCATTAATCATTTGTCCCACCAAGTTAAATTTTAAAATGTTTGTCAGTATTTCTCATTTTTACCCAAGTACAAATGTTTGCATTCTCATTAATGCATTTGAAACATTTCTGAAACTTATTTGATTTCTGCTTATTTGTATTTTGTCCATTTTACTTGCAACGGTGTTTTTGGACAGTAATTCAATTGGATATCTGTGTTTGGTTAAACTGAATATTTTGCTGATATTCTACATGAAATGGGGTTTTAAACCAGTATTTGTTGTTTTGTTGTAATGCAATTTATTTAAATGTTTCCAGAAACAGTGTAAGAGCTTGTAAGATCTTCTTTTATTCTCCCTTGACCATATTTTTAAGTACATCAATTTAAGGGCTTTTTGCCAGAGACTAATTTTAATCTGACCATATCAATCCTCTGACCAATGACAAATGCCATGTGTCTGCTTTTGCGGTTGTGCTGTATGCTCTATTAAAATCAAAGGATCCCTGCAACCAAAGTTCACATCCTGTGTCCCATCTCAGAAAGAGGAACCACCGTTTGCTCCCAGATTCAGTGCCTGTTCTTGTGGAGGTGTGAAGTGTTCGATGGATGATTTGCATATCTATGAACGGTGCAACACCATTTGATGGAACCTCCTCATGCAGGGCTGAAAGGAGAACAAAGACTGAACACTGACCAACTGCTATTGCAACAAGCCTGGACGAAAAGTCTGAAGATGCAACTACACACAACAGAAAGCATGTCTTTTTGGATTGTGCCACCTTTGGACTCTATGTGTGTGGCCAACGGTGCCAAGGGCAGAATTGTAGGATTGAAAATAATCCAAGATATTTTAAATGAACAAAGATATTTGCTTTACTGTTTCCACCCCCTCTTTCTACCACAAGGACCATTTGGAGTTCCTAAAGGCACAGAGGTTTCTGATAGTTATCAAGACCTGTAGGCCAAAATGTTTGTACTTTGGTGGTTGATGAATTGTCACACCTTTAGTACGGTGGGGGAAGTGTAATTATCTGATTGGTCAGTTTGAATGTCTCACATCTGGGTTTTAGTCACATGGTCAGGGAAGGATAAAAGAAGATTGAAACTGTTGCTCTGTCTTTTTGATGCTCTGGCTCTCATCTTCTCTGGGTCCCTTTCTTGGGGCTCTCTTCTTGTTCTTGGGGCTCTCTCCTTTTGCCTCCTCTTTTCTCTCTCTCTCTCTCTCTCTCTCTGGTAACATTTTACATGCTGGGTAAGATTAATGGTATAATGGCATCATCTCATACATCTATTTTGTAACTATTTTAAGTGTAACCATAACCATATTTTGTCATTAAACCTTTTCAATATCGTCACTCTCTATAGCAATGCTCTCCCACAAATATTAAGCTATTGTAACTGCACTTATTTCCATCGTTGGTATAAGTGGCAGTGGGTGGAATAGACAAGAAATGTGCAGTTTTCTACCATCTTGCTAATAACGTTTCTTTAGTCATTCGTCAGTCTTGCAGCTTGAACCACTGCAGGAAATCCACCCTTACATCAGCTTGGGTGATGGACGAGTCCACCTCTGAGCCCTCAGCCTCTACTTCCTCAGTGGAAGACGTGTCGGTGGGATTGAGGAAATCCTCGAAGTATTCCTTCCACCGTCCGACGACATCCCTAGTTGAGGTCAACAGCTGCCCACCTCCACTGTAAACAGTGTTGGTAGGGCACTGCTTCCCCCTCCTGAGGCGCCGGACGGTTTACCAGAATCTCTTTGAGGCCAACCGGTAGTCCTTCTCCATGGCCTCACCAAACTCCTCCCAGGCACGTTTTTTTGCCTCCACAACCACCCGGGCTGCAGTTCTCTTGGCCTGCTGGTACACGTCAGCTGCCTCAGGAGTCCCACAAGCCAGCCAGGCCCGATAGGACTCCTTCTTCAGCTTGACGGCATCCCTTACTTCTGGTGTCCACCACCGGGTTTGGGGATTGCTGCCTTTACAGGCACCAGAGACCTTATGGCCACAGCTCCGAGTGGCCGCGTCAACAATGGAGGTGAAGAACATGGTCCACTCAGACTCAATATCTCCAGACTTCCTTCGGGATCCAGTCGAAGCTCCTCCGGAGGTGGGAGTTGAAGATCTCTCTGACAGGAGACTCGGCCAAATGTTCCCAGCAGACCCTCACAGTATGTTTGGATCTGCTGAGTCTGTTCAGCTTTCTTCCCCGCCATCAGATTCAACTCACCACCAGGTGGTGATCAGTTGATAGCTCCGCCCCTCTCTTCACCCGAGTGTCCAAGACATACAGCCGGAGCTTGGATGAAACGACTACAAAGTCGATCATCGACCTCCGGCCTAGGGTGTCCTGGTGCCACATGCCCTGAAGGACACCCTTATGCTTGAACATGGTGTTCGTTATGGACAAGCTGTAACTAGCACAGAAGTCCAATAAGAGAACACCGCTCAGGTTCAGATCAGGGGGGCCGTTCCTCCCAATCACGTCCCTCCAGGTGTCACTGTCGCTGTCCACGTGGGTGTTGAAGTCCCCCAGTAGAACAACGGAGTCCCCAGTCGGAGCACTTTCCAGCACCCCTCCCGGAGACCCCAAGAGGGCCAGGTACTCTGCTGTGCCGTTCGGCCCATAGGCGCACACGACAGTGAGAGACCTATCCCCGACCCGAAGGCGTAGGGAAACGACCCTCTCGTTCACCGGGGTGAAGTCCAACACATGGCGGCTGAGCTGGGGGGCTATAAGCAAACCAACACTAGCCCGCCGCCTCTCACCATGGGCAACTCCAGAGTGGTAGAGAGTCCAGCCTCTCTCAAGGAGTGTGGTTCCAGAGCCCAAGCCGTGCGTGGAGGTGATCCCGACTATCTCTAATCGGTACCTTTCAACCTCACGCACAATCTCAGGCGCCTTCCCCGCCAGCAAGTTGAGGTTCCACGTCCCTAGAGCTAGTTTCCGTGTCCAGGGATCGGGTTGTTGAGGCCCCCGCCTTTGACTGCCGCCCAATCTACTTTGCACCAGCCCTACAGTCCCTCCTGCCGGTGGTAAGCCCACGGGTGGGCGGCCCCACGTCGCTCCTTTGGGCTGAGCTTGGCCGGGCCCCATGGGGGGAGGCCCGGCCACCAGGCGCTCTCATATGAGCCCCAACCCCGGGCCTGGCTCCAGGGTGGGGCCCCGGCTGCGCTCGTTTTTAATTTCTTCATAAAGGGTTTTTGAAAACACATTATTGTTTTTAGATTTTTGTATTGAAAGTGATAGTTTTTATTTTAAAGTAAAAAAAGATCAAATTAGACACTTGGGGTAAGATGGGCCACCCATAATGGGCACAGAAGGCCCCAAATGGCATGTTATACTTGTGTTATATTTCCATGAATTAGATGTACATTTCAGACATATTTGCCTTCATTAGTTGAGTAAAATTATTAAATTTGTATTCATAGTGATGCTATTATGAAATATCTTCAACTAAAATAGGGGCAAATAAATAAGTAAATATTTCATAATTTTTACCTTTCAGATAAATCTCTTTTACTCTTTTATCGGTTATTCAGTTGTTATCAACTAAATTGTCAAAATAAAATTTTATATAGAATAGTTGATTAAGTATTTTACATTAATGACACATTAATTAATGACACACATTTAAGTGAGCAGTTAATATACAGTGGGTACGGAAAGTATTCAGACCCCCTTAAATATTTCACTCTTTGTTATATTGCAGCCATTTGCTAAAATTATTTAAGTTCATTTTTTTCCTCATTATTGTACACACAGCACCCCATATTGACAGAAAAACACAGAATTGTTGACATTTTTGCACATTTATTAAAAAAGAAAAACTGAAATATCACATGGTCCTAAGTATTCAGACCCTTTGCTGTGACACTCATATATTTAACTCAGGTGCTGTCCATTTCTTCTGATCATCCTTGAGATGGTTCTACACCTTCATTTGAGTCCAGCTGTGTTTGATTATACTGATTGGACTTGATTAGGAAAGCCACACACCTGTCTATATAAGACCTTACAGCTCACAATGCATGTCAGAGCAAATGAGAATCATGAGGTCAAAGGAACTGCCTGAAGAGCTCAGAGACAGAATTGTGGCAAGGCACAGATCTGGCCAAGGTTACAACAAAAAATCTGCTGCACTTAAGGTTCCTAAGAGCACAGTGGCCTTCATAATCCTTAAATGGAAGACGTTTGGGACGACCAGAACCCTTCCTAGAGCTGGCCGTCCGGCCAAACTGAGCTATCGGGAGAGAAGAGCCTTGGTGAGAGAGGTAAAGAAGAACCCAAAGATCACTGTGGCTGAGCTCCAGAGATGCAGTCGGGAGATGGGAGAAAGTTGTAGTAAGTCAACCATCACAAGGAGTGGCTTCACAACAACTCCGTGACTGTTCTTGAATGGCCCAGCCAGAGCCCTGACTTAAACCCAATTGAGCAAATGAGAGACCTGAAAATGGCTGTCCACCAACGTCTTCGCAGGCCCGCTGTCCGGCAAAACAAAAAAATTGGGTTCGCAAAAAAAATAAAAAAAATAAAAAAAATGATGATGGCAATACTCGCAGAGGTGTTGGTATAAAGTGCTATTTATTTACAGTGCTCGAGAAGGGATACAGTCAACAACAAAAAAAAAAAATGACCAAAGGAAAAATATTCTTCAAGTAAGGAATTGCTCACGGCACTACAATTGCCTGCTCGTTCGCCAGGTTAACTGACATCCTACATGAGTTTGGGGCTCCTTTTTATAGTCCAAGCCCCGCCCCTTTAGTTAAAACCATTACAAAACCTTTATGAGGTAAGTATATAGTTCAGTATATACATTTTCCAATATATATATATATATATAGATGTATACTCATTAACAAAAGCAGAAACAAAAAGGCAGACAAAATAACAAATACAAATAATAAACTCATAATAATAATGCCACATTTACATAATCCCCCCCTGTTAACACAAACAATGGACGAGCCGACTGCCGGTATTTATCCAGGCCACTAGGTGGTGCTCGGGTCTGGCCAGCCGATAGACACAACACAACACGAAAGACCGGCAACGCAGACGCTGACAACCACTGAACACATGTAAGTGTTAAAGTAATAAACTAAACGAAAAACAATAGACAACTTAGATGTGTGCGTATATGTATAGCAGGGATTTCTGTCAGGGATGGAAATGGAGTGGATATGTTTGCGTGTGTGAAAACCAGCGTGCTAATGGCGTGTGTGTGCACCCACATCGCCCCAGCAGGGAACGGAGGAACGAGGCAAGATGAAGTGTGTATGTGTGTGTATATAAGTACTGCGCAATCCAACAGGGACAGGTCACTCTGTCACAACCATCCAACCTGACAGAACTGGAGAGGATCTGCAAGGAGGAATGGCAGAGGATACCCAAATCCAGGTGTAAAAAACTTGCATCTTTCCCAAAAAGACTCATGGCTGTATTAGATCAAAAGGGTGCTTCTACTAAATACTGAGCAAAGGGTCTGAATACTTAGGACCATGTGATATTTCAGTTTTTCTTTTTTAATAAATGTGCTAAAATGTCAACAATTCTGTGTTTGTCTGTCAATATGGGGTGCTGTGTGTACAATAATGAGGAAAAAAAATGAACTTAAATGATTTTAGCAAATGGCTGCAATATAACAAAGATTGAAAAATTTAAGGGGGTCTGAATACTTTCCGTACCCACTGTAATAATTTGGAGACGGGCTGCGTCCGAAACTGCATACTCTCTGAGTAGGTACTTCATTTCAATAAGTACTTACTTAATGAGCGCTAAAAGAGTAGGTACTATGTAGCCTGATCTTGTTAAGTATGAATATGAGCCGTACATCATCCACCATGTTGACGTTATGTGACCTACGATGTTATCACAAGCGCAACAACTTAAAAGATATGAGCGACAGGTTTAATTCAGCTACCTGTAAATATCTTGATATTGAGAAACTTGCTCATTTTGTGGTCTTGTTGAAGAAACAGCTGCCCATTTATTTTGTGTTTGTAGTATAACCAATGAATTATGGGTTGATTTAAAGGGGTGGTTCAGGATTTTGGACATCTGACCTCATTTCCAAGTTAGCCTTAGTGTTATTTATCAGTGGAGACAGTTTTCAACATTTTTCATTCAGTCCTTCCAGTTGCATAGTTCGCTGGTGCTAGGCTAGCGCGAGTCAATGTTAACTGCTAGCCTGCCATTAAAAATAGATTTACCCACTCCACAGTACACCAAAATCAAATAAATTATAACGCCAGACTATCGATGTAAATGTCTGTTGAGAGAATAATGTTAGAAATCAAACTACTCTTGCATCTCAATGATCGCATTACATTTACAGGAACTAGTTTCTCAGCAGCGGCGGAATTTTACTTTGCTCCGGTTAGTAGTAGTAGTGTGCCAAAAAGTAAACACAGAACAGAAGCGTACTACAGTCGGACGTCTAGCTAGCTAGTAGTAGTCTCGGTTGCCTAGGTAACTTAATATCACTCCGCCGCTGCTGTAGACTGTGCTAATAAATACAGGGAACAAAGTATAACTATTGCAATGCGATGAAAGGGTATTGATTTCTAACATTATTCTCTAGAGAGACATTTACATCGATAGTCTGGCGTTATAATTTATTAGCTTTTGGTGTACTGTGGAGTGGGTAAAGCTGTTTTTAATGGCAGGCTAGCAGATACCATTGATTTGCGCTAGCCTAGCACCGGCAAAATATGCAACTGGAAGGACTAGATGAAAAATTTTGAAAACTGTCTCCATTGATAAATAACACCAAGGCTAACTTGGAAATGAGGTCTGATGTCCAAAATCCTGAACCACCCCTTTAAGTTCTTATATTTTTAACCCACTAATGTGACCCACAGTTTTATCTTTATAGATATTATTTTTTATTACGAAACCCCCAAATCGTCATCTCTTGAATATGTTGTTAAATTTCTTCATTTTATATACAAAAAAGTTCGCCCACAAGCAAAAGTCGCTCAAATCTCCATTGTTTTCCTCTTTTTCTTGTTGAATTTAACTCGTTTTATCCCTCAGGCTTTTTCTTTTTCATTTTCTTTATGTATTATGATGAGTTATTCATAGATATGTAACCTTGTCGTTGTGCTTTTTCCCCCTATGTATATAATCTTATATTATGATGTACACAAACCCATGATCTTTATGTTTTCTGTTTTTGTCATTATGATTGTTCATTGTTAAAGATACAACTATGGTATCTTTCCCTGATCTTTATGTAACTATAAGTTCTGCAATAACAAAATGATATGAGCGAGATAGATAACATAGAACCGTTTTCCTCAGCGTTTGTGGGAAGATCTCACCTTTGGAGAAAACTGTTGATTTTATTCTGGGAAAATGTAATCATTACTCCTTAAAAATTAAGATTACCCCAAAATTAATTGCATTGCTAGCCCACCCCAAAACTTATGCACAATAATAATGATAAATGCTGACCCACCTTCACCTGTCTCTGCCATCCATCATGTCCCTCATTGCTGCAGTCACACTGGGTTCTGATCATGGATTGGAAAGGGACATCGAGGCTACCTTTGCCTGAGTGCACCGTCTCCCTCATCACCAGTGTTTGGAGTAACGCGTTACAAAAGTAATGTATTACAGTAACTTATTACTTTTTGTTGTAACGCAGTAGTGTAAGGCATTACTAATCAATTTTCAGTAATATTTTACTCGGTACATGTTCAGTAACGCTTGCGTTACAACACACTTTTAGCCCAAAATTTAATTGTTCAAAAAAAATAATAAAAAAAACGGGGGAAAAAACAGCCAGACCGCGAGACATTAACGAATGAAAAATGCCTAAGTTATTACATGTTCGTGGTCAGTCAATAGCCGCGTGTGGTGTCCAAGTTTGTAAATAATAACTAAATGACAGCTTCTGATATATTTGTATGGCGATTTATTTCATTCATCTCCCTCTTGCTGGTGTACCTTTGTATTGTGTGACATAGTCCAGCAAAGGCGTGTGTAGGACAGGTTTAGCAGGAGTGCAGCGAGGCCTGATTTCGGTCTCTGTGCTCGCGCTGGCCAGTGGAAAAGCGGCTAATAATGAGAATATGGTAGAAGAAGACTGTACATTCGCGGGATGGACGTATGCGCATTACTCTGTTTGTTCTGTGTTTTCTTTCTAACCAGAGAGCAGAATGTTTTCTTTCGTTTTGAATTGTTAAAAGTTGTTACTGTGAGGCAAGTAGACTCTGAGTTTCGGTTCATTTATGAGACGCGCTTCAATTCACGCGCGGGCGCCTCCGTGCCCTGATTATCTCGTCTACTATTTCTTATTTATTAAATCCAAGCAATTGGTTGATGAAACATTGATTAAAATTAAGATACAATTAATACAAAACGAAATTCACTTTAAAGAAAGGCTTTGTGCTTTCTGTTTGAGGTCTCTGTGAAAGTTTTAAAGCAGTCTTTTAGTGCCGCTTTCAGAGCGCTCACGTCCGTAACTGAGAACTGACACGACCATTGTTTTTTCCTCATAAATGCAAACACGAAAAATAAAATAAAATAAAATAAAATAAAATAAAATAAAATAAAATAAAATAAAATGAATATATTATGTTCTGTGGAGAGCCAACCCTTCTTCATCCGGTGGGTAGTATTAATTTTGGTTTGCTTAGCGTAATTCACAGAATTACTAAAAAATATTTTGCTACCTAAAAGTTAAAGGTTTTTTTTGTGTCACGCATGCACACATGTCTATTTCCCTCATATTAAATATAAAATGCATGTGTGTAGATTGATATTTTTCTAATATCTGGTCTCCTTTATTAAGGGAGTAGCCTATGGATATATAAACAGTCGTTTCAATATAATTTAATATAATATTGTATAATATAATATTGGTATTAAATGCATTTTCTGAGAATTTATATTTCACGTTTTTACAGCAAATGTCAGGTCCACGCTGGAATTGCTCAATTTTAAAGAATTTATTCTCAACTAGTTTTGTGGTGTAGGTCCGTATTTTATAATGTTAATTTCAAATAATACTAATAGTAATTTAAAGATGTGGTAGCTTTGGATCTGGACGGGAAGGATAACTCTGGGAATTGGAAGGGGAAGTTCTGCCTTCTCACACCGCGCACCGTGACACAGGTTCGTGGATCTGAGTGTCGCGGTTTCATATCACATATCTTTACAGCCCTAGTCATTTTAGAATGTTAAGTTCTACTTCTGTAGTTATTTTGGTGAAAGTAACTCAAAAGTAATACAGGAGTAATGTAACGCATTACAATTCTGAGACAGTAATATTGTAAGGTAAAGAATTACTTTTAAATAACAGTAACAAGTAATGTATAACGTATTACAGTTTGGAAGTAACTTGCACAACACTGCTCATCACCTCATACAGAGAGCCTGTAACAGAACCTGTGAGACTCGTCTCAACAGCACACACTCCTGTGAGAGAAGCATAGTAGAGCGAGCCTTTAACATGCTGAAAACACACTGGTGCTCAATTTCTTCACAGCCAGAGGTGAGCCGTTGCCTTCATGCCTGAGGTTGTTGCGTCCTGCGCTGTGCTTCACAATCTGAGGCAATAAGGGCCGGTGGAGTGATGGAGGGTCTCATAAGGGCAGGTGGAGTGATGGAGGGTCTCATAAAGGCCGGTGGAGTGATGGAGGGTTTCATAAGGGCAGGTGGAGTGATGGAGGGACTCGTAAAGGCTGGTGGAGTGACGGAGGGACTCATAAGAACAGGTGGAGTGATGGAGGGACTCATAAGGGCAGTTGGAGTGATGGAGGGACTCATAAGGGCAGGTGGAGTGATGGAGGGTCTCATAAGGGCAGGTGGAGTGATGGAGGGTCTCATAAAGGCCGGTGGAGTGATGGAGGGTCTCATAAGGGCAGATGGAGGGACTCATAAGTGCAGTTGGAATCAGTATTCGCACGTCCGAATCTCGCGAGAATTAGTACATCACCCAGGTAATTCTCGCCTACTCTTTTATGGATACTAAGGATTCGGACATACTTATAGTAGTGGACGAAGGGAAGTATGCAGCTTCGGACATAGCCAGGGAATCAGGCGTTGAGGAGAATGTCTGTGCTTACAGGACCGGAGGACGGTGGATGACAGAGTAAATGATGGACCGGATGCACACACCTCACTGGATGACAGGAATGCAGATCTGATGCTGGAGAAGAAACACAGGAGTGGCACAGGAGGAGAACGCTGGAGGAATTACAGGTGAAAACGCTGGAGACAGGTCGTTGGAATCGCTGGAGAAAACAAGGTCCACTTCGTTCGGGAACGAGACCGGACAATGAGCTGGGGCGAGGTGTGTGCTTATATAGCTGAGGTGATGAGGGTGCAGATGAGGTGCAGGTGTGTGTGTGTGTGATTAGAACTCAGGAGAGGGAGTGCGCTGTGATAGGCAGTGTGTTGTGATTGGTTGTTGCAGGAACCTGGCAGATCTGTGACCGTACTCCCCCCTCCCGGTAGGCGTGTCCTCGCGCTGTAGATGATCCAACCGGGGAGGCGGGGTGGGCGTCCTGGAGTCTAGACTAGAGGATAAGCAGGGGGTGCAGGCAGGTTATGAAGACTCCAGGACCCAGCAGTTTGGGAGACCAGGGCGGAGTCAGCAGCTTCCTCTGTGTATTCCTCGATCAGGCGGTGGTCCTGGGAGATGGAGAGAAGCAGATCGGCTGGGTCTAGGGGGATGAGGAAGATGCCCATCTTGCGTTCTGTTTTTCTTAGGTCCGCTCTTCTGTTACAGAAGCACACTCAGACAAGGAGAAGGAGATACAACAGTTGGTTTTATTGACAACAGGGGCAGTGTGCTGTGATAGGCAGTGCGCTGTGATTGGTTGGTGCGGGAACCTGGCAGATCTGTGACACATCCTGTACATGCTAAACTTTTTTTCTAAATTTGTTCCAATTTAAAAGTAAATCCACATGGTTCTGAATGTTGGCATATTTCCCAATTCTACCCTATCATAGCATTATTAATTATTATGATGATTAAATACAGATACAGTACTTTTATTAAGAATTGTTGTTATGTATTATGCATTGTTGCATTTATTGTTCATGTATCCAACATGTCTGTGTAAATGCACCTTGAGTCCAAGGCAAATTTCCTCTCTGGGATAATATTTGATTTTCTTTCTTTTCTTTTTTTTTTTCAACAGAAACTTTTTAAATTATGTTCTCCTCTGAGACGTTTACAGATTAATTCAGTGTGTGGAATGTGTATCAGACTCATACACATTGTCACAGATTATCTCATTATGTAGATTATCACATATGAACAGATTAGATTAAGCATTTCCAGATGATCAACATTTGTTTACACTGAGCAGTTATTATCCTTTCATGTCCTGTTAATTATGTCCCTTTAAAAAAAAGTATTTTTATTGTTTTGTGCTGAAATGCTGAAACCCTATTGTAATTGTAAGGATTCGTAAAACGCATCATGCAGGCCAAACCGTAAGGCCTAGAGACGTGAAACCTGGCCAGATGGTAGGCCTCAATTTGGGGACAACCTATCAGAGTATGACCCCGATTGGCCCATAGGTGGCGCTACAGCAACCAAAAGTACAAAAACGCTCATAACTATTAGGTTGACCTAGACTCAAGTGTCTTACACCACTGTGATCCCTGGCTCAAGGCGGACAAAATGGCTATCTCCAAATTCGATTTAGGCAGGAAAAACTTTCTGCTATTTCGCATTTTGTCCAAAACCTACTTTTGCAAACTAGTCCCTGGTTTTTGGCCTGATCGGAACCAGACCAGTCTAGGACAATTCTCTTGACTCTCTAGATCAATAATTATCAAAAAAAAGTTGAACTTTTGCATTTGGCTGGCTGTAACAGGGTCATTTAGAAAAGGGGCGTGGCAAAATACACTAAAAAGCCTATAAATCCCAAATGAAAACTCAGAACTTCACAAAAATTGATGAGCATATGTGGCATAACATAGTGAGGAAGCATGCCGAGTTTCATGCAGATCGGACCATAGGTGGCGCTATAACTGGTAAAAAGCTTGCATTCTTATTAGGGGTTCAAGCACAAAGTGCTGAAACCCTATTGTAATTGACCCTTCGCTAAGCCACGCCCGAAAACCGCCACAGGCCAATCGTGGCTTAGCAACCATAACTAGGCGCGGGAGGTCTGGCAAGCTTTCGAGCGAGAGGGAAACATGCCGAAGCGTTGTGTGTATGCATGGATTGTGCAAATCTGATACCCGGTATCCTAAAAGTTTGGACGGGGTGGTGGATTTTGTTCCCTTCCCGAAACCTAAAACCCAAAGGGAGAAATGCCGGCCGTCATCTTCATTTATATAGCGCTTTTAACAATGTAGATTGTTCCAAAGCAGCTTTACATTGATAATAGGAAATTAAAAGTAAAGTGTTTTGGCTTTATAGCAGCTCTAGAATAAAGTTATTGTCCAGCTCGTGGATCAAGCAGTGTGATTAAAGGCAAGACGGAGGCTCACTGACATAATTTAACGTTACTTAAAAATATATTTCAGCATTTTGTTAATCGACAGCCAAACTAGTAACGTTACCCCAATCCGATCGCGACTCTCCCGGTGTTAGTTCTAGTAAAAGTTAGGGATGGCCCGATACCATTTTTTTCCAAACCGATACGAGTACGAGTATTTACATTTGTGTACTTGCCGATACCGAGTACCGATACCGATATTTCTACCGCAAAAGTAACTACAGGCTCCCAGAAAAGAAGACAGAAGACTATTTTAGAACACAGGTTAGAAGACTGTTTTTATTTTCTCTGCTTGTTTTAACAAGTCTAAAATAAATAATGAGTAAAATAATAAATGTAGGCAATTTCAAATCAAAAATAAATTATATATATTTCTGTGTAAACAAAAAGCCTCAATGCTGGCACTGTCTTCACAACTGACAAAATATAAATAAAACGTATTGTACAATCAAAACCGTCAACTCAACAATATATCAATAAAATATCTGACACCGTTTCCAGCTTTCAATTTAACTAAATTTCAATGTAACTGTTGTGTAGTCTCAATTAAACATTTACATATTTCAATTAAACAAAACATCAATGTAACTATTGCAAGTCTCAATTAAACTACTGCATATTTCAGTTAAACAACAATTAAACTATATGGCACAGTGACAGTTCCCATGTTTCAATTAAACAAACATTTCAGTCAGCAATGTGATCTGAACTAGCTTAGGTACTTTTTGGGAGAATGAGAGGCAGGTTCTTTTTGATGAACAAAATCATCTCTGCATGATCAGCTGTGATTCTGTTTCTGTCGTCATTCACAATATGTGACACAGAGCTGAACAGCCTTTCACTGTCAACACTACTGCATGGTGCTGAGAGGTATCTGGATGCCATTTTGGCCAGAGTAGGGAACCACACTTTGTTAACTGCCCTGTATTGTAGTGGTTTGTCTTCTCGAGAAGTTGTGGTCTCCCCTAGGCATGCCTCTAATTGTGCAGTAGAACCTACTTGAGCTCTGTTTAGAGAGACTGGTGCTTGCTCATCTGCTATTTCATCAAATATACTGTCCAGGCTGCTGCTTGCCTGGTCCCTGCGTGGTTTTCTGGCAGGAGGTTCGTGCAGGTCATGATTCTCCTCTTCTCCAGACGACCTCAACAGCTCACGCATCAGCATCTCCTTGGCATTTGCAGCAGTGTTGGTGTTAGAGAAAAAAAGATTTTTATACCTATAACAGAGGGAGAAAAAAATGAGCCATCTGACAATAGGTATTTATTAAGTATGTATGCAATCGAGCTCTCTTTCCATGAAATGCAAAATACCTCTAGTTTTGTTTTCTTCCAGTTGCGCTCCATTTTTCTGGCTGCTCTCTTAAGGGCCCGAGTGTGTTCGTTGTACCACGGCGTTGGACTATTTTCTTTAATCTTCTTTAAGCGCAAAGGGGCAACTGTGTCTAAAGTGCTGGAAAAGAGAGAGTCAAACGTTTCTGTCACAATATCTGGGATGCTGATATGATGAAACTGATCAGTAATACTATTAATAAAGCAATCTTTAGTGGCAGAAGTGATAGGTCTAACATATTTGTAACATGGAGTCGACTTTGCAGCCTTGGCTAAATTAAGTTTACACGAGACTAGATAATGATCTGAGATGTCATCGCTCTGCTGTAGAATTTCAATGGCATCAACATTGATTCCATGTGATAATATTAGAGTATGATTACGACAATGAGTAGGTCCTGACACATGTCTTTAAATGCCAATCCCAATGCATCTTTTTTGTTATCTACATGTACAGTGAGGAAAATAAGTATTTGAACACCCTGATATTTTGCAAGTTCTCCCACTTAGAAATCATGGAGGGGTCTGAAATTGTCATCGTAGGTGCATGTCCACTGTGAGAGACATAATCAAAAAAAAAAAAATCCAGAAATCACAATGTATGATTTTTTAACTATTTATTTGTATGATACAGCTGCAAATAAGTATTTGAACACCTGAGAAAATCAGTGTTAATATTTGGTACAGTAGCCTTTGTTTGCAATTACAGAGGTCAAATGTTTCCTGTAGTTTTTCACCAGGTTTGCACACACTGCAGGAGGGATTTTGGCCCACTCCTCCACACAGATCTTCTCTGTCGCTGAGAAACACGGAGTTTGAGCTCCCTCCAAAGATTCTCTATTGGGTTTAGGTCTGGAGACTGGCTAGGCCACGCCAGAACCTTGATATGCTTCTTACAGAGCCACTCCTTGGTTATCCTGGCTGTGTGCTTCGGGTCATTGTCATGTTGGAAGACCCAGCCTTGACCCATCTTCAATGCTCTAACTGAGGGAAGGAGGTTGTTCCCCAAAATCTCGCAATACATGGCCCCGGTCATCCTCTCCTTAATACAGTGCAGTCGCCCTGTCCCATGTGCAGAAAAACACCCCCAAAGCATGATGCTACCACCCCCATGCTTCACAGTAGGGATGGTGTTCTTGGGATGGTACTCATCATTCTTCTTCCTCCAAGCACGTTTAGTGGAATTATGACCAAAAAGTTCTATTTTGGTCTCATCTGACCACATGACTTTCTCCCATGACTCCTCTGGATCATCCAAATGGTCATTGGCAAACTTAAGACGGGCCTTGACATGTGCTGGTTTAAGCAGGGGAAACTTCCGTGCCATGCATGATTTCAAACCATGACGTCTTAGTGTATTACCAACAGTAACCTTGGAAACGGTGGTCCCAGCTCTTTTCAGGTCATTGACCAGCTCCTCCCGTGTAGTTTTGGGCTGATTTCTCACCTTTCTTAGGATCATTGAGACCCCACGAGGTGAGATCTTGCATGGAGCCCCAGTCCGAGGGAGATTTACAGTCATGTTTAGCTTCTTCCATTTTCTAATGATTGCTCCAACAGTGGACCTTTTTTCACCAAGCTGCTTGGCAATTTCCTCGTAGCCCTTTCCAGCCTTGTGGAGGTGTACAATTTTGTCTCTAGTGTCTTTGGACAGCTCTTTGGTCTTGGCCATGTTAGTAGTTGGATTCTTACTGATTGTATGGGGTGGACAGGTGTCTTTATGCAGTTAACGACCTCAAACAGGTGCATCTAATTTAGGATAATAAATGGAGTGGAGGTGGACATTTTAAAGGCAGATTAACAGGTCTTTGAGGGTCAGAATTCTAGCTGATAGACAGGTGTTCAAATACTTACTTGCAGCTGTATCATACAAATAAATAGTTAAAAAATCATATATTGTGATTTCTGGATTTTTTTTTTTTTAGATTATGTCTCTCACAGTGGACATGCACCTACGATGACAATTTCAGACCCCTCCATGATTTCCAAGTGGGAGAACTTGCAAAATAGCAGGGTGTTCAAATACTTATTTTCCTCACTGTATATTAAAATCACCAACAATTAGTACTTATCTGCAGCCAGTACTAACTCTGATAGAAAATCAGCAAATTCTTTGATAAAGTCTGTATGGTGCCCTGGTGGCCTGTATACAGTAGCCAGCACAAATCTCAAACGTGATTAATCATTTACACTAGATGGTGTTACATTAAGCACCAACAGCAACATACAGCAACAACAGAAACCTGGCTAAAACCAAACGATTACATTACTTTAAATGAGATTACTGTTATAAACATGAACCTCGTCTGAAAGGCTAAAGGGGGAGGCCCTTTAGCCTTTCAGACGAGGTTCATGTTTATAACAGTAATCTCATTTAAAGTAATGTAATCGTTTGGTTTTAGCCAGGTTTCTGTCAAACACAGCACATCTAGATTATAGTCAGTAATCATATCATTAATAATAAGTGCTTTTGAAGTAAGGGATCGAATATTCAGCATCCCAAGCTTTACCATTTGCTCATTTGTATTATATCTGTTTTTTATTTTGTAACGCAGTTCAGATGTTATGGGAAGAATGAGGCGGGAACCGGCGAACATTCAACCATTTTAATAATAAAAATAACATAAATACAAAACGAAAGTAAAAGACAGCAGCCCCTCACGGACGACTGCTGTCACAGTAAATAAAACAAAACACAACACAAATTCAGGCCTGTCCTCTCTCGCTCTTCACTGTCGTCGCTCCTCCTTTATGCTTCCGCTCCTCCGTGAGAGAAACGAGACCAGTGCGTCGCACAGGTGTCGCTCATTAGAGTAATCACGCCACCGGCACGACACGCTCATCCTGCTCGCCACATACCCCCATCGCCCCTCGCAGGCCTCCGCGGCTGCGGAACCTGGGGGTATGGACAGACGAGGCAGGAGAAAAGGAGACGGAAGCCTGAGGAGCGACAGAGACGAGAGAGGGGAGAAAAAAAAAAGAAGAATTCTTGGTCCGGTTCCCACAACGCGCTGCCATCTGGCCCTGCACCAGCTGGGCGATCTTCTCCATGGTGCCTGGCTGGATAGCCCTCGGTGGACGGCACGACACTCCTCCACCGCCTGTTGGTCGGCGACGGCTCCTCCGGATACGGGCAGACGGCAGGAGTCCCTCGTTCCCTGCTCCTCCCCATCATGGCGGACGACAGCAGGCTCCGGCCCACAGCGAACGGCAGCGACTCCTCCGCTCCCTCACGGACGGCAGCCGTCACTCCAGCACCCAGGTGGCCAGCTCGCTTGTCCATCCCCCCGGCAACTCAATCCAGCGCACCGCCTCAAGCGTCCATGGCGACGGACTCTGCTCACCATGCTCGATGGCACCGCGGATTCCCCACAGCGGCGAGGGCTCTCTGACAGCGCGGTCATCCTTTTTCCCGGGTTTCGTCACCAGTGTAACGCAATTCAGATGTTATGGGAAGGTGGTGGCGGGAACGGGCGAACATTCAAATATTTTAATAAATAAATAACATAAATACAACAATGAAAGTATAAGCCAGCAGCCCCTCACGGACGACTGACTGTCACGCAGGTGTCGCTCATCAGAGTAATCACGCCGCCGGCCTCGTGCCGCTCTCTCACGGCCCTCTGCCTCGTCCTGCTCGCCACATATTTGTTGAACATCAATTACATTTTTACCCTTAAATGGGTTCAGGAGTTTTTTGTATTTACTAATTCGGGAACAGACACAGTCTCTATATGATGATATCTAGGTGAAAGAGGCTCTATGTGATGGGATTTATCTGACCTTGGTGACGCGAGGCCGCTAGCAGACAGTCGGTTTAGCCAGTCTGTCTGCTTCCTGACCTGAGCCCCAATTCATGTTTGAGCTCTAAGACTATGTGCCATATTACTAGAGAGAAGAGCAGCACCATCCCAGGAGGGATGAATACCATCTCTTTTCAACAGGTCAGGTCTGCCCCAAAAACGTTTCCAATTGTCTATGAATTCTATGTTATTGCGCGGACACCACTTAGACAGCCAGCCATTGAGTGAATACAATCTACTATCTCATCACTCCTGCGAACAGGAAGGGGGCCAGAGCAAATTACAGTGCTTGACATCGTACTTGCGAGTTCACACACATCTTTAACGTTAATTTTGTTGATCTCCGACTGGCGGAGTCTAACATCATTAATGCCGACGTGAATAATAATCTTAGAGAATTTATGATTAGCATTAGCCAGCAGTTTTAAATTTGCTTTGATGTCAGGCGCTCTGGCTCCCGGCAAACATGTGACTATGGTGGCTGGTGTCTCTATTTTAACGTTAATAGAATAGTAGTAGAATCACCAATAACTAGGGCACATTCAACAGGATTCTCAGTGGGTGTTTCACTGAGTGGGGAGAATCTATTTGTTATGGTAATCAGAACGGAAGAGCGGTGTTTTGTCCAGCGACTACAGCGTCTCATGGTCACCCAGTTGCTCTGTTGCACGGGCTCTGTAGCCGGAACCGAACAATGTACAGAGTTCACTAAGCTAGACCTTTGGAACTGTGCTGGTTTGGAACACCAGCATGGAACTGTGAATGAGAATGTTCTGGAAAGTGATTTTGTGGCTCTCTGTGATGGAACCACGAGACGTCGCTCGTTGACCGATCATAGGCTTCTGGCAGGGATGTAGATTCGTAGGAGTGAGTGAAAGTAGGAGGGAGCTGAGCCTGTGATATATCTGTAAGCAAGCGTCAGTGCCTTGAACTTGATGCGAGCAGCGAGAGGTAGCCAGTGCAGAGAGATGAACAGAGGAGTGACGTGGGCCCTCTTGGGCTCATTGAAGACAAGACGAGCTGAAGCATTCTGAATCATTTGTAGAGGTTTAGTTGCACATGATGGAAGTCCAGCCAGAAGAGCATTGCAGTCAAGCCTAGAGATGACCAGGGCCTGGACGAGAAGTTGTGTTGCATGTTCAGTTAGGAAAGGCCTGATCTTCCTGATGTTGTGCAGTGCAAACCTGCATGATCGAGCTGTCTTTGAAATGTGGTCTGTGAAGGTCAGCTGGTCATCAAATGTTACTCCAAGATTTCTGACCGACCTTGATGGGGTGATTGATGATGAATCTAGTTGGATAGTGAAGTCGTGCTGTAGAGACGGATTGGCAGGGAGGACGAGAAGCTCAGTCTTTGCCAGGTTGAGCTGCAGGTGATGTTCCTTCATCCATGTCGAGATGTCCGCCAGACAGCTTGAGATACGTGGAGCTACTGTGGGATCATCTGGTTGAAATGAGAGGATAAAAGCTAGTTAGATAAGTTAGATAAAAGCTAGTGATGTCAGATTAATGTGATAGGCAATATTATACCATTTCTAATATATGTTGATGAGTAAGTTACATTTAGCAAATAAGAACAACAAGGAAGGATATTAAATAGAGATTCAAAACAGAAGGCTATACGGAGCTTACAGACACAGACCAGCAGCAAGGCAGCAGTTTTGTCCAGGGTTTTGTGTGCGGTTATGAAATTTGAACTGATTTTTAGATTTGGAAATAATATGTGAAGGAAAGTAAAATAGGCTGCAAATAGGCTGGTTTAGTTTATATATGGTATATATATAGCTGGTTTATATATATATATATATATATATATATATAAAATGTGTTTATAATGGGGAAATGCACATAACCAGTCTAAAAAACTGGTCATATATCACTGTAAAAATAGTCCACTTATTTCAACTTAAAAATTAAGGTTCAGCTGCTGCCTTACATTTGTAACCCACTTCAGAGTATGTACACCCTAGGTTCGTAGGAGCTGAGAAGTACAGTAATAACCAGGCAACACAGGTGTAACGTTTTGAAATGTGTAAACTTCTTAGTTCAACAAAATATTTCAAACACTTCACAACAATTGTGTGCACACTACCTATGGGCCCAAAATAAATGTAGAATAAAATAAAATAAAATGTCCTTTTTGAAAATGTTCCTTGGAAATTGTTCTTAGGGGTCCCAGAGTTCAATCCAGAGTTCGAGTCAGTTAGTCAAAAGGGGGATAGTCAAAGTCAAGGCTAAGTATTCGAAAGGGAAAATCTCGTTGGTGTCGGTTGTTGAACTGACACAGTCCTACCACAGGCTTCCGGAATGCTGTGGTGAGGGTTCACAGTTCATTGGAAAGGCTCGCCATCTATGGTTCAATGGTTCACCTGGTATGATTCAAGGACTGGAGCTTCTGGAACTTCTGCTCGCCTCATGAAAAGACCTGACCTGTATATAGAACAGGTTCAGTCCAGAATCTATGATATCAACTAGTTCTTGAAGTGTTGTACAACATTATATTACTGTTCGGAAAATATCATAGCATAGTTCACATGAAGAAAACAATAGCTATTTTAACTATTAAAGTCAGAATATACCATTTTAACCTTATGTCATTACAATGAAATGTAATTATAGGAACACATTGTACTAATGACTTTTTCTCTCTGCTTCAATCCCTTTTTACATAGGATTTTTTTAGATTTTGAATAAAAATAAATGAAATACAGTTTTTAATTGAAAACCATTTATATGAATTACAGCATTTGCTGATTTAACCACTTTAAATAACTTAAAGTGATATTTTATATTCTCCTGTATGTAACTTTAACCTTTAGTCACATGTATACCACAAGGTAAAATGTTACGAAAGCATATTTTTGTAATACATGCCAAATTAGTTTACATTTCTCTTTAAACCATGAAATAAATGTCTTTTATCATGTTACATTCCTTCAAAACAACAGAAAATGTTTGAATAATCACTAATTGGAGCTAGCATGGCCACCTCGTGGTTTTTCCACACACAATCATTGAACACCTTAGCTTACCAAGAGAGGTTCTCTTACGAGAGGTTCTCTCGTATTGCGTAAGAAGCTTACGCTTCGGGAAAGTTCTATTTCTTCGAGATCTGAAGCCAAAAAATTATCCTTAATTTTGCATTTATTGTCAACGCAGTGCAGCGGCAGGCAGACCAAAGCAAGCTGTAAGCGTGCTCATTGGCTGCCAGGCGGCAACTGCTTAAGCCTACCAGTGAGCCCGGCGTGACGTCACACCCAATGAGGGCTCTCCACACCCTTCTAACCGTCAAGATGGGTGTGGCCAGTGTGTATTTCAGGAGGGCTCACAGGCTGAACTCTGATTTTTCTTGTCTTCAGCGAAGCTCTTCGCATCGCTGGATCTTGAGAAGCCGCCGCCGTCGAAACCAGCGACCAGCAAGCTTAGGACAGCGCCTGAGGAAGCCGGCCACCTTCGCCGCCTTCAGCCATCCGTGCCTGCTACGCTATCCGGCGACATATCCTTTTTATTGCTTAATTCTGCTGTGTGTGTTCGCCCTGCGACACACACTTTCTCATTCTAAAAGAGCGCGAGGCGTTTTTATCAAAATGCCTCGTTTCTCCTGCGGTTCATGCCGCACCCCGCTCAGCAACGGAGACCGCCATCTCATCTGCGCTCTCTGCCTGGGCCGCGATCACGCCGCCGCCGCACTCTCCACGGGCGGCTGCCCCGAGTGCGAAGAACTTTCAATGTCGACCCTGCGGGCTCGACTTGAAGTTTTCGACCAAGCTGTCGCTCCGCATGTCCCTGCTGGGCCGCGCAAGAAGAAGCGCCGCTCGCAGAGACCACCGGAGACTGATGTGACTGAGGAGCTCGCCGGAACCTCTCCCTCGAGCTTCTCTCTCGCCCTCTCCGCCCCCCCTCCCGGCCGCTCAACCGCCGGCTCTCGCCCGCGCCGCCGCCGCGTCAGGGGATGAGGCGAATGAGATAAACACTCTCCCTCTGTTCGAGCCGCGCTACTGCGCCGCTCACAAGGGATGGCAGAAGCGGACGGTCTCGGAGCGAGCTTCCTCTCCCTCTGTTCGAGCCGCGCAAACTGCGCCGCTCACAAGGGATGGCAGCAGCGGACGGTCTTGGAGCTCTCTTTACGTTACAAGAAAGCTACTCCGTCCTCGCGCGTCACTCACCGGCGAAAGGAGAACAGAGTGTTTTCGTCCCGCTGTGGCCGGACCTACCTCCATTTCTCACACATTTCTCAGTCCCCTCTTAAGTTCAGGCGACTGGAATTGTTCATATCGCAGTATACGAGCCTGTTATAAATACACGCCCGCCTGCAAGCAAACGCCGTCACAAGACATGATGACGCTCTTTTATATCCTCGCTCTAACCGAAAGCTATTGTATTCTCCCCTGTGGCTCAGTGGCGGAATCTTAGGCTTTCGCGCCAGAGACCCGTGTTTGATCCCGGCTCTCGCAGCAGTTAAAATTTTATGCTGTTCGCTTCTCCGAGCTCGCGGCCAGCTTTTCTTACATACAGAAAGCGAACCCGCTCTCCCCCTTGTTGGGCCGCGCAGATTGCGCCGTTCACAAGGGATAACAGAGCGGACGGTCACGAGCAACGTTCAGCGCGCGCGCCTCACTCACCGGCGAAAAGAGGAGAGAGAGTGTTTTAGTCCCGCTGTGGCCGGACAAACCGCCAATTCTCACACATTTCTCAGTCCCCTCTTAAGTTCAGGCGGCTGGAAATATTACTATTGCAGTAAACAAGCCTGTTTTTATACACGCACGCCTGCAAACAAACATGAGGTCGCTTTCTTATATCCTCGCGCTAACTGAAAGGTAATGTGTTCTCCCCTGTGGTTCAGTGGCAGAATCATAAGCTTTCGCGCAAGAGACCCGTGTTTGATTCCAACTCTCGCGGCAGATAAAAATTTATGCTGTTCGCTTCTCCGAGCTCGCGGACAGTTTTTCTTACATACAGAAAACGAACCCGCCTCTCGTACCACTCCTACTCATGGTGCTCGAGTATTTATGAGGGTCTAAACACGAGGGAAGAAAAGACGGTTAAGTCCCGCTGCGGCTGGACCACTGTCAAAGCTTCACGCTCTGTCAGTCCCCGTTGCCGGTATATCTACCCGCTCGCCTGCGCGCAACCACCGTTCTCACGGCGACCCAGAGAAATCTCAAATGAGCATAATGTCTGGTTGCACGGCTCACGCCATATGTGTTTCAAATGCAGTGAATGTGCCCACGTTTCCGTGTTCACCCCTGCACACAAGCACTATAAATCCCGTGTCTCTCACAGAGCCCACTCTCATAAAGCAGGCAGAAGCCGCTCGAGTGTTAAAAGTAGGTCACGTGTCCACCTCACCGCGCCCACACCTACTCACTGCCCGCTCTGTCACACGGCCTCTCACGACCGGTCATGTTTTAAATATAAGTCCTGTGCCCGCCCTCGAGCACTCACACATACTAACGAACATTTCGGCCCCGACGCCGCCCTCGCGCGTCGCGCCTCACACTATATGTTCCCCGTCCAAGCCACTGGGACACTGTGTGTAAAACGGCCAGCTATCGCTGCGTGCGATCCGCCGTATCTAAGCACCAAGACCGCGCGCGCTGCGCCCACCCCTCCGTTTCGAGCTTTTGAGCCCGCGACACGCGGCGATCAGAGCCCGGAGGCCATTCTGCCCCTGGCTTCACACTCAAAAGCGTGGGAAGCTATTCCAGGCGCATCAGAATGGGTGCTAAGCACAGTAAAAAAGGGCTATACTCTGCAGTTCGCTCGCCGCCCCCTGCGCTTTCAGGTGCGTACCGAGACGAGAGTGAATGGAGAAGTAGCACATCTACTTCGAGCAGAAATAGCTACACTACTGTGCAAAGGGGCTATAGAACCGGTTTCCCCTTCTATGAGCGAGTCGGGCTTTTACAGCCGTTATTTCCTCGTTCCCAAGAAGGACGGAGCTCTCAGACCAATTTTGGATCTAGACGTTTGAACAAGGCTCTTATGAGAAGACCGTTCAAAATGCTCACAACCAGGCAAATTCTCGCGCAAATTCGCCCGAGGGACTGGTTTATATCTCTCGATCTAAAAGACGTGTACTTTCAGATCCAGATAATACCCCGTCACAGGCCATTCTTGAGATTCGCCTTCGACTGTCAGGTATATCAGTACACCGTCCTGCCTTTCGGCCTGTCGTTGGCACCCCGTACATTTACGAAGTGCATGGACACGGCTCTCGCTCCCCTGAGGGGTTGGGGAATGCGAATTCTGAACTACTTGGACGATTGGCTAATTCTAGCACAGTCAGAGGCCGAACTCATCGCCCACAGAACAGTGCTTCTAAGCCACCTGGACAGCCTGGGGCTCACGGTCAACTGGACCAAGAGCTCATTAGTGCCCAGTCAATCAACCTCTTTTCTGGGTTTGGATCTGGACACTGTGGCAATGACGGCCCGCCTGTCGACACAGTGCGCGCGCTGCATTCGACACCTGGCACCGCACCTCTCAAGACATTTCAGAGAATGCTGGGTTGTATGGTCTGTTACGTATGCACCCGCTACAACGCTGGCTGAATGCCCGAGTGCCTCACAGAGCCTGGGCTTCCGGCGGCATTCGAATCAGAGTGACTCAGAGCTGCGTTTCAGCACTGAAGCCCTGGTTAGCGGCCGACTGGTACCAGCGGGGAGTGACAATGGGAGCCATCTCACACCGCAAAGTTATCTCGACGGACGCTTCCACCTCAGGTTGGGGTGCTCTTTTCGAGGGCAAACCGGTCTTTGGCCTGTGGTCAGACCAGGAGAAATGCCTCCACATAAACTGTTTGGAGATGATAGCGGTCGAGAACGCGCTCAAGCGCTTCCTCCCATTCATACAGGATCACCATGTGCTAGTCCGCTCGGACAACATGTCCGTGGTATCCTATGTGAACCGACAGGGCGGTGTCAGATCCAGGAACCTGTGCAAGCTGACAGAACGCCTTCTCGTGTGGGCTCACCGCTCGTTGCGCTCGCTGAGCGCACATGCCGGGCCACCTGAATGTCGGTCCAGACAGACTGTCCAGAGACATCATTCCCCCGGGAGAATGGTCCCTGCACCCCCAGACAGTCCAGTTTCTCTGGCGCCTATTCGGCAGAGCGGAGGTCGACCTCTTTGCGTTGAGAGACAACGCTCACTGCCCGAAATTTTTCTCGAAAAGCGAGGACGCGCTGTCCCAGACATGGCCCAGCCTCCCGCTGTACGCTTTTCCCCCAATCTCCCTGTTACCACAGGTCATTACGAGGATCAGGGAAACGCACCACCCAGTGCTTCTTATAGCCTCGCGTTGGGAGAACCAAACCTGGTACCCAGAGCTAGTGAGGCTGTCGCACTCATCCCCATGGCCGATCCCGGTGAGAAAGGATCTCCTCTCTCAAGCCGGTGGATCGATCTGGCATCCCCATCCAGAACGATGGTCTCTGCATGCATGGGTAATCATCGGATACCCGTTGACCTGCCAGAAGGGGTCGTGAACACGATCACGCAGTCTAGAGCTCCCTCCACGAGACGGCTCTAAGCGTCTAAATGGTCGGTGTTTTCTAAATGGTGCGCTACTAAGAGCTTGGATCCACGTGCATGTGGGGTCCCACGGGTGCTCTCCTTCCTACAAGAGCTGTTGGACAAGGGCAGGTCCCCTTCCATGCTCAAAGTGTATGTGGCGGCTATTGCAGCGTTCGCTGAGACGACGCGCAGCCGGGCAATCGGAAGGAATGAGCTTATTATCCGTTTCCTCAGAGGAGCCAGGCGGATGAATCCCCCGCGGCCCCCCTCGGTTCCTATTTGGGATCTGTCCTTGGTCCTGGAGGCCCTGAAGGCTTTTCCTTTTGAACCGCTTGAATCTGTGGATCCTAAGTACCTTTCGCTCAAAACCGTTTTTCTGATAGCTCTGTCTTCAGTAAAACGCGTGGGGGATCTGCATGCACTATCTATTAGCCCTGCATGTCTTGAGTTAGGACCGAATGACTCTAAAGTCATTCTCAGACCGAGACACGGGTATATTCCCAAAGCGATTGGTACCCCCTTTAGGGCACAAATCATCTCCCTCTCGGCTCTGCCAATATCCGATAACGGGGACAGTGATAACCTCCTATGCCCTGTAAGGGCGCTGAGAGTTTACATCACGCGTTCCGCCGCTTTCAGGCGGTCCGAGCAGCTCTTTGTTTCTTTTGGCGGACGCACCAAGGGTCTCGCCGCCTCGAAACAGAGCCTGTCCAGGTGGATAGTGGACGCGATTGCAGCAGCTTATGCCTCCAAACACCTGCAGTGTCCTTTGGGTGTCAGAGCCCACTCCACTAGAGGCATGGCCTCTTCGTGGGCCTGGTCCAGCGGAATTTCTATTCACGCTATTTGTATGGCGGCGGGCTGTGCCTCCCCATCTACATTCGTGAGGTTTTATAACCTGGAAGTTCCCGCTCTGCAGGCTAAACTGTTATCAGTATAAGTGGCATGTATGCTGCCCAGTCGCTTATGCGCAGACTACGTCCACATACTGGTTAATTTTCTGGTTGGCACCAGGGGAAGGATTCTTTTCCACAAATAGACCAGTTTTTCCGCTCTATTCCCTTTCCCTATACGTGTTTATGCACTGTGTGGGCCCGCGCTGCCGGCCACACCATTTACACTGATGTATATAGACCGGCTATGCCGCTCTATCTTATATGTGAAGTGAAGTGCTTGGTACAGGTGTTGGCCCGACCGGCCACCTGTTTCAACGTTATGTTTTTCCCCGGTCTCCCTGGGATTCATGTGTTGGATGCTCGGCGCGCACGGCGTTGACAATGGGTTCCCGAAGCGTAAGCTACTTACGCAATACGAGAGAACCTCTCGTAAGAGAACGTACTCGGTTACCTAATGTAACCTCGGTTCTCTCTAGAAGAGGGAACGAGTATTGCCTAACCTGCCGTGACGCGCCACGAGCTTTGCGCTTCAGACTATGAAAACCAGAGTTCAGCCTGTGAGCCCTCCTTATTAACACACTGGCCACACCCATCTTGACGGTTAGAAGGGTGTGGAGGGCGCGAAGCGCCCTCATTGGGTGTGACGTCACGCCGGGCTCACTGGTAGGCTTAAGCAGTTGCCGCCTGGCAGCCAATGAGCACGCTTATACAGCTTGCTTTGGTCTGCCTGCCGCTGCACTGCGTTGACAATAAGTGCAAAATTAAGGATAATTTTTTGGCTTCAGATCTCGAAGAAAGAGAACTTTCCCGAAGCGTAAGCTACTTACGCAATACTCGTTCCCTCTTCTAGAGAGAACCGAGGTTACATTAGGTAACCGAGTACGATTTTCAGTATGAAAAGCCAGGACAGATAAAAGCGATTTCTGGATGGCTCTCCAACTTCTAAAACAAAGTATACAGGTGTTTACATAACAAACTAAATCATATTTAACTGTCAGCAAAAACAGACAGGTTTTCATACCTTTTCTTCTCAGTTTTTCAACTCGTGGAAGAAACCGAAGCAGTGCTCCATCTGATTTTAGCGATGTGAAGCTAACGGAAGTATTTTAGCGCGCTACTTCCGGTTTCCCACAAAATAAAATGTATTTTTCAAAATAAAACCCCCATTACTCATAAACATAAAATATGGATAAATAATGATAATAATTGAAGTTATATCAACTTAAATTATATTAAACTGACTTTGAAAAAAATCATTTTGACTTATGTGATAATGTAAAAATATAACTTGCCATGATTTACTGATCATATAATTTACTGTATCCCAATGGATACTTTCTGTAATATGAACTTAAATAAAACATCTTAATGTACAAACCATTGTCATCTGACAAATATAAATAAAACTTCTAGAGCAGCATCATTTGTTTTGCAAACAGTCTTAAAACTGACGGAAGGAACAAACAAATAACACCTTAATGCAAATGATCCAAATGTAAATACAAGAAGTTTCTACAAACCAATGATTTGAATTGTAAAATGATGTGGTGCAAACTAAGTATGGAAATGACAATTTCTGAAAGCAAAAAATACACAGACCTGTGTACAGATTTTTATGGTAAAACTTTACAGATTCAATCTGTAAACATTTGCATTAGATATCATGACAGCAATGCTTTTACAGCATTCATTAATGTCATTTTCTACATATACACAACATTTCAAGCTGTAAAAATCAACAGTTATTTACAAGCATAAACTAACAGTGAACAGTAGTATACTTAAAGAATAACTAATGCATTCTGTAAAAAAAATATGTTTAATGATATCTAATGCATGTAACTAATGCTAATGATTTGAACCTTATTGTAAAGTCTTACCTTTCTTAATTTGATGTTTTTCAGAGGAAAGCGACTAAAAGCGATAACAGTATTGACATATTTGTCAACATAGCATGACATAGAAGAGATGGGACAAGAGAATTGGCAAAAAAAATAAATGTCTTAAAAGAAAGAGCATTTGAAAAACCTCAAAACACAAACTTCTACCAGAAAAGACTCAGAGGGCAGGTGAATGTTTACATGGTATTTATTCCATAAAGTATTAACAGAGTTACAATGAGTCATGTCTTGTTGTCTTGATTCATTTACAAAATAAATGACCGCTAACATTTCCTGTGTGATTACTTATCGCAATAATATAGCGTGCATCGTGAAAGGGACATCATTTACACAATCGTTCACAGAAGCTTAATTTTAAATTAAAATGTCAGTTAATTTATGGGACTAAGATAAATTCAGCGTAAAATTTAAATTAATTAATTAAATTAATTAATTAATTAAATTCGAGCTATTTCCCAACTGGGAAAGGAATGTCAGTGTTTATATTCTCCAGGTGTTGTTGGACTACAAATTTATAAAATATTAAATCTAGGTTCCAATACAATAGTATATAAACTGAGAAAGTTATGTACATTGTTTTACATTTTGAGGTATAGATGATGAGATTCAAAGAAGATTAAGTCAAGCAACCCAGGTGTCTGACATTAACCTTTTGTCTTTATGCACCTCCTGACCACTGGGCAGTGTCCCAAGTTAAAGGAACACGCCGACTTTTTGGGACTTTAGCTTATTCACCGTATCCCCCAGAGTTAGATAAGTCCACACACACCCTTCTCATCTCCGTGCATGCCGTAAATCTGTCTGACGCACCCACCGCTAGCCTAGCTTAGCACAAAGACTGGAGGTAAATGGCTCCAGCTAGGTTACTGCTCCCAATAAGTGACAAAATAACACCAACATTGTTCTTTTTACATGTTGTGATTTGTATAGTCACAGCGTGCACAAATAACAAGGTCACATGAGACAGCCATATTCTAACCGTACTGGAAACTAAATTCTCAGAAGGTAAAGCACTGCGACTTGGGCGGAGTCCCACAAAGTTGGCGTGTTCCTTTAAGCTCAAGGCACAGCTGTGCCTTTGCCTCTATGATAATGTAACATTAATAGAATGATTCTGACAGGTCAATTTAGCTCAAAGGAATTATTAATGAATTTATAGGGAATTCGAAAGAATCACTTATTACAACCGAGCAAATGACTCGTCCACGGTTCATTTGAACTGGCTGTAACTATCAGCTCTGCAACGGATATAAATATCCAAACTATAGTGAAACACTATTTTTTAGCAAGGTAACTTAGATCAGCAGTTTAAGACATTACATTTGTAAGCACATAACACAAGTAACACTTCTCTTTAAAATACAAACAAGACTTTATTGATTATTCTAACACATAAAACTAATATCTAACACGAACACACGCACACACACATTCATACGAGTTGCAGAAAGAAAGAGAGTGAGGAAAGAATGAGTTTTAAGAGATGATGAAATCCCAAGTTTCTATGCACTTATAAGACATTCCTGAACGAACCATCAATCATTAATTTAACCCTTCTATCGTTTCTTAGGCGGGTTATTAAATCTGTATCAATGCACCAGTTCAGTTTAAGAGTCTGGGGGCTACTTGCTTGTCTTTGCTTTTGGGGATTCCCTTCATTGCGTGAAAGGGGTTTCCCAGGTCCGTGGCATCTCCTCGTGCCTGAGATGTATGGGGCGGCCAATCACATGGTGTGCTGGCGGATGGATGGAAGGTCTTTGTTTGAAGATGGCTTTGCAGTCGAATCGTGGACCGAAACTTTGCCGCAAAACTTAACTTAGAACCGAGACTCACAACGGAAAAGAAAGGAAAACTCAGAAAAGAAAGAAAATTGAGACGAGAGTAGTTAGATGGCTTGAATGAAGCTGTTGATTCTGATCTTGATTTGGGTTCTTTCGTCTCTGCGCGTCTACATAGTTGCTAGTCTGTCTGGTTTATCTCTTCATCTCCCTTCGCACACTTTTTCTAACCTTGTTGTAACTCTTGCGACAAAGCTTTGTTCGGGTCTAAGATTTTAAACTCAAATGTTTGTCCAACCTCCTAGGAGAGATCTGACCAATTAGACACTGGCTTTATTTAGGAGGTGGCGTTCTCTTCACTTCTTATCGTAAATCATGCTTATCTGTGATCCCCTTATTCTCCAGCACTAGCAGAGAGAAAAGAGGCCACAGTTTAGACATTATTGCTATAATAATACGAAACATTTTCAATGATTTCAATCAAGCCATCTTTTGAGTTAAGAGCATACACTCATATTGATAGGAAACACAACATACTTTCATTCAAACATCTAATAGTTATAACAAATCATGACTTATATGGCATCTGAGCATATTAGACACACATAAAAGTGGTAGACACAATATAGAATTATGTAGTTGCATGATGTTTGATTATAAGTCCATCAAGAATTGTTCTGGGATGATTTTATGTATTGTTATAGGTAAAATCTCAGTTCTCTGTGGCTGGAAGAGATTTCAACCTTGAGGTCATTGAAAGTTCCTTAAGAAGAAGGAGGTCTGGTTTGTGTATCTGTCGTGGGATCCAGCAACTTCTGCTGTTATCTTGATCGGGCACTGAGTTGTGCCATCTCTGAACCAATCATTCTTTTCAAAACCATCTAACATTGACAACGTTCTTCCTTTAGTTGCTTTAGTTGGCCATAAAGTTCTTAGCGTAGTAGACTGGCTGGAGCCTTCTTTATGGTTCTGGATTGGTGATTTGGGGTCTGGAATGTTGAGTTCTGTGTGGAATTATGTTTGAACAAATCACCTGGAAGATTCATTTGTGTATGTTTCGCCCTCAAATCCTACAATAATGTGAAGGTATGGGCGATACTGTCAGGCTGATTGGATTAGCATCTATGCATTTGAATGACACTGTTATGCTGATGAAAACAGGGCTGGGGAAATTCCGGTAACGGGCTGACTCCTGTACTGCATTTGCATGCTTTGTTCAGAGTGTCTCCCCCTCTTTGTAATCCCTCACCCTTGAAAGGTATAAACTCTACTGTGCTGAGCTATAGTCAGACTTGACTCTCAATAAAGAGTAACTTCTGCTTGAAAGATATCCCAACGTCTCCTGGTCTCTTCTTCGACGAAGAAAACGTTTACAACATTGTCAAGCAGTGATTGGCCAGACCTATGAATGACGTGGCTTTAGAGTCTTCTGGTAGAACCATCACATCCAAAGGTATGTACTATGTTTCAGGAATGGCACAAAGTTATGTGACTGTTCAAGTCTCTGTCTTTAGATCAGTGTGTTCAATAATGTGCTTTTTTTGGTCCTTTGTTGTGTATCTTTGGATTATGTTGTGTTGTAAATAATTCCAAACAATCTTTTTTAAACAAACCATTCTTTTTTAAATCTCCTCTCAGTTTGTTCTGGAGCCCTCACAGTCCCTTCTGATAGGGCCATTATGGGAGGGTCTTTGTCTTTCTCAGGTGTGAAAGACATTAATATTCATGATGTGTTCACGCCTCCTACACAAAACATGTCTTACAAATTTTAAATCAATATATTGTCTTATCTGAATGAGCAGTCAGGATGATTTTTACATAGTTTTGAAGCAAATATTCTAGGCTACGTGATACAATTATCAAAGGTCTTGTGAAGAAATAATCAGTATGGGTTTCATGACCTTATTTCAGTGACATTTTACAAACCATGCATAAACGTCATTATCTCAAAACTTCAAACTTTTACATACATGCTGCTGACATATTATTGTAGCAGAGTTTGTGCTGAATACAGTGTAATCAGACTTTAGCCATGAAAAATGTCACAAAAAACAGAAATAAGCACAAATGTCAGCGCATGTCAGTACACCTCCAGGGCCAGAAAACACCTCAGACCCCAGAGGATTAAATAGTCAAATCAAGTTTAATAATTTTACTTTATACAATACAAATTGCTTCAAAGCAGCTTCAGAGTTTAAGCATTTTCAGGATTCCGTAGGTTCAATTTATTTTCACCTACAACTTTACTTGAACATTCAATGTTGATCACCATAAAGTAACTGAAGAACTGATCCAAAAGTTTTCCCGCCATCACGTCTTTCTTTGAGCACATTGAGCTGTAAATTAAACGTTCATTACATCACCAAGACGTCATTTCCATTTCATTTGTATTATCCATATTCATTTTAATAAATCCGAATTCTAGTTCAGTTTTCCAGTGTTTCTTGTATAAACACACTCACCGGACGCAGCTTCCTTCCGCATCACTTCCTGTTTGGGCAGTTGAGACCAGCGCAGCGTCACGTTAGAAATCCCTCTTCCCGCCAGAGCAGATTCCAGCTGAAACAAGCACATTTCTTACAACCGCTCAGATTTCTGTATCTCTCTCTCTCTCTCTCTCTCTCTCTCTCTCTCTCTCTTTCTCACCTGTGTCAGGAGCTGGACTCTCACTGCGGCTTCAGACAGACTCCAGCTAGACTTCAGTTTGAGCTTCACAAACGTTTGCTTTAAACACGGACCTGAAACACACACATGCTGTTACTCTCTATCGTGTAGATCAGTGGTTCTGATGGGTCACAGACAGCAGGGGAAAACAAAGATAAATGCAAATTATCATATAATCATGCTTTTTTAGGATCCCAAAATACATCATTGCATCTTTTGTTTTTGGCATCAAAGCAGTGTTAATTTCGTTGACGAATAATTTTCGTCATTATTTTCGTCAACGACATTTTTTCACAGACGAAAACGAGACGATAACTAAATAAAAACTAGTTTTGAATGACGAAAACTATGACGAAAATCTATTGACATTTTCGTCAACGAATAAAAACTAGACGAAAATGTTAGATAGTGACGATTTGGGAAGTGATCCAGTCTGATGTCCTGCGTTTGTGGTAGATGCGCACATTTGTACTGTGACGTGCTGATCTACCCAGCGGCACACGAGTTCGCATTCGCTGCATGTCTCATCAAACGTTAAAACATGTAAACGTCTGGGAGAATGAGTAGAGCAGACATGTAGATCTGAATAAGAGTGACGACGCAAAAAGGAGCTATATTCGGTACGGTTTTCTGTGCGCACACACCCGACCCGAAGCGTGCAGTCATTCACATAGACACCTACTGTACAGCGCGTGAGTGAGTACGGAATTGATCTCTCTTTCGTGTCTGAATGGACAAATACACACAACATTATGCCTAAATGTCCGTTTTGGAGAGTATTCACATACATTATGTCGGTTATGTCTTAAACAGTTGTCAATGCAATTGGATCCACATGTCATTGGACATGATCCGATGTCTTAAAGTGACAGTGGGTAATAAACCTAATGCGGTCTGTGTCCTTAATATTGATCAAGCAACAAAAGAAAAAGAGAAAAGCATTCACTGCTCGTTAATAGCGTTAATAAGGATTAATTATATTGAATTCATACAAATAAATATGTCTGCTTGAAAGAATAGAGAATGATGTATGCAAGTAGTTATAAAGAATTCATATAGGCTATCATTCATTGAAAAGAAGACTGTATTCTACTGTAGGAAAAGTGGTTTTATTTAATTAAGACATTTAAGTTACAGTAGTTAAATCTGTATCTGTATTGCACGTTCAAACTTTAAAATCATTCATATTAGCAGGTTAATATATGTTTTCTCCGGGAGTACAGTATATGGGTTTGGAAATTTGAGAGAAATTCTAAATTAATGCATTTCAATTTAAACCCATTATATTTTACTAAAATCTTGTTGTATTTCGTCAACTAATTCATATGACTAAAATATGACTAAAACTAAATGGCATTTTAGTCAAAAGACTATGACTAAAACTAAATCAAAATTTGCTGTCAAAATTAACACTGATGTGAGATTATCTTTTGTGAAAAAGCTACGGTCAGTGTTTCTGACATTAAGAATAAAATAAAATGCATGTTTTGTATTACAGCCGTTAAATCTGTCTATGTATTGCATATTCAAACCTTAATACCATTCCATAACAGACTGATGGAAAACATTTAGTCAAGTCAACTATTACCCCTTTTCCACCAAGGCAGAGCTGGTGCTGGTTCGGAGCCAGAGCCTAGTTTCAAATCGGTTCTTTGTTTTTCGGGAGTGTTTGGAGAGCATACGACTCCTTGTGCTTTTAGATCGCTATCGCAGTGCTTTTATGTCATGCGGCGATCGATCTGCGAGAAGCCGATGCATCTCGAACAAGCCTGGCGTGTTTGTGTTTGGCGCTACCGCACTAGCGGTTGCTGGGCAACATGAGATGTATACAGTGACGTAAGATCTGGCTCTGTTGTGGCTCTCTAGCCGGTGGAAAGGCAAACCGGTTCTTAGTAAGCTCGTCAGTCGAACCAACTCTGAACCAGCTCTGGCTCTGGCTCTGAACCAGCACCCGGTTCTTGTTGGTGGAAAAGGGGTATATGTCGACTGTAGATTTAGTCGACTAAAATCTGCTAATATTTGTTCTACTAATGCCGGGCGTACACCAAAGGATTTTCACAGTCCCAGACTAAAGACCGGCATTTTTTAGGAATCTTACTGGAGTCTCGGCGCGCTCCCGTCGTCTCGATCTTTAAATGTGAGGTGATAATCTGCAGTCGGCGACCCGATTTATGCCCGTCTTTCTCTAGTCTTTCATATCAAACATGTTTGATATTATCGCAAGTCTTAGCGTAGTCATAGTGACGTAAAACAATCAACAACCAATAAATTCGCTACCCTTGCTGTGAGTATTGTCCATTCTCTGTATTCTATAGTAGATATGTATCTTTTCTTGTATTATACCCTCGAATATTCACTGTGAAACACTTGTTCATAATTTCAACACAACATTTAAAATTATACCCTTTCAAGATATTTAGTTCAAACTATTGTTCTCATCATATAATGATATAGATTCATAACCCCCATATACAGTCATGTGAAAAAGTTAGGTCATCCCATTAAATAGTCAACTCTTTATTAAGAAATGTTCACATAATGTCTAATTTGATTTTTTTTTTTTTTTCATTCCTGGAAAAGAAAGTGATTTATTGTAAATAAACAATACCATCAAACAAATCACCATTAAATTGTGGAATGGCTGATGTCAAAGTCCTTTGATATCTTTTTTAATCCTTTTCCACACTCATAAGCAGTGTGGGGGAAATATATGGGGGTTATGTACCCTCAAATTTATTATTTGTCCTAATTTATTCCTCCTCAAAAATTGCATTCTTTTAAAATTACATTTCACAGAGAGTCTTAAAAAGGCCTTCCTTATTTTTAAATAGTTTAGTTAAATCACTGGGTCCTTCAGTATTGTTCAAATTGTTATTTCGTGGTGTCCTATTTTTTTCACATGACTGTATGGTTGCCTTTATATAATTTAATAATAATGATAATTTATTATTAATATTATTATTATTTTAATTATTATTTAATGATGATAATCACATAATTTGGACAGTGACTCCCACCCCCTGCAGAACACCATCACTGCACTGAGCAGCTCCTTTAGCGATAGACTCCTTCACCCCAAATGTGTGAAGGAGAGATCTTATCTTATATACCACCACTGTAGGCCTACCTTCAGAAATATTTTGGATCATGCAACATAATGTGATACATGTTGATATCTAACTTTAGCTGCTTCTCCTCCATTTTTGTTAAATCACTGCTGAGCATGATAGGAGGAATTTGGTGGGTATAAAAAGCTAAAATAATCTAGTTGTAGTCTTGTAAATAGTGTCACTACAAGATTCAATGTTTGTAAAATCTTTAGTCTGAGACTAAAAACTGTGAACCCCAAGTCTTTAGATGTGAGCTGATAATCTTATAAAGTCTTTTCTAAATCTTTTCAAAGTCTTTGTGTACAGAAAGCATAAAACAAAACTAGACTAAGACTAAAAGACTTAAGACTAGACTAAGACTAAAACTCGTATGATATTTAGTCGACTAAAACTAGACTAAGACTAAAAGATTTCAGATGACTAAAATGTGACTAAAACTAAATGGTGTGTTATTCAAAAGACTAAGACTAAGACTAAATCAGAATTTGCTGTCAAAATTAACACTGCATCAAAGGCCATGTGTCTATAATATCTACAGTATTCTGGTTCAATTTCATCTGTCATTTAAAATTAAACAGATGCAACATGGATAGATCCTCAAAAATCATCAACAGAACTTCACAAAGTAAAACAAAATATATCCCACATGACATTAAACACAGGTTCAGTTGCAGTGAGGATGAACATGGTTTAGTGTCGACAACAAATGTGTTTTATCGACTGCTGAGAGCATGTATAATCAATAATAAACAGACATTTTTCAATAGTTTGTTTGATCAGACCTTCTCCATAGACCTCCACCTCACACACAGTGAGAAACCTTGTATCTCCAGGAATGATCAGATTCACATATCGACCCTCCATTTCGTTACAAGTGTAGGCGGATGATACACCAGCTGGAATACTAGAAATCACAGCACATCTACAGAGAGACAGAGAAAACTTCATTCAGACTTTATTCTTTCTGTACTTGAGGAATCAGGGATTTCTATGGGTATTAAGCCACTGAAAGAGGGTCAGACATGGGATTGTTGTTGCCGTTGTTCTCCAAAGAGTTTCCGATGCGAATCTCCGTTCCGTTTATTCGTTCCGGACAGCAGTCTCGTCTGTTGGTGACGACCACTTTACTAACTCTGTAAATATGACGCAGATCCAGCCTCCACCACGGGTTAGTCTGACTAGTGGTTGAGGAACAGGCTAACTCTGGATGTGTGAAACCTGGATTGAAGTCAATGGCCTGTTCAGCAAACCAGCTGTTAATGGTTGATGACTGTGTGACGCTTCCTCCTGCTGCCAAATTACCTGTAAAATGACAATGTCAATAAATATTTCATTTTATACGCATTTTACTTCATTCTAGGAATGCATTTCTACCAGATCGGTCTGGTTCTAGACTAGAACTACACTCTATAATGATATTAAAACCACTTCAATGGAATGAAAATGGCTTCAAATTCCCTTGGAAAGGGGTTTTGACCAGGTTGTTATGAATTACCTGGATAAACCACATAGACTTTCACCTCACAGAGAGTAACAATCCTATAATTTCCAGGAATAACCACAATTACATATCGTCCCTCCATCCTATTACACGAGTAGCTGTAGGAAGCGCCAGCTGGAATACTAGAAATCACAGCACATCTAGAGAGAGACAATAGAGTGAGTTTATTAGTATGACTTGTATTTTATTCTCTCTAAATTATATACTGTAAATATTATGGTTTGAAATTTCCCCTAACTTATATACCATATGATGTTTTTAGGTAAAAAAGTCCCCATATGACCTCCTTCTTCCGGTGAGATTCTGAAGTGTGCGTACAATGGACATTTTACTATCCCATGAGGCCACGGGAGAGGATTTGTGAATGCCAGTGAAGCGACGCAACCAACGCTGGTAGGTCACGTGATAATGTAGTACATCCAGATTACATTCATACTACACACATTTATACTATATACAGCAAACTTTTTTAGCGGTCGTGAAGTAAGTACTTCAAAATAAGAATGAGAGTATACGATTTCGGACGCAGCCCAAGATATTCATTTTAGTGATGTCCCATTCATGAACAAACAACACTTATGACCCTTTGAAAGTAATTTGTCAATTAGCCAACTGGACAAAATCCCTGTAAATAAGAATATATGAGAGAGACTCACATGGGGTTGCCGAAAACATTTGAAGAATCGCTTCCGACCCGAATCTCTGCCCCGTTTATCCTCTCGTTGCAGCAGTCTGGTCTGTTAGTGATGACCACTCGGTTCACGCTGTACACCTTCAGCAGATCCAGCTTCCACCACGGGTTGCTTTGGGATGCTGTATGTGAGCAGGTGGTGGGTCTCCCATCCAGAGCCTTTTGGGGATACCAGTTATAATATAACGTCGACTGGCTGACTGTGCCCCATCCTGCTGCGTTCACTGGAATATGGTCATGGGGGAAATTTTTAGGTTTACATTTTCTATTCTGACTAGAATTTTATATGTGGTTTTAAAGACAATGTTATGAGTTTCTGTAAAGCTGCTTTTGAACAGTGTGTATTGTGAAAAGTGCTATACAAATAAAATTGACGACTTTGTAACGTCGCCTCTAGACTGAACACATAACATGCATGCGCATGACGTCACCGTTTTCACAAAGTCACATTTTCGTTGTATACTCAGAGACAGTAATGTTGCATTAATGTCAATATCGTTTTAAAAAAAATACACTTTGAAACCTGTTTTCAAAAGTTTGCATTTTCAGGACCTCAAAACGCTGTTGTCGTATAAATGAACGGCCAAAACATATACAGTGCGTGCAGAATTATTAGGCACGTTGATTTTCTGATCATATTTTATTCCCAGGCACATTTTGCCAGTTCCAAACCATATTAATCTTAATAACTACTATTCATTTTGTATTTAATCATTTATAAGTGATATATACTTGTTCATGAAGGCTGGAAATGAAAAATGCCTTATATTCAGGTGTGCAGAATTATTAGGCACGTTTTCTTTTACAAATCAAATCAAATCAAATCAAGTATATTTGTATAGCGCTTTTCACAATACAGATTGTATCAAAGCAGCTTCACAGTATTAAAATAAAATAATATTACAGATAAAATAAGCCAAAAAAGAGATTTAACTAAGACTGAAAAGTCAAAAATGATTAAATACCCATGAGAAGGATGCAATACTAATGCAATACTAGAGATTGCAGTTAAGGCATGACCATTGGACAGTGAAATGCTCATTGGGTCAGCAGGGTCAGACAAAAACAGGTGGAGAAGAAAAGACAAGTGTTAACTGCAAAAGAATTAGGAATTAAAGGGGTGGTTCAGGATTTTCGACATCGGACCTCATTTTCAAGTGAGCCTGGTTGTTATTCATCAGTGGAGACAGTTTTCAAAAAAATTAATCCAGTCCTTACTTTTGGATAGTTCGCATATGCTAGGCTAGCGCGAGTCAACGGTCCACGTTAGCCTGCCATTAAAAACAGTTTTACCCACTCCACAGTACACCAAAAGCAAATAAATTATAACGCCAGACTATCGATGTGAATGTCTATTGAGAGAATAATGTTAGAAATCAAAGTACTGAGTGAGTGTGGCAGGTAAATACACTTGCGTGATTTGTTATGTGGACCGGCTCTCTCGGTTTCCTAGGTCAGCCTTATTTCTCAAACTTTTTTCAGTCAGGGCACCTTTCAAAAGTGCATAAAATCTCAAGGCACCCCAGTGTAAAATATAATTTAAAAACACTGCATAACCCAAATGTAAATGCAAATGTCCTGTTTATTTAGACAGGACAGTAATGAACAGAGCATAATACGAACTGTAAATAACAATAACAATAATAATAACAACTTTATAGCAACTTTATAGCACCTTTAAAAACACAGGTTTGCAAAGTAATTCACAAAATAATTAATCAGAGACACAAATGCCATAAAACCGTAAGAGGTGGACCGCCCAATACAAGAACCCAACAACAAATCCAGACCAGGAGAACTAAAATGAAGTGCAGGATGCAGTTAAAATAAAATAAAAAGGGGCAGACATGACAAAAATAAATAAAATCAGATACAATACGATAAGAAAAAGATGCATGATAAAAAATGCACCAGAGATAAGCAGGAATGTTTTTCCATATAGTGCTTGTTTTCATCCGTGCCATATGCGCATGCACACACACCCACATACACCCACACTAGGGCTGAACGATGTTCTGTTTTAACATCGACATCGCGATGAGCGAATGAGCGATAGTCACATTGCCGGAACATGCGATGTGAAGGGTAGTAGCACCCATAGTGTATTAAGAGAACGGTTGCACCAGGGTAGCACACAGTAAACACGAGTATGTTGTATGGCATTTTGCTGGGGTGACATACACGTTCCGCGTGCCTGCACAGTGATTGGTTCGCTGTGCCGCAGCTCACCGCGCTCACCGTGACAGCCAACATTCACTGGCAATCCTATAGGCCTAGCTAAAAATGGGCGAATTTTGGACTATTTCGAAATCAGCTATTTTGGACTATTTCGTCTACAAAAAGGAGGATGTTGACCAAAAAGAGGTACTTTGCTGGAGTGTTATAAAGTTTTGGATGGTTGTCTTTTTTAAAAAGTCTTTTATTTTTCGTGTTCGCATTTATGAGGAAAAAATAATGTTACGTGACCGTTCTCCATTACGGACGCGACCGTTATGAAAGCGGCACTAAAAGACTGCTTTAAAACTTTCACAGAGACCTCAAACAGAAAGCACAAAGCCTTTCTTTAAAGCGAATTTCGTTTTGTATTAATTGTATCTTAATTTTAATCTGTGTTTCATTATCCAATTTCCTGGATTTAATAAATAAAAATTAAATATAGCAGACAAAATCACGACACAGAGGCACCAGCGCCTGAACTGGAGATTAAGCTATCATCCATGAACCGAAACTCAGCGTATAAGGTAGCCTACTCGCCTCACACACCAAAAAAAAGAAGAAAAAAAAAGAAAAAGAAATATATCTATTATCTACAGAAATCTCTACTTTTAAACAGAACCATTCAAAACAAAATAAAACTACGTAATCCGTATGAAAAGTGCATTTTTCTCCTGTGCGATCACTACTGCGAAGATCGCGAGTCAGTATTGTAAACTTCATCTTTACAGAAAACACTTGTTTATTAATAAACAAATAAAATGTCTCATTGTAATATTTTACAAATTCATAATCATTACTTTTGCTGGTTCTTTGTGACAGCTTTTAGGTGGCCTTTACATGAACGCATCACTGCATCAGCACCGAAAACATAGACAGAGAGAGAGAAATTTTTTTTAAACTTATTTTGAGGAATTATAGCCTAATGAACAACAAACATCTGTTAAGAGCGCCGCCACGTTGGATTGCGTAGAATGTTCACCGAATTCTGACAGAAATATGTTCTAATTTTGGAATAAAATATTATGGCCTTTGTCACTTGTAATGAAGCTTGCTTATTAGTGAAATTATTAATATCATGGAATGGTAATTATTGACTTTAGCCTGGATTGATGGCTCGCAATATCGCAATATATATCGTTGGGAAAAAAATATCGCAATGTACTTTTTTTTCCAATATCGTGCAGCCCTAACCCACACCCACACACACAAACAATAATCCGCAACGAGAGAGGGAGAAAGATCTACATGCGCGCATGCAGCACGCTCACACAAGCGGGGGGTGGGGGTGACCACAATCAATGAGAGACGTGAGCCTGGTGCAACGCACACAGCCGCCCTATCCTGGCAGGGATGGATGAGAGGCAGACACGGAGCTCCTGGTCCACAGTCCTCAGTCGCTCCCTGTACTTGTTCTTGATGTACGTCAGGCTTGAAAAGCTCAGTTCGCACAGATAAGTTGTGGAGAAGGGCAGCAAAATAGCAACAGCGCTACTTGAAGCCACTGGATACTCTTTTTTCACTGAAATCCAAAACCTGTCCAATTCCATGTCACCAAATCTCATTTTCAATGTGCGGTCTTCCCTGATCTCCATCAGTTGCTCCTGTGTTGGCAGTGGCCAGTCCTTTGCGCTCTCCAGAGCGCTTGAACTCCAAGGATCACGGACCCAGTCAAACTGTGCATAAGACTCCGATGGAAAATAATGATTAAATCGCTCATCGAGAGATTTCAGATGCTGGGTTATGAGATCAGAAAGTGTACTGCTGTTTACATGCACATTGCACAGGGGAAACATATCCAGCCTGCCCTGTCCCACAAAGGAACGCCAGAGTGTGAGCTTAGATCTGAAGCCACGCAGTTTGTCAGACGAGGAGAGGAGGTTTTCTTCTTTGCCTTGCATTTTAATGTTCAGCTCATTGAGGTGCTTAAAGATGTCAGCCAAATATGCGAGTTTTAGGCACCATTGCTCATCTGCGAGCAGCTCTGCATATGCAGATTTTTCTTCTGTCAAGAAGACTCTGAATTCTTCTCTTAACTCGCACAATCGGCCCAAAACCTTCCCCCGTGACAGCCAGCGGACTGCCGTGTGTAGCAACAAGCTCTGATGCTCTGCCCCCATTTCCTCGCACAGAATCGAAAACAGACAGCTCTTTAACGGGCGCGCCTTTATGAAATTAACAATGTCCACTGCTCTGTCAAGCACGTCCGAAAGTTCTTTTGGGAGCGTCTTTGCAGCAAGTGCCTCTCTGTGAAGGAAGCAGTGGGTTGTTCGGATGTCAGGGTTTTGCTGTTTGGCCCTGCTAATGAAACCTTTGGCACAGCCCGTCATTGCAGCTGCACCATCAGTACAGATACTAATACAGTTCTTCCAACTCAATCCTCCCTTTTCAAGATACTCAGTTGTCACACGATAAATTTCTTCTCCTGTTGTTTTGTTTGGCAGCGGTTTGCAAAGTAAAAAATTATCTCTAATACGGTCCCCATCCACAAACCGAACATTTGCCAAGAGCTGAGCGTCCGTTGACTCATCAAGTTGTAAAGAAAAATGTCCACTTGTCTTGATTTTCCCCAAAACGACATCTTCAATGTCCACAGACATGTCATTGATTCGCCTCCCTATTGTACAATCCGACAGCGGGACCTTTGACATTTCTTTTGCAGCTTGAGGCCCTAGCATTTTGTTCATTGCTGTACATGCTGGCATAATTACAGTTCCTGCAATAGTGTGAGGCGTCTTTGTTTTAGCTACTATTTCACCTACAAGGTAGCTAGCTTCCAGTGCCTTCTCCGAGACTTTAGCGGATTTAATCATCATTTGTTCTTGATGGCTTTGTTGACTTTTCATTCTAACAAAATATTCAGGATCCTTGTCAGCAAGTGACGGATAATTGGTGGTCAGGTGTCTTTTAAGTTTTCTCGGAACCATCCCTTGGTTTGACAGTTTCATCCCACATATTAGACACAAAGGGTTAGTTGCATGTTGCATCCCCAGTACTGATGAAGCCAAATTTTAGGTAATTGTCGTTGTATGTTCTCTTTTTAGCCTTGTCTACCTTTGCGACCTTTGGTGCCGACTCAGAGCTGGTGGAGGAAGTAGTAGGCTGAGGCTCCATTTCACAGTAAAAACTGTCCGGTTCTTGTGGGGCTTTTCTTTTTAAAAAACGATCCATGATGCTGTTGCTTGTTTCTTGCTCTTTGTGAAATCAAATGTATTTTCGCGGTTAAATTATAAAACAATGTAGCCAACTGCACAGTCACGCGACCCCGGTGGGGACGTCATGACAGTTACTGATGTGAGACGGATTTTTATGGTTAATTTTATATATATATATATTTATCTAAAATGAATTTACAATTTTATTAATCCGTTCATATGTTTAAAAAGAAGAAGAATGTATTTATGTAAATTCTAATATATTTATATATGAAATGTCAGATTTTTTTTCTTTTTTTTTCTTTTTTTTTTTAGCCTACGTTTTTGGCGGCACCCACTTTGAGAAAGGCTGTCCTAGGTAACCAAATGTAACTCCGCCGCTGCTGTAGACTGCTTATAAATACAGGGAACAAATTATAACCAATGCAATGTGATGAAAGGGTACTTTGATTTCTAACATTATTCTCTCAATAGACATTTACATTGATAGTCTGGCGTTATAATTTATTTGCTTTTGGTGTACTGTAGAGTGGGTAAAACTGTTTTTAATGGCAGGCTAACATGGACCGTTGACTCGCGCTAGCCTAGCATAGGCGAACTATCCAAAAGTAAGGACTGGATGAATTTTTTTTTTTAAAAACTGTCTCCACTGATGAATAACAACCAGGCTCACTTGAAAATGAGGTCGGATGTCGAAAATCCTGAACCACCCCTTTAAGGTGAAGAATTAAGTGTGAAACCATCAGGAACCCTTTAGTCTCCAGCACCACCATTTTCCAGAACTGCAGCCTATGGAGTCTCCAGAAGTGCAAGGTGTCAGGATCTCAGAGACTTAGGTTAGGTAAAGAATCCTAAAAATGAACCCTCTTAATAAGAATCACAAGCTGAAGTGTTGTGAAATACATGAAGACTGATTTTTGATAGGCTTTATAGACAGACAGATTGAGAGTGACTCTTGAATGACCAGCACCACATCCTCTTCTACCACTATTTGAAGAATTCATCTTCTAGAATCTGACAGTAAGTTGCTTTTTCCACACATCTTGCGGCCCAGTTGCAAACCTTTTTGTGATTTCTCTGTTGACTTGGATGGAAAGAATTGAAAAGCAGCATTTCAGGAATGCTTATTGTAGTTTTCAAACTAGCATCAATCATACTTGGTAAAAGAAATAATAAATCCTAAATAGTCTCAAAAACTGCTGCTTCTCTCTGTATAGATGTAAAATACATTGTTCCATTTCTAATTGTACCTACTCTATTTTCATCTTTAAATCCGTTGATATTGAAATTTCCTTTGCATGGACTATTCGAGTTTTCATTATGTGTCTGGGACTGTAGAGCCCTAAAATATTTTACAGCGGCACATATTAACTAACAAAAGATGTAATAGTGTTTAATTCATGAAATCTCACCTTCTTTTTCATCTGCCTTCATTTGAAGTGGGAAAAACCCTTGAAATGAGAGAAACAGAATGATGGTCAGTATTTATAGACTTAAATTTAAAGTCCCTCTGTAGTCAATAATTTTACTCCCTAAAACTCATCTTTGATCACCAAAATGACATATTTAAACGTTTTGTTCCTTGGTAAAATACGTCTTCATGCCTTAGAATAGCTTGAATGTAACTCGACAACCTTGCCTCATTTAGTATGCGCGGTTCTATGAATATGCAAATGAGCCCCACCTCCACTCACTCAGTCAGCTCAGAGATCAACGGAAGTCTGAACGGAGCCCCTAAAGGAACATAGTGATGGAAAAATATATTTCAATGCTTTTGCATTCTCTCGCAAAACTTATGAGGGGGAACGCAAAACTTTTGCAAGAGAACCCGAATGCATTGACATATAAATTTTCCTCCCATGTTACATTTTTTCCATTTCCGTTTCCTTTTATAGGCTCCGTTTTTGTTTTTTGTACAGTTAGAGCCGCACTATTAATTGTTAAAAGAGTGTGATCTTGATTTGAAATCTTATTCCTAAATGACAACGATCCTCCTGTGTCTATTAAACCTTTGACAAAATCACACTGGAATATTCAGATCTGCGTTTCCAATCACACCGTCTCACTATTTCTGTTAAAAATATTATAATGATCACAGAAGTGCTGGGATATAAGTTTATAGTTCATATGTAAACACTTATGTCTACGGAAACGATCAAAATAGAGTACATCATTTTTTTGAAAGTAACTTGAAATTAATTAAATTTTTCTTTTTTAAATAAATAAAATATTTATTATATAGGCTGCAGCAATTAACACTTTGTCAGAACCCATAGAAAATGACGTGTTATTTTGTTTAGTTGTTTGTCCAGAATCATGATCACTATTTGAAACAAAAAAAGTAAAGATATAGTATTTTGTTAGATTTACACGTAAGAAAAAAATTGGCCAATTGGGGACTATTTAGTGTTCTCTAAAATGATGTATTGTATGTTATTGGGTCTTCTGTTAGTGATCTACATTCTGTTTCCAGCTTCATCTTTTTTTAGAAACACCCAAGATATTAGAAAATATGTATTTTACTTACCCAGTAAAAGCGACAGACTCCTGAAGAAAACCCTCATATTCACTTCTTGATTCTTTCTGCTTTTAAATGAGCATGTTTAAATGAACGTTGTTCCAGAGAGAGAGATAGAGAGAGAGAGAGAGAGAGAGAGAGAGAGAGGGGGTGAGAGAGAGAGAGAGAGAGAGAGAGAGATTGGTATGTTCAGCTTTACACACCAGTGTGACTTCTGTCAGTCACATTAATATTTATTCTCCTCCATTTACATATTCCTCCTCCTCTATTTACATATGTCTCTCTCTTTCTCCCTGACTGAAGCTAGAACATTTTTCACGCAAATTTTTGAAATTATTTTTCAAATAAATCATCTTTCAAATCCATGTAGAAACAATCTAACGCGCTACAAGATTAATGTCTTTAGTGATTAATGATATCAAAATAGTCTATACCAATGCGGTACCAATAATCTCTTTGGCAGACACTTTTATCCAAACCCAGTCAGGTGAAAAATGGCACGTTGGCTTGTTATAAGAGACACCGACTAGGTCCAGGTATAAACAGCAATGAGAACTATAAGTTATTTACAGTTCAAATCCACCAAACCGGATCTACTGAGAACAAACTGAGTCTTCCTAAACTATATTAAGGTTTTTTAAAATTCAACTTCTAACGTGTTCACTTTAAATCTATCATTATTTTCTCACTTATGTCATTCTTTCTTTTCAGTGAAAGATTTGAAGTGAATGAAGACTGAGGCTGTCAAACGCCAAAATGACTAAATAAAATCCAAATGCATCAAAAAAGTGGTTCATATTCTCCAAGACGATATCTATCACGCTGCATGTTGTTTCCATCTTGAGAGTTGCACCTGCCACTTTTAAAGGTTTTTATTCTTTCCCATTTCATAGACATTGCAAGATTACAAGACTTTTTTCACAAGGCATTTCTATGGCGAAAGCCGTCCCGCATCTCGGCCGTCGCGAGGGGAAGCTCTGTTTCCAATGACACAAGACTTATCAATGAAACTGTTAAAACACTTTAAAATGTACATATTAACACATGTGTTCATATAGTGATGTATTCTTAAACTAAACCAGTGCTTTGGTACATCTGCTGCTCTGTCCACTTCATTTAACAACTTCTTTTCCTTATTCGTATTTCCTGTGGTTTTCTTTTATCTTTATGAGATGTTGTGGATTCATGTTAATGTGTTTTGCCAACATCGACCCTTGCCAGAGTAATTATTTAAACTTTTCTTACATCATGCATATTTTAAATGTAATTTCATGTTGGCAAATTTGAGAGATTTAACAGCTTCAGTTATTTAAAATTGATTAGACTCACATATTATAACGCACAATTCATCAGGCTGGTCAGATGGTCAAGCGTGTTTGATGTAAGCTTCGACAACATCCATGAGAATAAAATCCAACTCTCATTTCTAGAAGTCATTTGAAGTCAAAATTATGAATGTAAATCTTCAGGGCATGTAAATGTTCCCAAATTGCTCTCTTTTTGCCCCTGATAGACGTGGTTGTCGTTTGAATAGGCATACAGCTCTTTTGCCTACATGTAAAGGAGCTAAGAGCTAAGAAAATGACTTTCAGTGGATGTTGTGACATGCCGATGGAACGAAGAGGGCCAGGAAAGAGGCTGTTTGCTTTCGGACCAAATTTTTTTATCAACCAACCAAATTTTTATCACTTGACTTTTATCAAGCTTGCATGTGTGATTTAATATTGTTTAATATTGTGTGTTTTCATAAGAGTCCTTTTGTTCCTGACCTTTTTGTGTGTCTTTGAGACGTAAAGTCATCTGAATCTGACCACTTCAGTCATTCAATATTACTATATTTAGAGTACCTTCTCAAAATGCAGTGACTACATTCAACTTAGGTGGAATACTTTGTCACATGCCATCTGGTTTTAATTTTAAATGCTGATTTGAACACATCCAGGTTCTTTATTTTGATGTCACTTTAAAGTCTTCTGGAAAATGTCTGTCGACATTAAAAGACTAACCTCATTATTTCAAACTCAAATGTCAGATATCAGTAGCAACAGGTAAATCCTGTAAATCAGTGTTCCTCAGATCCGGTCCTGAGGGACACTGCCCTGCCCTGCCCTGGATAGTTTAGTCCCAACCCGTATGAAACACACCTGAACAAGCTAGTCAATGTCTTCAGAGTTACTAGAAGAATGAGGGCAGGTGAGTTTGTGATCGAGGTGTGAGATAAACTCTGCCGACAGTGTCTAATCTAAGGCAGGATTTGAGGAATCCTGCTGTAAATCATACAGATAACATTTGTTTTTATCTACAATCTATATAGGATTTTACAAAGTTTACAAAAACATTAGAGGGTTGGCAAGAAATCACAAGAGTGTGGTTTCCCTTATGGAAAGACAAAAACAGGTTTCAAACAGTGTTAATATCATCTTTAAAATTAATGGAATATTCCTGTAAGGTAAAAGATTTATATTAGGGCACATTATGGTGACCCAACACATTACTAAAATAATGAATAATTAAAAAAAAATAAAATAAAAAATTGTTCATGGTTTTTGATCATCCCACACTTGTATAAAAGTGTTAAAATTAGTGGTGAAATTCTGTAGAGGTTGATTGACGCACAGCTTTTACCAACAATATGGCAAGTGTTTCTCCATTTCTGTTTAGCCTATTATTTAGTTTACTACCCTAAATGTTTGCATTTAGCATTGTTCTTTTCATGCTGTCATCATTGACCCATTTTTTGGGTTGGTATACCCCGGTTAATAAACACTGATGTAGCAATTTTATTGTTTACTTGAACATGTAAATCACTTTATTATGCATAACTCTTTTCTTCAGAAAATATACAACGGACTTAATTTATAACTCACAGGCAATCAATGTTTTGAGGCAGCAGTGTACGTTCATTACAAAATAAATTAAAGACATTTAAAAATAATCCTCTTAGCTATTGCTAGACATTTCAGCCACTTGGTGGCATCACACGTGCGCCATTACATTAACAGACGATTTTACAAATTCACATCGGCCCGCTTTGTGCAGGAGCCTGATTTTAAGTATCAGTACATTTGCAGAATACACACACGGTCTCATGCACACACTCTTTCTCACACAGATTAAATAAATGATGTATTTCCCTCTTCCCCATATTTTCAAATCCTTGCTTCATTCCAGAGTCACAATATTGCACTTTATATAAGTATAAATGTGCTGAATTACATATACTTTAGTGTTGGGTTCATCAAGCATTCAGTGCTCATCGACCAGTTTAATAAAGCAAAAGACACGTCCAGGCAGTGTCCTTACAACAGGAGGACTGCAAGGATCCCTGAGAGAATGATCACAGCAGCTGGAAAAAAGACAAGAAAAAGAGAATAATTCAACTATTTAACAAAGGACTATTAAAAAGCACAAGAAATAAAAATGACTCAACCTGAGGTCATTATGTATAACCTGTATTGTACAGTATGCTAGTCTAATCTAGACAATGATATGCGTTTTTTTTGTTTGCATGGAGACTGTTTTCAAAAGCGTGCACTTTGAAACCCGTTTTCAGGCGCCCAAAACGCCGGTGTCCTCTAACTGAACGGCCAAAACACTTAAAAAGTTTTACATTTTTAGTTGAAAACGGTGTCGTGTAAACAGCGCCTAAATTAATATGAATTTAGCAACTAAAGAGCAGTCATTTGTGTTACTCTGTTTAAGTGCTCACTGCAGACCAAAGGACGTCCAGCTCCACCTTTGTGGACCTAATGGGTGGAGATTGACCTAGTTATGTTAGGGCTAGGGCGTGGCTGATCCTTCAAGCCCCACCCATTACATCCAAAGGGGCAGACCTAGACAACAAGCTCCACCTACCGGCTCTGTAGTGAGTAGCCCCTGATGTGGCAGGATCAAGTTCTTACCCTGGGATGCTGCATGCTGCAGTGCGATGCTCCCTCCTGTAGTCGGTTTTGTTGTAGTAGTTGTAATAGTAGAAGAAGTGGTACTAGAGGCTGTATTTGTACCAGGTGTAATTATTCCAACATCTGAGCTGTTCTGGTTGGTTAGATCAACTGCCGAATTTGTACTCATTCGTGTGACGGGAGACCCCAGATTGCCTGAGGAAATGGAAATAAAGAAAATGTTTTAATTTTGTCACTAACTGCATTCTCTTTCAGTATTTCAATAATTGAAATTTCGCTCTCACCATTTGTAAAGTTGCCAGTGAAGAAGAAGAGGAAAGCGCCTGTGTTGGCCGCACGGGTCTTGGTGTTGAGACCTCCGGCTATGAAAATGCACTGAATCTTTGTCTTGTTCACAGAGCCACGGAAAGATCCAGGACTGAACTGCAAGACAAAAAAGTAACATTTAAAAAAAATATATATTTCTACAATGTAGGGCTTAAAGTGAGTTGAGTTCTCCTCCACCTCAAAGCATTATATTAACTCTCCAGCTCCACTCTGGATTTCTCTTTGTTGCTCGCTCCTGTCTAATATACATTTGCACCATTACATTTATTTTAAAGCATTCCCTGTTGTTGTTCATAACCATGTAATTTATAGCCAAGAATCATCTGTGCAAACCTTGGCAGAGGATTTCAGAGAAAAAGCTCTGTGAAAGGAGTCTTACTGTGTTATCCGGAGCCAGGATGCTGTTGTTCAGTGTGGAACGGATGAACTTCACTACACCATTGTCGTTGGCACAAGAATAGATGGTGTCACCATCACCCTATGAGACGCAAAGGTAAATAAGTCAGAGAACCTAAATCTCAGATTTGGTGTGGACATCAGAAATAAATAAAATCTTTTACAGACCTCCTTGCTGTCTTGAGACAAGCCAACTGCGATGTAACCATTCGACTCCCCGCTGATCTCAAAAATGAGATTGTCTAAGCTTCCGTTCACCGCTCTTGTGGAGGCGAAAAAGCAGCTATTGGAAGTAGATGGATCACAGATGGCTGGAGTGGAGAAACATGCCCTGTCCTTCTTACAGTTGTCCCTGGTGACCTTATCCTGCAATGTTATGTTCACAGAAGCCATGAAATGCAGTGCTACGTTTTTTTTAATCTGCTGAGAATGTTTAAAAAATGCCTAAAATCTAAAGTAAACTGAAGAGTTTAACTTAAAAATTTAATATTATAGCAATTTACCATCACACAATACTGTAGTCAGTACATCATTGACTTTGCTAAAACTAAACCTTTCACTTAAAAAAAAACAACATAGATCATCTTAACCAAGAAAAATATAACTGGCTCTCCAATCTGTTCACACTTACAATTGTTGTACCAGTGGTTGCTGGAACTGTAGATGCAGTGTTGTTTGGTGTTGCTGTAACGTTAGACGTAGTGTTGTTTGGTGTAGCTGTAACGTTAGCCGTAGTGTTGTTTGGTGTTGCTGTAACATTAGACGTAGTGTTGTTTGGTGTAGCTGTAACGTTAGATGTAGTGTTGTTTGGTGTAGCTGTAACGTTAGACGTAGTGTTGTTTGGTCTAGCTGTAACGTTAGACGTAGTGTTGTTTGGTGTAGCTGTAACGTTAGACGTAGTGTTGTTTGGTCTAGCTGTAACGTTAGACGTAGTGTTGTTTGGTGTAGCTGTAACGTTAGACGTAGTGTTGTTTGGTCTAGCTGTAACGTTAGACGTACTGTTGTTTGGTGTAGCTGTAACGTTAGACGTAGTGTTGTTTGGTGTAGCTGTAACGTTAGACGTAGTGTTGTTTGGTCTAGCTGTAACGTTAGACGTAGTGTTGTTTGGTGTAGCTGTAACGTTAGACGTAGTGTTGTTTGGTGTAGCTGTAACGTTAGACGTAGTGTTGTTTGGTGTAGCTGTAACTGTAGTGTTGTTTGGTGTAGCTGTAACGTTAGACGTAGTGTTGTTTGGTGTTGCTGTAACGTTAGACGTAGTGTTGTTTGGTGTAGCTGTAACTGTAGTGTTGTTTGGTGTTGCTGTAACGTTAGACGTAGTGTTGTTTGGTGTTGCTGTAACATTAGATGTAGTGTTGTTTGGTGTAGCTGTAACTGTAGTGTTGTTTGGTGTAGCTGTAACGTTAGACGTAGTGTTGTTTGGTGTTGCTGTAACATTAGATGTAGTGTTGTTTGGTGTAGCTGTAACTGTAGTGTTGTTTGGTGTAGCTGTAACGTTAGACGTAGTGTTGTTTGGTGTTGCTGTAACATTAGATGTAGTGTTGTTTGGTATAGCTGTAATGTTAGATGTAGTGTTGTTTGGTGTAGCTGTAACTGTAGTGTTGTTTGGTGTAGCTGTAACGTTAGACGTAGTGTTGTTTGGTGTTGCTGTAACATTAGATGTAGTGTTGTTTGGTATAGCTGTAATGTTAGATGTAGTGTTGTTTGGTGTAGCTGTAATGTTAGATGTAGTGTTGTTTGGTGTAGCTGTAACTGTAGTGTTGTTTGGTGTAGCTGTAACTGTAGTGTTGTTTGGTGTTGCTGTAACTGTAGTGTTGTTTGGTGTAGCTGTAACTGTAGTGTTGTTTGGTGTTGCTGTAACTGTAGTGTTGTTTGGTGTTGCTGTAACTGTAGATGCAGTGTTGTTTGATGTTCCATTGCCAGTAGATGCAGTGGCATTTGTAATGGCTATTATGACTGAAACATCTGTGCTGTTAGGGTTGCTTAAGTCCACTGACGCATTTGTGGCCAGTACAGTGACTGGAGAATCCAGAGTGCCTGGTAAAGGAGTAGATGGAAGAAAATGATTTCCTTTTACTACAAAACAAAATGTCAGTCAGTTACTTGATCAAAGTGGTGCACTCACCATTCGAGATCCTGCCTGTTACAACGGAGATGAAAGTTTCTGTGGTTGCTGCACGGGTGGTGCTGCTGAGACCTGCAGCGGTGAAAATGCATTGAATTGTTCTTCCATTGAGGGAGCCACGAAAACTTCCAGGGGTGAACTGCAGCACAACAGAAGTAATGCTACTTAATATTACACTGCTAAGATGGCACATAAACTGCATATGAGGTGTCATATACTGTGCTGTGAGCCAGTATATTTTAATTGTTTTTATGCATTATTGCATCTTTACAAAGATTTTGGAGGCAACCTTTTGAGACCAGTGTTGATAGTTCTAGAACTGGGATTTTCCTTGAAGCCATCCATGCTTTTATATAATACTATTATTTTTTTCTGTTAAGAATCTCTGTTGCTAATATTGCCATATGTTTTTATAGGCAAGGCTCTCTGAAAAATTGCCTTACTGCGTTATCTTGAGTCAGTATTTGATTGTTCCGTGTGGAACGGATGAACTTCAGTGCACCATTGATGTTGGCACAAGCATAGATGGTGGTGGCACTTTGACCCTAAGGATGTGAAAAGAAAATTAGTCAGTAAACCAGAAGTTTAGATTAAAGTACTGAAATATTCTTATTATATTGATTTAAATGAAACATATGATTTAAAAGCGAATGGATTTGATCTCTTACGCTGTTGTCTCGAGATAGGCCAGCTGCGATGTAACCATCTGACTCGCCACTGAGCTCAAAGGTAAAATTATCTGCAGCTCCACTTACTCCTCTAGTGGAGAGAAAATAGCAGGAACCTTGTGCACCTGGATCACAGGTGGGTGGAGCGGAGAAACAAGCCCTATCCATCCTACATTTATCCCTGCCAGTAATTTCCTGCAATAAACACAGTCAAATTTAATTTGAACAAAAACATAAATGCAATAACTTACTAAAGTACTTTTGTCCTTTAAAAGAACGTTCACTTTAACAGTCAAGTTTGTTATTTCCATTTTTAAACAATAAAAAGAACCTGGCTTACTAGTGGTTGATTAATGATGCTGATCATGGTAGTAGAGCCTGACAATGTTATATTGGTTGCCATGGGAGGGCTTGTGTAGGTCATGGTCATGTTGGGAGAGCGGGTCATGGTCAGGTTGGTGGTGATGTTGGGAGGGCTTGTGTGGGTCATGTTCATGGTTATATTGGGAGGGGGGGTCATGGTCAGGTTGGTGGTGATGTTGGGAGGGCTTGTGTGGGTCATGTTCATGGTTATATTGGGAGGGGGGGTCATGGTCAGGTTGGTGGTGATGTTGGGAGGGCTTGTGTGGGTCATGTTCATGGTTATATTGAGAGGGGTGGTCATGGTCAGGTTGGTGGTGATGTTGGGAGGGCTTGTGTGGGTCATGTTCATGGTTATATTGGGAGGGGGGGTCATGGTCAGGTTGGTGGTGATGTTGGGAGGGAATGTGTGGGTCATGTTCATGGTAATATTGTGAGGGGGGGTCATGGTCAGGTTGGTGGTGATGTTGGGAGGGCTTGTGTGGGTCATGTTCATGGTTATATTGGGAGGGGGGGTCATGGTCAGGTTGGTGGTGATGTTGGGAGGGAATGTGTGGGTCATGTTCAAGGTAATATTGGGAGGGGGGGTCATGGTCAGGTTGGTGGTGATGTTGGGAAGGCTTGTTTGGGTCATGTTCATGGTTATATTGGGAGGGGGGGTCATGGTCAGGTTGGTGGTGATGTTGGGAGGGCTTGTGTGGGTCATGTTCATGGTTATATTGGGAGGGGGGGTCATGGTCAGGTTGGTGGTGATGTTGGGAGGGAATGTCTGGGTCATGTTCATGGTAATATTGGGAGGGGGGGTCATGGTCAGGTTGGTGGTGATGTTGGGAGGGCTTGTGTGGGTCATGTTCATGGTTATATTGGGAGGGGGGGTCATGGTCAGGTTGGTGGTGATGTTGGGAGGGCTTGTGTGGGTCATGTTCATGGTAATATTGGGAGGGGGGGTCATGGTCAGGTTGGTGGTGATGTTGGGAGAGCTTGTGTGTGTCATGTTCATGGTTATATTGGGAGGGGGGGTCATGATCAGGGTGGTGGTGATGTTGGGAAGGCTTGTTTGGTTCATGTTCATGGTTATATTGGGAGGGGGGGTCATGGGCAGGGTGGTGGTGATGTTGGGAGGGCTTGTTTGGGTCATGTTCATGGTTATATTTGGAGGGGGGGTCATGGTCAGGTTGGTGGTGATGTTGGGAGAGCTTGTGTGGGTCATGTTCATGGTTATATTGGGAGGGGGTGTCATGATCAGGGTGGTGGTGATGTTGGGAAGGCTTGTTTGGTTCATGTTCATGGTTATATTGGGAGGGGGGGTCATGGGCAGGGTGGTGGTGATGTTGGGAGGGCTTGTGTGGGTCATGTTCATGGTTATATTGGGAGGGGGGGTCATGATCAGGGTTGTAGTGATGTTGGGAAGGCTTGCTTGGGTCATGTTCATGGTTATATTGGGAGGGGGTGTCATGGGCAGGGTGGTGGTGATGTTGGGAAGGCTTGTTTGGGTCATGTTCATGGTTATATTGGGAGGGGGGGTCATGATCAGGGTTGTAGTGATGTTGGGAAGGCTTGTTTGGGTCATGTTCATGGTTATATTGGGAGGGGGGGTCATGGGCAGGGTGGTGGTGATGTTGGGAAGGCTTGTTTGGGTCATGTTCATGGTTATATTGGGAGGGGGTGTCATGGTCAGGGTGGTGGTGATGTTGGGAAGGCTTGTTTGGGTCATGTTCATGGTTATATTGGGAGGGGGGGTCATGATCAGGGTTGTAGTGATGTTGGGAAGGCTTGTTTGGGTCATGTTCATGGTTATATTGGAAGAGGTGGTCATGTTGAGAGGGCTAGTGGTTGTTGTATTTTGCCCCTCGACTCCAAGCATCATGCATGCTATCCCCAGGATAGCCACATAGATCCATTTTCTCCCCATCTGTGATCTTTAGGTATTTATATGTGTTAATCTTGCAGCTCGATTTTTGTAACCTGTAATTAAAAATGAAAAGAAAGTAATTCAGGTTGTATAATCAACAACAAAAAAAAGAATTTGGACAATTTAAAATCTGACCATTAATGACAGACAGATTTTTATCTTAAAGGCTCTACATAATTTATTTCCCACAATTTACTTGTTTACTTAAAGTTTAGAGCTGGTAAGTCCCACCCATCCGTAAAACCCCACTGGACCTCTAGATTGAAAAATCGTCAATGCAAGTGAATGTGAGAAAATAATTATTTTCTGGTCCCGTTTGAATTGTGCCATGAATGTGAACATATGTTGTCTGTGAATTTTTTATATAATTTTTCGTGTTACGAGTTTGACAGTATATTGTATGATTCTTCGGCTAGTAGTTGTGGAAAAGACATAACGAGAAAGACTACATGTCGCCTATGTGACGTCACCCCATAACACATTTCCCTCCACTTGTCAAATCACGGTGCTAATGCTGCGATAATCTATGGAGATAGATCGAGATGCCTGTGTGTTTTGTACCCAAATGTCACCATTCAAACCAAATGGGCTGTTCTTTCTTCAGAAACGCGTCGAAAGCAGCGAAGAGTTGTAGTCCACAAAGTGCTCTCACACAAAGTCTAACCGTATCAAACTTCTACCCGCTAAATTGTAGCATTCTTCACACGAAAAATTATATTAAAAATTCACAGACAACATATGTTCACATTCATGGCAAAATTCAAACGGGACCAGAAAATAATTATTTTCTCACATTCACTTGCATTGACGATTTTTCAATCTAGAGGTCCACTTGGGGTTTTACGGATGGGTGGGACTTACCAGCTCTATAAAGTACTTAAAGTAATATGGTAATGATAAGTGTATGGCACTTTACCATAAACAATTTAATCTTAACACTAACATTTGAGTATTGATTAAAGGGTTAGTTCACCCCTAAATTAAAATTCTGTCATCAATTACTCACCCTCATGTTGTTCCAAACCCGTAAGACTTACGTTCATCTTCCAAACACAAATGAAAATATTTGTAATGAACGCAACATCTACGCAACTACCACTTTGACGCTTCAAAGAGTTAATAGTGAGATTGTAAAACTAATCCATTTGAATTGAGCAGTTTAGTCCAAATTGTCTTTATATGATGAACAGATTGAATTTTGGCGTGTATTCACATTTAAAAATTGATCAGAGAACATAAACAGAAGCTCAACCTTACCCGCTTGACACACGAGAACAAACCTCACTGCTTCTTTTGGAAGCTCAAACGTGCTGCGTAACACATGAGAATCAAGCAAGATCTTGAGCTTCTGTTTCTGTTGATGAATGTTTGTGTGTGAATAAAAGCCTGAATTCAATCTGTTCATCATATAAAGGCATTTTGTCTCGTTAGAAAATTTGGACTAAACCGCTCAATTCATATGGATTAGTTTTACGATCTCTTTATGAACTTTTTGAACCATCAAAGTGGTAGTTGCGTAGACTGTCCATGGAAGGACAGAAATCTCTCCGATTTCATCAGAAATATCTTCATTTGTGTTCCGAAGATGAACGAATTTAATTCTTACTGAATGTGCACACCAGCACTACAATATATACAACACACAGACTTCTGCAACCATTCTATACACCTCCTGACCTTCTCTGCCTTGAACTACTTGAACTACTCTGCCGTTCAAATCCGTACCGTTTGGGATCGATAAGATTTGTAATGTTTTTAAAATAATTCTCTTCTGCTTACCAAGGCTGTATTTATTTGATAAAATATATATGTACATATTGTGAAATATTATGACAATTTAAAATAACTGTTTTCTATTTTAATATATTTAAAAAAAAAAAAATTCCTGTAATGAAAGCCGAATTCCTCCAGTCTTCAGTGTCACATGATTCTTCAGAAATCAGTATAATATGATGATTTGATGCTCAAAAAACATTCATTATTAGTATCAATGTTGAAAACAGTTGTGTAAATTTTTTTTCCAGGATTCTTTGATGAATAGAAAGTTAAAAAGAACAGCATTTTATTGAAGTAGAATCTTTTGTAACATTATAAATGTCTTTACTGTAACGTTTGATAAATTTAATTCATCCTTGATAAAAAAAAAAAAAAAAAAAAAAAAAAAAAATATATATATATATATATATATATATATATATATATATATATATATATATATATATATATATATATATTGATTTCTTTAATTTCTTTCCCTCAAAAACTAAAATTAAAATTCTTACTGACCCCAAACTTTTGAAGGGTAGTGTTTAATGTTACAAAAGCTTTCTATTTCAGATAAATGCTGTTCTTTTGAACTTTCTATTTATCAAAGATCAGAGATTTAAAAATGTAAATAACTGTTTTCAACATTGATAATAATCATAAATGTTTCTTGAGCATCAAATCATCATATTAGACTGATTTCTGAAGGATCATGTGACACTGAAGACTGGAGTAATGATGCTGAAAATTCAGCTTTGATCACAGGAATAAATTACACTTTACTATATATTCACATAAAAAAACAGCTGATTTACACTGGAATAATATTTCACAATATTTCTTTTTTTTTTCTTCTGTATTTTTAATCAAATAAATGCAGCCTTGGTGAGCAGAAGAGACTTCTTTTACAAACATTACATTACTTTTGAGCGGCAGAGTAAGGCAAAGTGAAAAATTACAGAAATTGATGGATCCTCAGAATTCATCCCCTAAACTGAATGTGAATGTAGACAATGTAATTCGGCAACAACAAAAAAAAGTTTAGTAGTCATTCCCTAGTCTGGATCTCTGAAAAGGTTCGGTAATTGTGATACCATCCGATAACACATCAACACATATATTTCAGGATAGACAAAGACAAAAAAATAAAAATAGTAAAAAATACTTCAATTGATGAATTATTGTAATCCAACCATACAATATATGTATATTCAAAAGAATATATAATATTCAATCAATAAAATGTGTAATCTGCTATGATAAATCTAAAAGATAAAGCAGGAAATGATTCAAAGTAATTATTTTTGTACATTGCCAAATGGAAGGAAGGAAGGAATTGTGGTTCCAGAAATAAATAAATATATATATATATATATATATATATATTTTTTTTTTAATGAATGTACTTCCATTATAAAACTAAATATCAAAGCAAACAGTAATTTGTTTCAAAGAATGATAGCACAAACACATTTTAAGCAAACAATTAGTTGGTTGGTTAAATGTAAATAAAAAAATGGCTCATAGACGTGCAATTTGTTCTGAGATTCGTTTGATATTTTGTTTTCTAATGACGGGGACACATTTAACGACTAGCTGAAACATTGTAAGACTGAACTGAACACACTTCCAGACTGTTTCCAGTGACTGGAGCAGATTTAAACACTGACTGAAACTGAGTACTGAGTATCAAATTACATCATCATCGGCTTCACAATTAGGGCTTCCATCATGGGATTGTTTTATACATTTAGTTTTAATTAATTAATTTAGTTTAATTCAGTTCTTATTTTACAAAATGTTATGAATTAAACAACTCGTAAACATTTTTTTCACAAAGAAAAAAAAACCGTTAAGAATTATAGAGTCATTTGAAACATTACTCATAAAGCCTTTTGACATTTAAGGTTGTTTAAAATTCAGCCACGAACACTAGAGTTCTAAATAGAACCCTTCTGATTCTAAGAGTGTACTTTAAATATACATCGAAGAATCATGACATTTCTAATTTTTGGAATAGCCTGTACCTCATCTGTTAAATCTTTGTATAATGTAACCTCATTAAATGTATCTGTCGCTACAGATATCAATTACTCATTATGTTAACAGCCATGCTCATAATAATCTTAAAGTGTTTCTTACCCGTATGTGAGATGTTCTGAGTTAATGATCACTGATGGAGGCGTCGAGCTTCTCTAACTTTAATAACTCGCATGTAGGGCGGGACCTGAAGGGCTGGACGCTGATTTTATACCTTAACTTTTCGTTTACTTCAGACTTAGCTATTTGAACATACATACGTAAAAGAAAACCCAACACACATGATGTCTGGAAAAGGGAGGGGTAGCAGTCCTGAAACGATACTGAAGCTCATCTTCATACATTCCCGCTGCACCTTACCTCAAATACAGCAGATCCTCCGTGACGCGCGGAAATAACTCAATAATCTCATGTTACCGTCATCACTTCATTCACAGTTGTTTATTTCATCAGAAAAAGACTCCTACATTAGGCTATGTGAGAAAATCAGTTTTTGTCAAAGAGAATGTATGTAGAAGTTATGAAGCCAATTTGATTTAGACAAATATTATTGAGCAATATGTAGTTATTTGTTTTTAATCTTATACTGTTTGAAGGAATTACTATTTCAAATAAACTATTTAATAATACTATTTGTAAATAAAACAAGTAGGCTAATAACGTTTTAATTTGAGGGTTGTTTTTTTTTTTCTCTCAATTGAGTTTAATTTAGTGTGTAACTTGCCATTTCTTTGTAGTTGTTTGCTAAACTGTTTCTACACAGTGTAGTAACTGGTATTTTGGCAGAAGCGCATGTTAAACAAAGGGTTATTGCAGTGTGTCTGAGTTGATCTGGTGGTTTCGTCTAATCACTGCCTCTTCGGGTTTTGTTCTACAATACCTGCAGACTCTTGAAATATATGTAAAAACAAACAAACAAACTTTTATTTTGTTGTGTTAAATAGCTCTGGCATGATTCCTCCTGTTTTAGGCCACTGGACTCCACTTTGTCTGGTGTGTCAGTTATTTTATATAAGATATATAGCAGTGATGACAGGCCCTATAGATCATCACTAGTTATTATTGAGCTGTCTTTCCAGTTTCTCTGGAGTGTTTAGATGGCGACAAATGCATCAAATTCTCATGTCTTAAAAACTCCAACACACGTGTGCACAATCAGGAGTGACTTCCGAGAATTCCTGTTTACACCCTTTTTTCTTCATTCTTCAGTCTGACAAAAGACAAAAGTGCAACCCATTTTTTAATAGCTTGACATTAAAAAAGTATATGATCAGTAAGAAATGGCAACATGTTTTTACATTACTTTAACTCATCAAAATAATTTCAGCAGTTTTTTTTATGTTATATGAGATTCAACTAAAATTTTCTTTAATTAAGTTTAAATGGATGATTATACTTAATTTATTTTACAGTCCTTCATTGTAATCCTCTTCTTCCCTTTGTAAATACCAAAGGTATTAACATATCTTATTGTATATGATCATGTATGTTATTTCAACAACAAAAGAATCTTGGCACATATTTTGGCCTTGCACAGCAAAAAATGATTCTTCTTCTTTTGTTGTTTTCCAGTAAAGATATATTTACTTGAGAAGCAAAAAGAGTTTAAGTATTGTTTTCTGATAAAAAAATGAAGTTAAGTGTGATCAAGAATCTTTAGATAAAAACAAAACAAGATAAATGTACTATATAAGAATTTTTTTTTTTTTTTTGCATTATAGAAGTTGTTTCTTATATATGTCACGAGTATGTCCTGTCATGTCTGCATCTGTTCTCATTAGTCCCTGATTAATTTATTTTGCTTGTTTAGTTCCCTCATTTACCCTTTGTATTTATCCTCCCTGTTCTGTCGGTTATCGTCTATGTGAAGTGTGTTGCGTCCTGTTCGCATGTGTCTTGCTATCTTTGTTTAATAAACCTGTATTAGATTATAATCGTCTTCCTTGTCTGCCTGCCAGCAACCACGTAACGTTACTATGAAGAGTTCAGATGCAAAAACCTCTAAGTGCCATCTGAAATTTTCTTTTAGAATGATCATTTTTATAAAGCTTGTATATTTAAGTTCAGTAATTTCACTTAAATGACAATTAATAGGTTATTTTCATTGCCATTTAAGTGAAATTACTGAACTTAAATATACAAGCTTGATACAAATGATCATTCAATTTCAGATGGCACTTAGAGGCTTTTGAATCTGAACTCTTCATATATATATATATATATATATATATATATATATATATATATATATATATATATATATATAATTTGTTTTGTTTTTTAAGACTGTGTTTGTAGTCCTGGGGTAACTGATACGAATTTATTGTACTGTGTACTGAGCACACCTTTAACACAAAGCAAATCTTGTCTCTTGGTCTGGTCCAACAAGTTTTTTTCTGCTCTGATAGACAAGAGGGTGGTGCATTACAAGAAGAAAAGAGCTTCTGAACTACAAAAACATGTATTTGTCTCATGTTCTGCAGTGTGTAAATGTGCTCGGGAACTATCAGAAGACAATAGCACATATACGAGGATGAGTTCCGTGAACGCATGAAAGAAAAAATACCTTTCATAACTTCCAGGTTGAATTGAATTTTCGGAATGAGGAATCTGTCATCTTCAATTCACTTCTTCATTTCTATAGAGTCTGTAAAGTATCTTCTCATTCAACCATATAGTTGTTTTAGAAAATAATTACTTGCTGTAAGAAAAACAAAATCCGTAGAAAAGCACACGACACAATGCAGTGAGCATTTACTGTAGGCCTATATAACAATGAGCAATATATTTTTATAGCATTTATTAACCTTTGTTATTGTCAGTTTATAAAACGGTCAATGTCACAGTGCATTAATAATGTAAACGTAAAAAGATTAATAAACACAACAGTTCATGTTCATGTATCGGCTTCAAACTTCATGCTTTTACAATTTTAAACTACTTCAAAATTTCTGGTCAGCTTTTTCAAGCCAACATCAAAGTTTGTCATGACAGACTTACTTTAGTCTAGTTTATATCTGTTAACGTTAATAAAACACAACATTGTTAGTTCATGTTAGTTCAGGTCCATTACATAACAGATACAAATTTAGATTTATACAATGTATTGTTAAATGTTGAAATTACCATTGACTGAGATGCTTTAGAATTATTTTTCATTGTTAGATCATGATCTATATTTATTTACAGTCATTGGCCACTTTATTAGGTACACCTGTTTAACTGCTTTGTAACACAAATATCCTTGCATTAAGGCATGCAGACAGATCGAGACTATCTGCTGAAGTTCAAACTGTTACGTCAAAGTATGTGTCTTTGTTAAGGTGTTGTGAATGCTTGTTTCTGCTAGGATGATTGGCAGCATGTGTTGTTAATCCGCGCTCCTGCTGATTCGCTCTTGTGGCCATGAGCTCTGCCATCAAAGCTGAGCAGTTTTGCAGAGTCCCTTCTCCTGTAGCAGACCTGTGTTTTAGCTCTCTTGTGAACCATGATGTGAGATATATTACTGGTGTGTGAGATTAGTGCAAGGGGGATATTGTTTTCTGTTACAGGATTTCTTTTCACTTGAGTGCAGGACGAGTTGTTTTTCAAGTTTTGTTTGCAATATTTATTTACTATTTTAGTTTTGATAAAATATAATTTTTGTACAGGAACTCGCACCTTACTTACCTGTGTCTTTATTTGGATTGTTTTTCCCTGTTGTTTCAGGGTGGCGTAGTCGCTAAGGATCGGGCCACCTGCTACCTGTGGCGTAGTCGGCAGGGTCCACAGAATATCTGGCAGAGGCGTGGGACCGAATATTCTTGTTTATTTTAGTAAGTTCGTGTATGTTTTGTGTTCTTTCTCTTTTTAGGAACAACAGCAGTGTGTGCTCTGGAGACTGTAGTTTCTGGTTTGACTCCTGTCATTGTTGGTACTGTTGGTGCCAAAAAAATTTTTTAAATAATTTTAGAAAAGGGAGTCTGAAGGTTGTGTGTTGCTGGACCTAGTACCTCTGCCAAAGTTGATGCTTCCATATTTCCACCATCAACTAGTACTAATACTCTCGTAACTGAAACACCGAAACAGTGCTTTGTGTCGAACACGGTAATGACAGTTCTTTGAGACAAAAGCCCATCAATGGAAGACGTTAGGGATGCGGGATGTTCCAGTGTCTGTATCTAGTTCTGGTCTGTTTAGGCCTTGGGACTGATGGCCGGTGATTGTAATCCACAAAAATAGGGGGTAGAATGTAGTGAGGTTGATGCGTGTAAAACATCACAATCAGTAAATGAGTGGCCAATGAGCAATTGCTCCACTACGGTATACGTTTGTTGTCTATGCCTCTTGGGGTGCGTCATGGTGGTGTAGTCACTAAGAATCGAGCCACCTGGCCACAATGTATATATATATATATATATATATATATATATATTGTCTTGGGCCGGTTCTCAGACACACTGCTGCTCGGTCCTCAACCAGCCGAGAGGCCCTGACTTGCTGTGCCATGTGATGGTACTGGACGATTCTCGGTGGATGGCTTCATACTGGCCACCTCCTGGCGGACGACTATGGCTCCTCTGACTACGGGTGCCCGGTTGCCAGTTCCCGGTTCCCTCGCTCCACGCTCCCTTGCTCTGCCTACTCCTCCCCATCATGGCGGATGGCAGCAGGACTGGCCTCCACTGAACAATGATGTCTCCTCTGTCCCCTCACAGATGGCAGCCACCCCTCCTCGACCCAGGAACCCAGTAGCGAGCTCTCCGTCCCACCTGTGGGAAAATCTCTCCAGCTCGACCACCTCGGCAGTCACCGCTCCTTCATGCTGCCCGATCTCCTCAGCACCACGATCCCCTTCAGCAGCGAGGGCTCTCTGACTACGGGCGCCCAGTAGCCAGTTCCCCATTCCCTCGCTCTCCGTTCCTTCGCTCCCTCGCTCTGCCTACTCCTCCCCATTATGGCGGATGGCAGCAGGGCTGGCCTCCAGTGAACGACAGCAGCTCCTCTGTCCCCTCACAGAAGCTCGCCACCGGGTTGTGAACATAAGCAAACACAACATAAATAGTCCAGGCCTGGTCCTCTCTCGTCTTGCACTGTCGTCACTCCTCCTTCCATCCTTCCGGAGCTCCTCCGTGAGACTCGAGACCGGTGTGGCATACAGAGGACGCTCATTAACACTCGAGCCACCGGCCTTGGTCTGTTCCCACTGCTCTTGGCCCCGCCCTGCTTGCCAGAACATACAAACGCTGTAGATGAATTACACCCTGAAGTGTAATACTTAACAAACGCCACCTTAACAGATGGCAGCCACCCCTCCTCGACCCAGGAACCCAGTAGCGAGCTCTCCGTCCCACCTGTGGGAAAATCTCTCCAGCTCGACCACCTCGGCAGTCACCACTCCTTCATGCTGCCCGATCTCCTCAGCACCGCGATCCCCTTCAGCAGCAAGGGCTCTGACAGCATGTCCCTCCTTTCTCCTGTGTTTCGGCTCTAAGGTAACACTGTTCAAAGCTCAGAGAAGGGGGCGGGAACCGGTGAATGTTGAACGTTAACTTAATCCAATAAATAAACAAACATCAAAATGAAAGTAAAGCGGCAGTCCCTCACGGACGACTCCCGCATATGAACATAAACAAACACAACATAAATAGCCCAGGCCTGGTCCTCTCTCGTCTTGAACTGTCGTCACTCCTCCTCCTATCCTTCCGGAGCTCCTCTGTGAGACTCGAGCGTACAGGGGACGCTCATTAAAACTCGAGCCACCGGCAGTGCCCTCACCAGACCTCAGTCTTAAGGTGGGCATATGAAATGCATGGGAGGGCACAATTATTATTAGCCTACAGTACGGATATTTATAATAATCGTATACTCTATTCACGCAGCACGTAATCATCATGTTAAACATAACCAACAGCAATATGAACAGGTAGCCTATAGCCAACACCACATTACATAGAAACAATGTTATGAATATTCATAAAACACTTGATTATACAACATATTAGATGTAACACCAGAAGCATCTCTCAAACATTGCATTTTAAAGCAGTCAACAGAGGGATATGCATTGCCATGAGACACACACACACACACACACACGCACATAGACACGCACAGAGACTTTGAACCTACCGGTACTTAGAGTGGAGGCAGCGCTGTCCTTTCTCCAGTCCCTCCTGTCAGTACAGCGGGAGGCGGCGTTTCTCCGAGCAGAACCCCCTCAACACAACCTGTTTGGGTTTGTCTGTGCTGAGGTCACTCAAACCCACTGATTCAACAGGCAGTTGTGGCCCAAATGCTGTCCCAGTCGCGGTTGCACTTGACCTGCAGGTCCTGCCAGGCCCAGGGTCGGGCTCCACGGAGCTACTAGCATCAGGCTCAGACTGTCGTCCAGGGTCTCCTTCTCCAACTACAACATCAGGAGGCGTTGGTGTCGTATCCAATTTGGCAGAGGAGACTGTTGGTGGGCTTTTCAACCACTTATGGATATCCATGACGAACTGAAGCGAGTAAGCCGGCGAAAACTCATCCAGCAAACATCACGTACGTAGCCTAACTGTCATTTTAGTAAGGCCGTGATAGGCTGTTGCAGTGTAGATTCCCATCAATCAAACAAAATCACACAATTGTTTCTTTATATTTTTAATGTTTTAATGATAAAGAATGCGACATTAATGCAACACAAAATTAGCAACTATGATAACATAAAATTAAAGTAATTTTTGCCTCAAGTGGGGGTGGGGGGGGGCACAAACATTTCTGGGGGCGGCCCGGCCCCCTATGGCCAGCGACGGGAGTGGCCACTGCTCTCAGCCCCGCCCTGCTTGCCAGAACATGCAAATGCTGTAGATGAATTACACCCTGAAGTGTAATACTTAACATACGTGCTAACTGCCATTTCCACTGAGACGGAACTGAATTCCAATCGTTCAACAAATCTTCCTCTATCTCAGTTTAAAGTCAAATGTCATTTTTGAAACTATGGATGTTTCCCACTAACTGGTTTCAGCCCCTCCTCAAGCTCCATTTACTTCATGCATGATTCGCATGGCGGTTTTCTGCATCCAGCAAATGACGTGTTATCTGAGGAATATATTCTCTAAATAGTGATTGTAAAGCTCATATTATCCAGCCACAACAAAACCTTGAGACACACCTCTGTGTGATACGATTGACCTACTTCTCACCTCCTCATTCACCTGAACCCCTTGTGTAAGTAAAACAATATCACAGTATCTCCATTCGCTGATGTCTACTGGTCGTGACTCAGTCATTTTCACCCAATTCAAAGGGAAAACAGGTTGTTGTTGTTGTTTTTTGCTGACCCCATTAGATGTTTCTTAGATGAACTTACTTCATTTTTCAAAAAACAAGACTTCATATCTTAAGTAATTTTCCTTCCCAAGTAAATGTACCTTAATTTAAGGTTGATTAGATATTGTATCCTACAATTTTTTTTTTTTTTTTTTTTTTTTTTTTGCAGTGTATAGTAGTTTTTACTGAAGGGTCAAGAACAGTTAAGTAAAGACTTTCATTAAATAATCTTTTTTTTTCTTTTTTTTTTTATAGTCAATATTAAAAAAAAAAAAAATCTAAAATGATCTATAAAATGTCTATAAAATGTGTGTTTTTTTCTAGGTAGAAAGATAATTGTACTGATCATGCTGAATGTGTGAACTTTTGTATGAGTGAAGACATTTCTAGAGTTACAATGTCAGCCGTTTAGTGTTTAACCTGTTAACTTAGTTACAGGCATTGACAAAAAAAAAAGGTGCAGTTTTTAGTAGGCCTAGGTTTCAGTAGTTTTTACGGAACGGTCGAGAAATTGTCAAGTATAATAGCCTACTTTCACTACTGAATAAACATTCGATAGCAGAAGAAAAACATTGGAAAAAAAACTATAATCTTATTAATTTAAAAAACAAAACAAATTATAACATTTTTGGTAACACTCTAATAAGGTCTCATTTGTTAACATTAAAGCATGAATTAACAATGAGCGATATATTGTTACAGCATTTATTAACTTTTGTTGACGTTAGGTTCATGTTAGTTCACAGTGCATTAATTGATGTTAACAGATTAAAAAAAAATATATTAGTCACTCACTAGTTATGTTTCCATCCACCTATTTTTATGAGCATTCCATCGCATCAAAAACTGTTGGATGAAAACATCAAGATGCGCATAAAATCTAAAAATGAGAATTTTGAATTCATCATCTTGACGTTTTCATCTAACAATTGCGATTATAAGAATAAAATAATAAGAATATATGTGCATAAACTACGATGGAAACGGAAAAAATAAAAAATTGTCGATGTGCATAAAAAAATAAATAAAATCAAATAAAATAATTCATGTGACTTTGCGCGATGGGACAAGTGGGACTGCATAACTGGACTAACCAGTGGGCCGATCTTGTTGCAAAGCATCTGAAATGCTGTTTTGGTCATTTTGAAATGTCTGAGCAAAGTCTGTTGTCAGTGTGGTTCAGTATTCCCTTCCCATAACTGTCTAACTCGACTGCATTCCCAAACAAAAGCATCCGCCCCCAAGAGCAAGATAACACGTTTATTGCGTTTCATCTGTGCGCCCTGACTGAGACAATTATTAGGCGTATATACAGGGGCTTCTCCTACTTTAATAGTGATATTTAGCTCCAGTTTATCAGGAAGTGACGAATCTGTTTTCTTTGGCTCACTGGATGGAAACGGTGCTTTATTTGGAAATGTTTTATGAGATATGATAATGTTGCGCATTAAGATAAATTAGCAGCTTTGGATGGAAATATAGTGTTAAGACATTAACTAAGATTAATACATGCTATAGAAGTATTGTTCATTGTTAGTTCATCTTAACTAATGAAATTAAATAATATTAATATTATTGTATGGGTAACATTTTACAGTAAGGCTTCATTAGTTAACAACAGCAGTTATCTATGGTTTACTTAAACTAACAATGAACAATACTTCTACAGCGTTTATTAATCTTAGTTAATGTTAATTCCAACATACAATTAAAAACAAAAGTTTTAGTTAACATACTGTAGGTTAAACCACTGTAAGCTCAAATATATTGCTCATTGTTGGTTCATGTTAGTTAATGCATTAATTAATGTTAATAAATGATACCTTACTGTGAAGTGCTACCAAAATTTCTCATAAAATATATTGTCAAACTTTTTCTAGGTATAAAGAGAATTGTACGGAGGACGAGCTTGTCACTCAAGCTTCTGCATTTATGAACGAGTGAAAACAAAATCCAGAGTTATATTTGCACCTGGTTTTGAGAATTGTCGAAAGGGTTTAAACTTACAGGCATTTAAAAAAAAAAAGTGACTGACCCAGTCAACAACGGCATGGAACTACTTCAAGATAATCCGGTCTTCTTCAAATATGGGTCAGAAAATGTCCAGATGGTTTTTCTAGTAAAGCAAACTCCTAATTTTAAAATGGTCATAAATGCATAGGCTATATCTTATTAAAATGTGCATATTCGTACAATACAGTGTAGATAGATTAACAGATTAACTATAAGGATTCTTCAGCAATGTTTTACATGAACCAGGGATGTTAGGGCATATTTGTGCGTTTGACATTCATGCTTTCATAACACTCCTGTTTGCTGGAATGCGGACAACATGTTTTTGTGCAGGTTTTTTAAAACTTTTACAGATCACTGCAGAATAGTTTTCCGCCATCCATTAAAGCCTCACCTTCAGGAAGAACAAATTAAAGAAAGCAAGACCATTAAGAAGATTTTTTTTTTTTTTCCCTTTTCTAATTAGTCTGAATCTTACGTCTGATTTCTTTGTACTGTGAAACGATGTGATAAGCAGAAATATAATGAAAATATGTTGGTGTTCCTGGAACAGTATAGTCATATCAATCAAGTAGAAACCTGAATTTGAGCACAGTGGTTGTTTGATTTTTCAGTTGATAGGTTGTTCGGTTGGTTTGTTGCTCAGTTGGTTGTTCGGTTGGTTGGATAGTTGGTTGGTTGGTTTGTTGCTCAGTTGGTTGTTCGGTTGGTTGGATAGTTGGTTGGTTGGTTTGTTGCTCAGTTGGTTGTTCGGTTGGTTGGATAGTTGGTTGGTTGGATAGCTGGTTGTTCAGTGGTTGTTTGGTTGGTTAGTTGGTTATTTGATTGGTTGAATAGCTAGTTGTTCAGTTTGTTGGTTGTTCGGTTGGTTGGATAGTTGGTTGGTCGGTTGTTCAGTTGGTTGGACAGTTGGTTGGTTGGATAGTTGGTTGTTCGGTTGGTTATTTGGTTATTTGATTGGTTGGATAGCTAGTTGTTCAGGATAGTTGGTTGTTCAGTGGTTGTTCGGTTGGTTGGATGGTTGGTTAGTTGCTCAGTTGGTTGTTCAGCTGGTTGGATAGTTGGTTGTTCGGTTGGTTAGTTGCTGCTCAGTTGGTTGTTCAGCTGGTTGGATAGTTGGTTGTTCGGTTGGTTAGTTGCTGCTCAGTTGGTTGTTTGGCTGGTTGGATAGTTGGTTGTTCGGTTGTTTGGATAGTTGGTTATTCAATTTGTTGGTTGTTCGGTTGGTTAGTTGGTTGTTCGGTTAGTTGGATAGTTGGTTGGTTGGTTGTTCAGTTGGTTGTTCGGTTAGTTGGATAGTTGGTTGTTCAGTTGGTTGTTCGGTTAGTTGGATAGTTGGTTGTTCAATTTGTTGGTTTTTCGGTTGGTTGGATAGTTGGTTGTTCAGTTGGTTGTTTGGTTAGTTGGATAGTTGGTTGTTCAATTTGTTGGTTGTTCGGTTGGTTATTCGGTTGGTTGGATAGTTGGTTGATCAGTTTGTTGGTTGTTTGGTTGGTTAGTTGGTTGTTCGGTTGGTTTGTTGCTCAGTTGGTTGTTCGGCTGGTTGGATAGTTGGTTGTTCAGTTGGTTGTTCGTTCAGTTGGTTTGTTGTTCAGTTTGTTGGTTGTTCAGTTGGTTGTTGCTAAATGGTTAGTTCACCTAAAAATGAAAATTCTGTCAGTAATTACTCACCCTCATGTTGTTCCAACCCCGTAAGACTTTCTTTCATCTTCGGAACACAAATTAAGATATTTTTGATGAAATCTGAAAGCTGGCTCACTCCTTCATAGGCTTCTAGGCAATTTCATTCTGCCGGTCCAGAAAAGTTAGTAAAAAGATTGTTAAAATAGTCCAAGTGGCTCAACCTTTATTCAACTATTCATTTTCTTCTGCGTGGGCCTCTGAGTGAGTTCACAAGAGCACCACGATGCATGCGTGAGAACTGAGAAGATGACACAGATGGGTCTCGATGCAGTGTTTAAAATGGTTATAGAGTGTGCATTTCATCCGAATCGTGAGAAACCAATGAGAAAACGTAAAAGTGCCTTACCAGTGGCGCAAAATGAATGGCTTACCTTTCACACTTTCCCATCAAATGATCGTGAGCGTCGTCATCTCAGTTCTTGCACATGCGTCATGGCTCTCTTGTGAACTCGCGTCAGAGGCCCACACAGAAGAAAACGAATAGTTGAATAAAGTCGTTATTTTTGTTGTTTTTCTTGCACACAAAAAGTATTCTCGTCGCTTGATAAACTTAAGGTTGAGCAAATGTAGTCATTTGGACTATTTTAAACATTGTCTTTACTATCTTTTCTGGACCGGCAGAATGAAATTGCCTAGAAGCCTATGGAGCCAGCTCTCAGATTTCATCAAAAATATCTTAATCTGTGTTCCAAAGATGAACGAAGGTCTTACGGGGTTGGAACAACATGAGGGAGAGTAATTACTGACAGAATTTTCATTTTTGTGTGAACTAACCCTTTAAGTTGGTTGGTTGGTTGGTGAATGATATTCCAAGTATATTGATGCAACAAAATATTGAGGAAATCAAATGCCATCTTCATTTTGATCACACTATGTTTACAGCTTATTATTCAAAACATGAATATTCTGACAATAAAGAAGAAATTAAACCGGTTGTGGAGGCGTTTATAATGAGAAACACTTTAACACACAATACAACCGGCCATCACCATAATGAACAAATAAAGAATTGTTTATAATAAAACTTCTGAGTAATATAGTCACAGTCAGGTGTCTGCGTACGCTTCTACCATCTAGAAATTCATGGCACAAAAACATGATTTCACGGTTTTGACTGCTGGAAGTACTGGTATAGTTGGTTAAACCATATTGATCACAAGTAAAGATTGTTATCATGACTAACCGGCATGCACAATGTTATCTCTAGGAAATGTAACACCCTAATTTCCTAGTTAAAAAAATGTGACATTTAATTTTTTATTTAATCTTCAAAATAATTTCAGACGCGTATTTAAGAAAAGATGAACTGATTGTAACCAAACATTTTTTCCAACACTGACAATTTAATGCAAGCTATTTTTAACTTGACACAATGTGGAAAATCATTTAGAATGACATTTGTGGCATTTGTCTCGCTGTGTACATTAACCAACAATTACAGCATAACAATGTCAGAAAACTGTAAAACTTGTCATGTGAACATCAATTTTAATGGGACAGACTGATGGATCAACCTGTAGGTTAGACATGATGCTTACTGGGAATTAGGTTTAAAAAGAGAAAGAAAAAGGTTTAAAACAATTGTAATTGAGCAATATCATCGATTTGACTGCACTGACACTATCAGAGAACGAAATTTTAACTAAAATGAGCTCAATGATGACACTTGTCTTTTTAGAGCTGCTTTACAGCTGAATTAGTGTCATAACTGAAAAATGTTGCAACATTAACATTGTTGTTTTCCTGTTTATTACAGTGAAGCTGCTTTGAAACAATTTGACTTGACTTCTAAAGACCCGTTTTGTCCAGTCAGTGACTTATTCATCTGGTACAATGATTCATTTGGAAGACATTCAGCAAATATGAACTGGAAATATATGCAATATCATGTAATTCACCCAATTACAATAAAATACTGGTGTTTGAGTCCCAGGTTTGGTGGATCTGCTCCTCTAGTAGTGACAGAAAGAACATAATGGGTTGGAAAGAAGTATCAATAGAAATAATTAAGAAATCTGTGATTGGTCCGGCCTGACCAGTTCCTGAGAAAGGAAACGCGTATCATGTGACACTACTTTAACAACCACTGAACTGAAAATGAAAGATATACAGCCCCATCATACCTGAGCAGTTACACATTTAAACTGAGAAATAATAGAGAATAATAAATAAGAGAATGAAAAAAACACACAATATGTCTCAGTATATAAATGGCACTATGTTGGTCATTGTATAGGATATAGAAGAGTTACTTATCATCTCTTATCATTATTTGAATTGTCCTTATTTGTAACCATAAGACTCTGCATAGCCATTGCACTTAAATCGCATTACACTAAACTACTGTCTAATGACCTTTGGAAACAGCGGAGATATTTAGATTTAATAAATATATATACGCTAAAGGTCCAAAGTTTGGAATAATAACCATTTTCTTTTCTGCTCACCAAGACTGCATTTATTAGATCAAAAATACTGTAAAAACAGTGAAATATCATTCCAATGTAAATCATCTGTTTTCTATGTGAATAATTAGTGAAGTGTAATTTATTCCTGTGATCAAAGCTGAATTTTCAGCATCATTACTCCAGTCTTCAGTGTCACACAATCCTTCAGAAATCATTCTAATATGCTTAATCTTTATCATAATTATTAATAATGGCTCTTATCATTATTAATTTATTCAAAAACATATGAAAAAAACAAAAACGTAATTATTCCAAACTTTAGACTGCTAGTGTATTATAAATACGTATATATTTTTATTTGATATTTTTTTTACATTTTTGCATTTAGCAGACACTTTTATCCAAAGCAACTTACAAATGAAATTAATAAAAATTATTAAATAATTATTTTATTTGTGCGTATTCTTGCTCAGGATCATCATCTATGCTTATTCCTCTAGCTGAACTCTTTTGTCAGTTCTGATTCTCGTTCCATGTCTTCCTCTTCATCCTCCCCATCCTCCTCCTCCTCATCCTCCTCTTCCACCATCTCCACCCCATCCAGGGTTTTCTGCAGCTGCTGTTGTATTCTCTTCAGCTCCTGAAGTCCATCCTGAAGCTCTCTGCAAACCTCTCGGATCTTGGCGGCGAACTCTGTCTTGGCTCCCTTGCGCAGCTCGAGCGAGCCCCTGGCGAGGAAGAAGAGGTCGAGCGCGAGGAAGAGTCCGGACATGACGCCGGTGGTGACGCTGAGCACCTGCGCGGCTTTGGCTGCTCCTCCCGCGACGCTGAGCACCTGGACGGTGTTGATGAGGTTCTCCGTGTTGACCAGAAGAGCTTTCCCGGCCCTGCCACCCTCCTTCAACACGTGCTTCACGTTCTGGTTAAGAGCCTTTCTGGAGATGCTGTCCAAGTACTGCTCGAAGTTCCACTCCTCCAGAGTCAACATCCCGGCCTGGAGAGACCAGATGTTTATTAGAAGGATGAAGAGTGAGAAAATCAGCAGATTTCTGCATCACCAGTGACTAATCTAATCTTAAAGGGATAGTTCACCCAAAAATGAAAATTAGCCCATGATTTTCTCACCCTCAAGTCATCCTAGGTGTATATGACATTATTCTTTCAGACGAATACAATCAGAGTTATATTAAAAAATGTCCTGGCTCTTCTAAGCTTTATAATGGCAGTGATGCATCTATCCATCATAAAAGCGCATCTGTCCATCATAAAAGTGCATCTATCCATCATAAAAGCGCATCTGTCCATCATAAAAGTGCATCTATCCATCATAAAAGTGCATCTATCCATGATAAAAGTGGATCTATCCATCATAAAAGTGCATCTATCCATGATAAAAGTGCATCTGTAAATCATAAAAGTGCATCTATCCATCATAAAAGTGTATCTATCCATGATAAAAGTGCATCTATCCATGATAAAAGTGCATCTATTCATCATAAAAGTGGATCCATCCATCATAAAAGTGCATCTACCCATGATAAAAGTGCATCTATCCATCATAAAAGTGCATCTATCCATGATAAAAGTGCATCTATCATGATAAAAGTGCATCTATCCATGATAAAAGTGCATCATCAAAAAAAGTGGATCTATCCATCATAAAAGTGCATCTATCCATGATAAAAGTGCATCTATCCATCATAAAAGTGCATCTATCCATGATAAAAGTGCATCTATCCATCATAAAAGTGCATCTATCCATGATAAAAGTGCATCTATCCATCATAAAAGTGCATCTATCCATCATAAAAGTGCATCTGTCCATCATAAAAGTGCATCTATCCATCATAAAAGTGCATCTATCCATCATAAAAGTGCATCTATCCATCATAAAAGTGCATCTATCCATCATAAAAGTGCATCTATCCATGATAAAAGTGCATCTATCCATCATAAAAGTGCATCTATCCATGATAAAAGTGCATCTGTAAATCATAAAAGTGCATCTATCCATCATAAAAGTGTATCTATCCATGATAAAAGTGCATCTATCCATGATAAAAGTGCATCTATTCATCATAAAAGTGCATCTAGCCATCATAAAAGTACATCTATCCATGCTAAAAGTGCATCTATCCATGATAAAAGTGCATCTATTCATCATAAAAGTGGATCCATCCATCATAAAAGTGCATCTACCCATGATAAAAGTGCATCTATCCATCATAAAAGTGCATCTATCCATGATAAAAGTGCATCATCATAAAAGTGGATCTATCCATCATAAAAGTGCATCTATCCATGATAAAAGTGCATCTATCCATCATAAAAGTGCATCTATCCATCATAAAAGTGCATCTATCCATGATAAAAGTGCATCTATCCATGATAAAAGTGCATCTATCCATCATAAAAGTGCAACTATCCATCATAAAAGTGCATCTATCCATGATAAAAGTGCATCATCATAAAAGTGCATCTATTCATCATAAACGTGCATCTATTCATCATAAAAGTGCATCTATCCATCATAAAAGTGCATCTATCATCATAAAAGTGCATATATCCATCATAAAAGTGCATCTATCCATGATAAAAGTGCATCTATTCATGATAAAAGTGTATCTATCCATCATAAAAGTGCATCTATTCATCATAAAAGTGCAACTATCCATCATAAAAGTGCATCTGTCCATGAAAAAGTGCATCTATTCATGATAAAAGTGCATCTATTCATCATAAAAGTGCATATATCCATCATAAAAGTGCATCTATCCATGAAAAAGTGCATCTATTCATGATAAAAGTGCATCTATCCATCATAAAAGTGCATCTATCCATGATAAAAGTGCATCTATTCATGATAAAAGTGTATCTATCCATCATAAAAGTGCATCTATTCATCATAAAAGTGCAACTATCCATCATAAAAGTGCATCTGTCCATCATAAAAGTACATCTATCATCATAAAAGTGCATCATCATAAAAGTGCATCTGTCCATCATAAAAGTGCATATATCCATCATAAAAGTGCATCTATCATGATAAAAGTGCATCTATCCATGATAAAAGTGCATCTATCCATCATAAAAGTGCATCTGTCCATCATAAAAGTGCATCTATCCATGATAAAAGTGCATATATCCATCATAAAAGTGCATCTATCATGATAAAAGTGCATCTATCCATGATAAAAGTGCATCTATCCATCATAAAAGTGCATCTATCCATCATAAAAGTGCATCTATCCATCATAAAAGTGCATCTATCCATGATAAAAGTGCATCTGTAAATCATAAAAGTGCATCTATCCATCATAAAAGTGCAATGGTCCAATGGTTAATAAAGGCCTTCTGAAGTGAAGCAATGCATTCATGCAAGAAAAATATCCATATTTCAAACCTTATCGACTAAAATAACTAGCTTCCGGCAGACGACGCTTTGATGGACTTCAAAACAGAAACAACCATTCACTACCATTATAAAGCTTGGAAGGGATTGTATTCTCTGATTGTATTCGCCTGAAAGAAGAATGTCATATAGGCTTAAGTTGAGGGTGAGTAAATCATGGGCTAATTTTCATTTCTGGGTGAACTATCCCTTTAAACGACTCTGGGGTGTGTTTCTCAAAGCATCGTTAGCCAACTATGTTCTCAATTTCTGTCATTATCAGCAGTTCAACGAGTCTGTTTCCCGAAACCAGAACATTCGCAATCAGCATCGCACAGTTGTGTGTTTGGAACGACAGATCTCGACCTGTGGTTAGAAGAAGAGTTTCTTGTTTGCATGACATGTGGACTTAATAAATCCTTATCTTGAGCAAAATAATCAAGCTGACATTCAGTACAATCTATATGTTTATTTAGAATACAAATGTAATTTACGTCTTTTAGTTTGTCAAGAGATTTAAAGCATTGTTTTTGAAGAGTGCGCATGTGTGAACATGCTCTAGTACGTAAAAACGAGCCTATGATTGAATCTGGAAATAAAGCAAAATAACTGTGAGAAATAACAGAGAAAGGAAAACATCGCAGCACAGCTTACAAATGCGATCTTTTAACAGTTTAGCCTTGGAAAACATTTGACTGTAAGTAATTAACATGTTTATTCTGCTATAATTAATTTATGATTGTTGAATGTAATAAGTGATTGAACTGATTGCAATATTGAAACGAACTTTGTAGAGAATGGATTGAAATGAGAGCAAACAGTTGACTGTTATCCAACAGTTTTATTGTATTTGTTTTCCTGTAATATATATTTACATATTTTTTTTTTGTATTTCAGTTTTACAGTAAAGAATAATCACCAAGAAAAGTTATGCCTTGGTAACGTACTTTCCGCATCCATAGCAACGCTCTGTTTTTCATGGCAACGGTGTGTTATACTCATAGACAGTATATAAACTGGACACAGTTTCAAAAGTGAAGTCAGTTAGAAGCTCTTCTTCCTGATGGCTGAGCGACTGCACAGACTCACACTGAGCTTGATGACGTAGATGTGACGTGAGCAACCCGTCTGTCTTCTAGTAGCTGTGCCGAGAGAAATCTGAATCATTCCCTTCCGAAACTCGCAGAGACGGAGAGTGTGAGTAGGAGCTGTCCATGAGCTGGAGCAGGAGCAACTTTTGCTAAGTTTTCTGATTCATTATTTTGTAATTTTGCCTCCACGTCCCCCCGATTGCCCGCGCGCTTCTCCTCCTGTCCATACGGTAATCTCTCTACTGTGCGACAGAGAGTTGCGTGGTTATGACGCAATCGTTAGCCTATTTTTACAAAAACTGCTTCTACAGGGCCATAACGTAAGATACAAGGTAATGGAGCCTTTTATACATTTTCGTGTTTCCTTAGAAATAAATAATGGTCAAATAGAGTCTTCAAACGCCTCAGATGTAAAGTTATTCGCTGTCAAAGTGACGCCAAAATAAATGGGAGTCAATGGAATGCTAACAGCAGGTGATGGCTTGCTAACCAATGGCGGCGCCCAGGGAAGGTACGCTTTCCGGGTGCTGGATTACCCCCTTGGTTTTTATGAGAAAATGTATTTGTTATCAAAAAATAACAGACCGCATTCTACATTGGAATTCAATAGCCATGTAATAAAATAAGTTATTTCTCCACCGTCTGACATCATTAACCAACTTAGTTGAACGACCAATTTGCGAAAATATGGTTTCGGGAAACAGTTGTGATTAGCTAATTGATTTCTTCAACGATGCATCGTACTATGATAGTGAAGCAGCGAGTTACGGCGACACACCTCTGATTGGCCATTGCATTCATACACACAACAGAAACATGTGAAATTATCCACACTAACAGAAAACAGACGATTGTTTAAAAACAGAGGAAGATCAGGGATGATTATATCCTGTCAATTATATACTGTAATAAAAGAAGGCTCACATAGACACCAGTGCTTTTTTGTAGAAAGATTGCAAAAGATGTTCTTAGTTTTTTTTGTCTTTTTGTTTTACAATGCAAATATCATTTTAAAACATTTTTAAATCAAGATACATTTACTTGAGAAGCAAAATGACATGTTAAAGTCTTGATTTCTAAAACAATTATCAAAATTAAGATTTTATGCTTAATAAATAAAATATATAGTATAGCAAAAATGCATAAAAAATACAGTATATCAGGGTTATTAACGTTAACTAAAACCATACAAAAAAATTTTGTTAATTGAAATATGATTTATATATAGTATATTGAAATGGTATTTATCAAATTATGATATATACAGTGCAATGCATAAGTTAATACACCCATACTAAAGTTGACTAAAAAGAGGAATAAAAAATCATATTTTTCATCACATAGCCTTCACCATACCTAGAGATTGGCATGGTTTTATTTCAGTTAGCCTAAAAGCTAGTTTGATTTGCATTGAGAGATGATCTTATGGAAAGTACCCCATGCCAATCTCTAGGTATGGTGAAGGCTATGTGATGATGTGGGGCTATTTTAATTCCAAAGGCCAAGGGAACTTTATCAGGATGCATAGTATCCTAAAAAAATTAATAAATAAAAAATACTTAAAAATAAAAATCTGCCTGCCTCTATGGGAATTTAACATAGGGGTGTACACACTTATGCACCATGTATTTTAAGGAAGAACATTTATTTATTTACGATACATTATTCATTCACAAAGAAAATTGGTGTCCTTAAAGGTTGGATTTTTCCTAATTTTTTAAATTAAGGCATTAAGTTCAATTTCCAAAATATTATTTTTTATTCCTCTTTTTAGTCAACTTTAGCATGGGTGTATTAACTTATGCATTGCACTGTATATATATATATATCAAAACTACCTCTAAATACTTCAACAGTAGCCTATATGATTTCTACATGTTGATAACAACATGTTGGTCATCAAGGCGTCTGACCTGCAGAAAGTCCAGGCATTCTTTAATATCCTGGATCTGGTGCTGGTAGTCTTGGATCATCTTCTCCACCTTCTTGCGGTCGGTGTTGGAGTGAAGCGTGTCTGTGATGTTGGCGGAGGCCGAGGTCACGCCACCAGCCGTCGCCACACCGATGCCCACCGCCGTCACGATGAGGGACGTCCCGAAGGTGAAGGGCGCCAGAACCAGGCCGGTGATGGTGGTGATGCTCCCGGCTACGCTAGCCACCCCTCCGCCGACGCTAGCGGTCACCGTCTTCTTGTGGAAAGTGTCGGCCGCGTCCGCTAAAGCCAGGAGCTCCAGTATCCGCTGATGCAGAGACGCCTCCCGCTGGTTCACCAGGTGAACGAATAACTTGGCGGCCATGAAGACCCGGTTAGCAACCGCTTCGACCGCTCTGGTAGACAGAGAGGTATTTTACTTACTGTAACTAACTGACTTTTACTTAAAGCTACAATATGTACGTTTTTGTAATAAAATACCCAAAAATCACTTGCACAGTGTGATATATTTCCTACAGTTGTGTACTTACAATATCCCAAAAGTTCCCAAAGATTTTTAATTTCAGAGAAATTCCAATTTTAAATAACGGTTCATCCCTGTTCACTAGTCGCCTGTCAATGACGTAATATCCGCGTTATCCCTGGTTTCCACTCGTACTGCCATAGTAACCATGGCGACAGACGTATATATATATATATATATATATATTATAAAAAAACTTTATTTTATTTCAGTTAATGTTTGTTTCATTTCATTTAACAAAAAAGTTTTTGTAGTTTTAGTTTCATATAACAATAATAACCCTGGTTTAAATATAATAAAATACATCGCATTAACACTTAAAGGTACAATAAGCAACATTTTCTGCCGCTAGAGGGCGCTACATTCCAAACAACAACAACGGCGTAGCTTGATGACGATGTGGAGCGTGGAATGATGGGAACTGTTGTTTTCAACTCCACCGTGGATGTAGCCTAAATCAGTCAGACGGGAATTGAAAAATCATGTTCATGGATGAGGTTAAGTTCTATTTTTATAAATGCTGCGTTTAATGACATGCTTTTTGTGGCGAGGGGGGCGTGGTCTGTAAGGGGAGCGAGAGAAACGAGACGAGCGGGACATAAATAGGTCAAGTGCAAATGATGAACACCTGTGTCTTATTGCAGTATTATTGGCGTAGACACATGGAGAGAGAGAGAGAGAGATTGACTGAGGACTCGTACCGTCGCGGTTGCCACTGTGAATGCGCATTGTGCGCGACTTTTGTTTGTTTTGTTTTGTTTTATTTTAATAAAGTACAAATTCCAGTCACGCCGACCCCTGTCTTCTTCCTTCCTGACTCTTGAACCTTATCACACTTTTATTTCATTAAAATGAATTAACCGCAAGAAAAGTAAGGTTTAATACTAAATTGGTTATCATAGATGTTACTGTATTTGTCGAATTCATTGTTGTGATAACGCTGCGCAGTTTTACGCGTTCTAAACAATTGTTGTAAAAGTACATTCGAACATACCCACATCATTTGCCAAAATACTGATTAATCTTTATGTATAACACATGCTATATTTATTATCATGGCCATAAACACCAGACGTGATAAACAATGTCAATAAACTAAACACAAACCTAAAGCAATAATACTTTCCTTACATAAACATAACTATTACCGAATGCTACATTTGGATATAAAATTAGGCATGCTTTGTCGACAGAAACAGCTGCAATCGGTAAAGAATAATTGTGTTCCATAACGACTGCACGAAACAACGTTTGTTGCTTGATAGACGCTACAACTACAACTTCCGCATTTGTCCAGGACTCCACGCAGTACGAGCGGAAACCGAGGGTAACGCGGATATGACGTCATTGACTGGCGACTCCCAGCTCACCCCTGCTCTAACGCCCCGTTTCCTTCACAATTTTCCTTCACAATCACAATTTTCTCACGATTTAAAAATAGTTGGAAACATTTGGGATATTGTAAGTAATCAACTTAACAAAATATATAACACTGGCCTTGAGATTTTGGGATATTTTAATGCACAAATCTTACATATTGTACCTTTAAAGAAGGGTCGTTTTTTCTTAGAAAATGTGATATAATTATAAATCTTTCTTACCGTTCTCCATCTTCATCAGTAAACTGTTTCGACTCGTTCCATTCGCCCCAACCTGATGAATAAAACAAGATCAAATACAAGTCAAGCGTTCTTAAAACACGCCTGAACTTTAAAGAAAATACCTTCCACTGTTCTCCACCAATCCAGCAAACCCTCTTCATCCTGTCAATGCAAGACGAACTCAGTTCTCTGCCAGCAAACATGCTCAAAAAACACTAGCAATCGAGGACTAAACCTGAGTTTACACATACGTCTTCATCGTCCAGAGGATTCCCCTCACTGGAGCCGACAGCAGTCTGAACTTCAGCAGAGCGGATCTGGACACACACACACACACACACACACACACACACACACACAGTGATGATCCCGGATTTGCACAGTCTATACAAAACACCGATGCATCAACTTTTCAACAACAGCAATGCAAACCTTCTGCAATAAAACACGGAAGATGTGAATTTTATTCAAGAGTTCTTACATGTAAATGACAACAATATCAGCCACTGAAGCTCCAGCTCAAATATGATTCTGTATGTTAGTCATATTACAGTTTTTCTCAATTGCTAAAACACAATTTCTGAAACCTTGCTCCTTTTTCTGAAAACGTTAAACACAACAGGAATCCATTGTTCAAAACAGATCATCTGACCTTTGACCTATTTAGGCCTATACTACAGTAAAGCAGTGATTGGTTAGTGATCAGTTAAGCAATTAGTGTTTGCACATATGAGGAGTGTGTGTGTGACCTGGTGAATAAGTGTAGCATTTTGATTGGTTGTGTTTGGAAAAGGAAAGCAAGTCACTTCCTGATAGATATTTGTGTTTTTTAGGTAGAGAATTGTGTGTAGTGTTTTAAAAAAAGTGTTTAATGCAATTGAAAACTGAGTCAAAGGCTGAGAAATAGCTTATGGTTTTGGAGGTTTGGTATGTAGTTTTGCACTTTGAGTGAGAGGTTTCAAAAATCGTGTGACATGAAAAGATTTTGTGTGTAAGAAGTTGGAAAAAACTGTAATCAGAAATTACTACTCTGCTTTGCTCTTTGCAAAATGTCTTTGTTCTTCCTCCTCCTTGTACCCCTATTTTTACAGTACTGTACCCTGCATCTCACACACTTCTCCTTTGTCTCTGTGATACTGTAATTCTTGTTCTTTGTTGATATGAACCTGCAACCAGTCAAAATCTATTGAGCAGTCAGTGCTGTTAACAAATGGAAAGCACAATGTTCAGGGCCATACAATGTGTTCATTGTACAGTATACAGCCTACAATGCACTGTACTACAGTATACGATACTGAAAGGGACAAAAATCAAAGGAGTAAACGTGATCAGTGCTTCTTGTCTTTGTCTTTGAAACAGGTTAAATCAGTTTTGTGTGGTTGTGTTCAATCAATGACGTGTTTACCAGTGTGGATGACGTGTGCATTAGAGTGCAGTAATTTGAGAATGAGAATGTTTTTAGAGTTTTGTGAAATGGTTTAAGGTATTGACAACAGACTGCACAATTAGCTAAATGAGTTCAGGCAACTGAGAACTTTGTTCAGCCAATGGGTTTTAGTGTTTCAGCAATTGAGAAAAACTGTAACCAACTAACTAACTAAAA